>NC_053165.1:146915514-147236764 GCF_016835505.1 Polypterus senegalus | reverse complement strand
TCACACATACAAAACACACTGTTCTGTGTGTGTCTGTGTATATATGTATATGTATACTATATGTATACTATATATATATATATATATATATATATATATATATATATATATATATATACACACACACACACACACACATAAACATATATATATATATATAGACAGTCCATGTGTTTGTGTATCTATCTAAATACACACACACAGCCCTACATACATCCATACATATATGCACACACACAGACGCTATATTGGATACATGGTAAGAACGTCACCATCATCATCATCATTACCATCATCATCATCATCATCATTACCTGCAGGCAATGTGCCAAAGTGATAAAATCCACCCTAAAGGAGAACAGCGAGCCCTGTGCCTGTGGACAGCATTAACAAACGCGCTCCTTGCATTCTTATTACTTCTATATTTTACTGTTGTTTCTTTCCAAATTAATGCACTGGAATGCAGTAAATCTTTCCTAAAATATTCCTCCAAGCACATTTTGTTTTTTTCTGTTTAGGATGGCACTTCTCACTGGACAAATGTGATGCGTCCAGATTCTGATACAGTGTGCTATACATCTTTCACATAGATAAGTACAAAAAGAAGAAGAAAAAAAACAATTAACCCAACATTTCCACAGTAGCCTGGTCCTTGCTCTCCAGCCAGTCAAACCCTGTGGAGTTCACAGACTCACTGCATATCTGTTGGAAAAATGGATCATTCTTTAACTCCTCCAGTGTCGAGTCTTCAAACTGTCCCTGCTGACGACTGGGGTCAAACAGTAGATTGGTATCTAAAGTGTTCAGATCACTGATGCTGCTTGAAAGCTCCGAGGATAACCTGATATCACTGGAAAAATCAGATGCAGCAGCACCGACCTCCGACACCACCTGGCTCACAAGCTGTGAGCTCGGGTTAAGGCTGTCGTCTCCTAGGAGGTCCTTGACAGTGTTGTTGAAGTCTAGCTCTTGTTCACTTGCCTGTTGCTGCGTCTGTGGTTGCACCTGCTGCTCCTGTTCCTCCCCAATATCTGATTGTGCTTGTATTTCCCCAGAAGAAAAATTCACATGTTCATTTCGGTTATTTTTCATGAGGTAACCTGGCTTCTGAAATTCATAGACTGAAGGGCTGGGGCTCATCATGGTTTGGTGGCTGGCGTTAGCAAAGCTGGGTGTGGTTTCCAAAATCTGGGTAAGATTCATCCGAGCAGTGTAATTGGAAGGCAGATTATTAATGCCTAAACCACGAACAGCATCATCGTTGTCAGAGTCCATCTTGCTCAACAAGACGTTAGTGATTTTCTTGCTGTTATTCTGTTTGGGAATCGAAGGTACGGCTGTCTGCATCATCACATTTAATGGGACTGACTGACTCCGCTGGGCCATGTTGCTAGCGCTCCCATCTGTTTGACTGCTGTTGAAGATATTAAGGACTTCTGGAGTCACAGGAGTATTGAAGGGGTTGACGCTGGTCCGTGGGAGATTAGCGACTGGGTAGACCGTGCTGCCACTCAGATTCCGTTGACGCACAGCTGGGCTTACGCTGCGACAGCGAAAACTGCTGCTGGCGGAGGAAGTGTTTGTCCCTTTGATGTCCAAGGGGGCTGGAACTGCAAACCCTTCCTCTTTGGTGTTTGCCATAGATGCTACTTGCTGCTGAACTGGGGAAATTGAGGTCAAGCGACTAAAATGTGCATCCTGATGCTTTGGCTGGACCTGATAGGATTGTCCTGGTATGGCGAAGGCGTGTGGCTTTCTGAAGTGATCGTCAACCAAATCCTGATAGCTGGGGAGAATTCCAATGGGGTTGTTCGAAATGGCGGAGCTTCCTACACTATTGTACCCATTGTTCATCCACTCCAACTTGGCCTTATCAGGATGCGTGGCCATAGGCCTCTGCATTGGCTTAACGGGGCTGCTTGACACAATACTAGCATCATGGTAAGCGTTGATGCTTGAATTTATAGGTGTGAAAGCAAAAGGATTCCTGCAGTCCACAGGACTTGGGGGAACACTACTGCTGCAATTGGAGTGAGGTGTGCCAATTGGCGTTTGCCGACTACTCCCTAGAGCGCTGTCAACTGGAGTTGTTGGAGCCATCCTTGAACAGGGACTCTCCCGGGATAAGCCTTGGCCTCCACCCATCATTTCTGAAGTGGGTGTTTGAGTGGGAGTGGGTGTAGGTGTCATATTAGGAGTAGGCGTGTGGATTGGAGTGCTGCTGCTGTGACCCGAGTGATAGAAAGAAGTTCCTGCTTGCTGCGAAGACATCAGTCCTCCTTGGGGTACTGCCGACTGACCCTGCAGTGACATCCCCAAGCAACTGCCATAAGACTGAGAGTTATTGTTCATTTTCATTTGCTCCTCCATTAATACTAACTCGTCCACAATACTGTCTTGGGTAATCTCATCATCAAACGGAAAAAGGCTTTCATTTGGCTGTGATCCAGAGAACTCGGCCATGTCGGGATGCAGAGATAACTGAGCAGAGCCCTGGAGCTGTTCGATTTCTGTAGCCTGAGTTATGAGCTGGGTGTACTCTTGCGGCTGCATCCCTTCAAGATGTTCCCACACAGATTTCTGCAGACTGTTTACATCGGCACTTTCAAGCATGTCAGAATCAGAGGGGACCAGAGGAGGATTAATGGCAATATGCTGAAGTAACGTCTGATCAGAGCTGCCCCCTGGGGTTATGCTGGTATCCACAATGGATGATGGGCTTCCCTCTTGTTTCATGCCAACATCGTGTGCAGATGAAGGTCTTATGACTCTCTGAAAATCACTTACGTGCGTTGGTTGAATTTCAGAAAGCGGGTGAGCCAAGATTCTCGTTGCAACCAAGGAATTGAGCTTCACAGTCACCTTCCCGATTGCAGCTGCTGGTACACATTCAGGTTTGGCCTTGGCCATCTTCTTCACCGTTGCAGTGACTGCTGCCTTTGATCCTTCCAGGCATCCGACAGACTGCTGGCTAATGACCACTTTTTTCACAGGTGGTGCTTGAGACTCGGAGGCAGAGCCTGTAGAGCGCTTTCTAGGGCACTTGGGAACAGAACTGGCTTCCTTCGGCGAATCAGCTGCATTGCAATTCGATGCTGATGTCATGCTGGTGTTCTGGTTTGAAATTGCAACAAAGAAAGTGCTTGCATGATTATTGCTCTCAGCAGAGGATGCCACAGTGTTGTTCAAAAGGGACTTTGCATCACATTTGGTCCTCGTCCCTTCTACTCTGACCTCACTGTCTTCTTCAGAACCCCTGGCCTGCACAGCAGGATCTACAGCCGTTGGTTTCAAGCACATCTCGTTGGTATCCTTTTGATTGTTTGGTGCCTCCTGAGTTAAGACCAGGCCGTCTGTGCTGAGGGTTTGGTTGTCGTCAGTTATGGCTTCGGGCTCCATTTTAATTTCGATAGTAGGTGTGGTGGCCTCATTGTTAGACCTTGCTGCCGGAGACTGAAGAGAGACACCGGAACCGTTTTTGAGATGTGGGCCTGCCCTGGACTCCTCACTTGCCCCTGCTCCATTGTTGCCAGCAGAGGCAGGTCTAAGTGCAGCTCCGCTGTTGCTGGGGGCTAATGATATTGCTGTCATTTTTACCACGTTTACTGAACTCACATGCGAAGTGGGCATAACAGTTTTAATAGGACTGTTGGTGATGAGCACTGTGGTAGGAGACCGAAGAGTGAGAGCGCTGGTAGCAGATGGTTTCGGAAGGATCTGGGCGTAACGATGCCGAGCTGAACGATCTCCAACTGGGCTGGCTGGGATGTTTTGAGGAGTCCGAGGTGGCTGCTTCACAGACTGCATGTGCTGAGCAACTACTTGAAAGTTTACAGGAACAACTTTTCCTTCAGGTGTGCTGACTGGACTGGGTGAGGTTACCAGCTGGGTGTTTCTTTGCACCTAGACAGAGAGAGGAGAAAAAAAAAAAGAAGTTCAAGATTAACGTGAAAGTAAACTCTAAAATGAAACTGAGCAGAAGAAGAGCAACTTCAACATGAGGGCGGGCGGGAAACACAACTTCCTTAGGTACACTTTGGTTTCAGAAATAATCCTAGTTGGCTACCATCACTTCCTTGCACATGTGAAAGAAGAGGGCCAAAACGTGACATTTTAGCAGGCAAGTTATAATAATGAGCTCCCTTTGTATTTTGACCACAAACTAATAGCACTACATCTCAGTGTCCGTGGGCAAGCGTACAGCACATTTAATCTTGCCGATGGAAATAACTGCAGTGGAGATATTCCACCGTGCACAATCCCACCCAACAATATAAACATTTTTCCAGCACAACCTCAAAAGATCTCAGACTTTCTAAAGTGTCTAACAACCAGGTTTATGCCCAGTCTTGTTAGGTCAGGCTGGCCTATCTTCTGTGTTGAGAAACTAAACAAAGTATTGTGCAGATTTTCAAAAGCAGCTTAAGGCCATGTCATATTACACAGCTTTTCTGGCGATTTTCAGTTACAGATTTCCTTTACATAATCTTGGGAAGTCCCAAACAGATGTGGAGCACTCCTGGGACTTCCAGTTGTCTTCTATGACCCAGCAATTTAGCCATGGTTTTGGCTACTTCCACACTACACTATTATGTTTTCATTTAAAAACGGTATTTTTAAACGAAAATGAACTCCATCCACACTAGCTTTTTCATAACATTCACAAAAGTATCTTCTTCTGCAGTAAAACAACATATAACGTTGTCATCTGCCTACACTGGGCACATATGCACACGCTACAGATGTCTCACCCAAAGCCGGCGATTCTTCAAAGGATGGTAACGCCACCCGTCATGGGCTTTATCTCAGAACAATAGCAATTGGTACATTATTTTCCTTTTGTGCATGCATGCAGGACTCAAACTGTACAAAACATAAATTTGGATGCATACAGGTAAGCACCATAACAACACATGCTATGGAAAGCAACTCCTCAATGTCTGCTATGTTGGAATTATGTTTTTTCTGTCATGAAGGGTGACCAATCAGAGAATGAGCAGGATCTCGGGACTCTAATAACCATGAAAAAAATAATGCACGAATCGAGGATGCATTTTTGAAAAAAACGCGTTTTTGCCCGTCCACACCACAACACTGAGGCTGCGTTTTCAAATGTATATGCTTTTGGAAATCTCCTTTTTTAGGGGGATGAAAATGGTGGGGCAGTGTAGATGAGATGAAGGATGAAAACTGAAACTAATATCTGCGTGTGGACGGGGTCTTGGTTTTAAGGTGTAGGGGCAGCCATGGCCCCCACATTCTAACGCGGGCCCCTAGGCCAGGATCTCTGGTGGGCCCTTCACCTAGGTTTAAGGAGAACATGATAGCCAATAGAATTTAAAATAAAATAAGCGAGGTTAATGATGCAAAAACATAAGAAGTATTATGCACATTTATTGAATATATTTATAAAGTAAAGATCCTAATGAAAAACTTTTAAATTACACACATAACTATATAAAAATATTTAATAGCTACTTACTTCCAAGCATGTCACGGGTAGCGAAATCAGCTGAATCTGAATTTCTTGATGACAGGCTAACAAATCCTCACTGGGTCTGTGCAGCTAAGCAAATTCTATTAGTTTTTATAAATTATAATTTATTTATCTGCAATGGTCGACTACTCATACAAATTAAATAATATTACTTGTTTCTTGTTTTGCCTTTAAAAGAATTAGAACATGCTTCTTGTGAACTAATTGTGAATATAAATAGGATTGTTTGTGTTTTTACCTTTAAATGTAAGTATATAATTTAGTTGAAGATCCGCACGGTTCTATGTCACTCAGTTTTTTATGTACTCCGGCATTTTTGATATAAATTTCTAATGTAGGGTTTCCTATAGGACATTTTCTGACTAAAATAATGGCGGTTGTTGCAGGCCTCTTCAAAATTACGTCTTTTTGAAAATGGCGGCAATTTTGAAATAAATCTAAATTTTAACTTTACGTCACTTATTTCTGCAGTTATAAAGAGTTACTTGTTTAATTTTTTTGTGTAGTAGTTCTTATTTAATTGTGTTTAAAACCATTTATAATTTAAGTGTATTGTTTCTTATATTTATAAATAAAGAATATATAAAACTATATGACACCAAATCAGCAATGAATATCAAAATTTTCAACCAGTGGAGAGGTCTACGTTTTATTTGGATTTGTAAAATGTCAAAGCGAGAAAGTTGTAGAAAAATGTATGTAGAAATTTTTCTTTTCTGAAACTTTTTTTGATATTGTTTTTAGTTTTCAAAATATTTTATGCTGAAGTTGACACTCAACGCTGTAGGATCAATTCTTGCTTTCTGTTCATACGTTTTGTTTGTGCATAATATCTACTCATCCCGCGCCGGACCCCTGTGATCCTGGGCCCCCTGGCTAGAGCCCTGTCAGCCCCCCCACTTGTGGGGGCCATGGGGGCAGCCTTGTGTGTGTGTGCGAGCGAGCGAGAGGACAAGCATTGAGCATCCACCTTGAAGTACAATGCATATAATGCAGCACGAGGAGTGTTTTGGACTTGATAAACAGAAGAATCGTCTGACTGATATAAAATGGAATAAATGATTAAAAAAAAAACAAAAAAGTAAAGCCTATGCACGTCCACCAAGCTCATGATACGTTGGAAATGTGAAGCTGTGCTGGAAATTCGTTACACAGTTATTTATTTTGTCATAATCTTGTAATCTGACATACTCAGCTAATAAAATCAGCAATTGAAGTCATCAAGTTTGACATCCCCTACAACTAGAAGTCATGTTATGCAACATTGACTTTACTTTTCAAATGGAGATTAGGGCAACTTCAAGGCTAAAGTAACGGACTTCAAACTAAAATGTCCCTTCCTGAGCAAGCCATTTAGTTTACCTGTTCTACATCTATAAAAAAGTTGACTGATCTCAAAAATAGAGGGAAAAATGTTGGACATTTTAAAGGTCATAATTTCAAGTGGTTAACTTACAGCAAGGTATAACAAATGCCTTGCTGAATTTGTCCTGAAAACATGAATATTTACAGTGCTTTGTCCAGACTCAACAACCATTAGGTCAAGCAGTAAGACCATATTCTAATGTTGGCTCTTTTTTTTTTTTAAAGACTATCCACTCCAGTGCTGTAAACCGAATGGCCAACTTACCATTCTAACAACATGACAACAAACGTGGGCGATCAGCCTCACCGGCTCTGTTCTTCTGTTAGACTGAAAACGTTATATTTTAGCATCTATGGCCAAGAGAGCGAAGGCGTTAGATCTTTGCGCACACATCATATTGCAGCGGTTCTCAAGTTCATTCCAGGGTCCCCTGTGGCTGCAGGTTTTTGTTCCAGCCAATTTCACAGTTACTATGTCAATTTTATTTAAGGTATGAAAAGTTGTTTTTTTTTTTAAATCCTTAAATACTTTTTCATTTTCTTTTCATTTCACTTCACCTGTGGATTGTAATCTATTAAGTGAGCTGAGCAGACAGCCTTAAAAACAATGAAAGCCAAATGGCAGCTTTTCCAGTGTTACCCACTTGTCTGTTCATTAGCAAAAAATAGCTGAAATAACCAGAACAATAAAAGAAGAACAAAACATTCATCAATTTTCAAACCCGCTTATCCTAAGCAGGTTCACAGGTCAGCTGGAGTCTAACCCAGCAAGCGTCGGACGTAAGGCAGGAATTCCTGAACAGGTAGCCAGTCCATCACAGTGCTGACATGCAGACACACACGACCATTCAGTAGAACAAATTTTGCAATGCCAGTCCACCTAACCTGCATGTCTTTAGTCTGCTCTAGGAGGAAAATGGAGCACCTGGAGGAAACCCACACAAACTTGGGAGGGAAGATACAAGCTCCATGCTGTAAGCACCTGAAGTGTGAAACTCCGGTCTTCTTGCTGAAAGGCAGCAGCAGCGCTAGCACTGTGTCACCATGTCACACAGAATCTTACTCATCTAACACAAATTTCTGTCTCACTCAGTAAACTACTTTCTAATCTTGGGATTGACACACACACACACAAATAATAACAGCCTGCTTAATTATGGAGTCCATTTAAAAGCAAAACTTTGGTTGGGACAAACTCTGCAGCGACAGGACTGAACTCAAGAACTACTGGCATTATTGTCAGTTTAAATGCTCTACTGCTGAATGGAGTTAGAAATGCTTGCTGCAACATAACGCTGTTGTTGCCAAATAAAACTGAAGTACTGTAACATGATTTAATCTGTGGTACAGATGTGAAGCAAAACTTTTAAAATACCTGCTACTTGTTATTATTTTATGTCAGGTAAGAACACACAGACAGGGGCTCATATGTGGATTTGTTCTTTGTATTAGACAAAAATTATTATTCATTATATAAAGATACTAGTAATTAAGACACAAAATACATAGCAAAAGTCATATACATCTGTAAATTACAGTGGTGTGAAAAACTATTTGCCCCCTCCCTGATTTCTTATTCTTTTGCATGTTTGTCACACAAAATGTTTCTGATCATCAAACACATTTAACCATTAGTCAAATATAACACAAGTAAACACAAAATGCAGTTTTTAAATGATGGTTTTTATTATTTAGGGAGAAAAAAATCCAAACCTACATGGCCCTGTGTGAAAATGTAATTGCCCCCTTGTTAAAAACAACCTAACTGTGGTGTATCACACCTGAGTTCAATTTCCGTAGCCACCCCAGGCCTGATTACTGCCACACCTGTTTCAATCAAGAAATCACTTCAATAGGAGCTGCCTGACACAGAGAAGTAGACCAAAAGCACCTCAAAAGCTAGACATCATGCCAAGATCCAAAGAAATTCAGGAACAAATGAGAACAGAAGTAATTGAGATCTATCAGTCTGGTAAAGGTTATAAAGCCATTTCTAAAGCTTTGGGACTCCAGCGAACCACAGTGAGAGCCATTATCCACAAATGGCAAAAACATGGAACAGTGGTGAACCTTCCCAGGAGTGGCTGGCCGACCAAAATTACCCCAAGAGCGCAGAGACGACTCATCCGAGAGGTCACAAAAGACCCCAGGACAACGTCTAAAGAATTGCAGGCCTCACTTGCCTCAATTAAGGTCAGTGTTCACGACTCCACCATAAGAAAGAGACTGGGCAAAAACGGCCTGCATGGCAGATTTCCAAGATGCAAACCACTGTTAAGCAAAAGAACATTAGGGCTCATCTCAATTTTGCTAAGAAACATCTCAATGATTGCCAAGACTTTTGGGAAAATACCTTGTGGACTGATGAGACAAAAGTTGAACTTTTGGAAGGCAAATGTCCGTTACATCTGGCGTAAAAGGAACACAGCATTTCAGAAAAAGAACATCATACCAACAGTAAAATATGGTGGTGGTAGTGTGATGGTCTGGGGTTGTTTTGCTGCTTCAGGACCTGGAAGGCTTGCTGTGATAGATGGAACCATGAATTCTACTGTCTACCAAAAATCCTGAAGGAGAATGTCCGGCCATCTGTTCGTCAACTCAAGCAGAAGCGATCTTGGGTGCTGCAACAGGACAATGACCCAAAACACACCAGCAAATCCACCTCTGAATGGCTGAAGAAAAACAAAATGAAGACTTTGGAGTGGCCTAGTCAAAGTCCTGACCTGAATCCAATTGAGATGCTATGGCATGACCTTAAAAAGGCGGTTCATGCTAGAACACCATCAAATAAAGCTGAATTACAACAACTCTGCAAAGATGAGTGGGCCAAAATTCCTCCAGAGCGCTGTAAAAGACTCATTGCAAGTTATCACAAACATTTGATTGCAGTTATTGCTGCTAAGGGTGGCCCAACCAGTTATTAGGTTCAGGGGGCAATTACTTTTTCACACAGGGCCATGTAGGTTTGGATTTTTTTTTCTCCCTAAATAATAAAAACCATCATTTAAAAACTGCATTTTGTGTTTACTTGTGTTATATTTGACTAATGGTTAAATGTGTTTGATGATCAGAAACATTTTGTGTGACAAACATGCAAAAGAATAAGAAATCAGGAAGGGGGCAAATAGTTTTTCACACCACTGTAAATATAGCTAATCATGAAGAGGAAAAATGAATATGAATTAAAATTTTAAATTACATTAAAGACGTGCAGGGAGATGAGGCAAAAACAAGAACATACCAGCGCCTTATATTCGGCATGCACGGTAACCATTTGTTCTCTTATACTAGAATGTGCAGTAGTGCACATGGAGGGTAAGACACTGGATTTCAAATCCCAAGGCTGCCGGGCTGAGTTCCTACTTCTCAATGACTATGTGACCTCAGGGAAAACTTTTTACCTTCCTGTGCTCCAAACGTAAAATAAAATACAGTAGATTCAGAAAGTATTCAGACCCCTTCACTTTCTGCATACTTCATTTTATTATAGAACTATAAAACTGTAATTTTATCTTGCTTTGAATGAATGCAGTCAGGCAAATGCATGCATGCAATGCACTGTGAACTTCCTGGGATAACCGAAATGTGTCACACAACCCTTTTGAAATATTATGCTGGTACTTTAGCAAAGCACAAAAACACAAAATGAATATGCTCATATGGTTTCTGTTAAAGTACCAGGCATTTTATTCAGGCACCTCAGGCAACAGCATGATAAAAAGTATAGTACCGTGATGGGACTGGGGACAGCTGCCACCACAATGCCAATTGTGGGCTGAGGTGAGAGGAGTGCAGGGCTCCTGCTGGGGATACTTGGGACACCTCCAGGTGTTGACACTTCTGCTCGCCTATTCTGGGGCTCGCCTGGCAGCGGAGAGTGCAGTTTCTGCTCTTGCTGCTTCTTCTGAATTTTGCGCTGTAGCTGCTGCTTGGCATCGATTGAGGGCGACGGCAAAGTCTTAACTTGTGGCTGGAACGTGTTGGTTTCTGCTGTAGGAACAAATGCTGAGGCTTGCGTTGGCGTTTTCATCCCTGTTAAGGAATAAAGCAATTACAGTGACAAATAGGAAGAAATTGACATATTTCACAAGACATCAAGAACAGCCATGAATACTGGACATGCGTTTTAGTTACATGAGGCACCCTGAAGCTGATACATGGGATACTCTGAAATATATTCAAATCTAAGTGGCCATTTACAAATAATATAACAACAATCCAAGTTTAGATAACACAAATACTGTATGTTCATGAGCACTCAAAAAATTGGAGTAATTTTTGTGATTATCCAGCTGTTCATTTAACAAACCCGTCTAAGTTAAAAATAGGCTTTGGTCAAGGAGAAACTGCTGGATGGATGGCGAGCCCACTCACCTTTAATAATAAAAGCGGTTTATGTCCTCCCTAAACAAAATGGTGGTGGGCTGAAAAAAGCACTAAAAATAAACCAAATATGGTCAACTTTATAGTGCAAAAACGGCACACATATTCACTTTGTCTTTTTCATTAATATAAAGAAAAAAGACAAAAACTTTAAAGTGTCTTACTATTTTCTTTGATACATTTATGGCGTGACCAAATTCATCAACTTATGGTTGTTCCGATTTAGCTGGGGTTTTATTCTTGGATCATGTACATTTTTATTTTAAATGTTATTTTTTATGTCTTGTTTGATATTATTTTGTATAAATGCCAGATACCTTGTATAATATCTGGCGGGATTTATTGAGGGCAGACATTAATAACTACTTAACCTCCACTGTGTTTTCAGTGTCATATACAATGCATTATTAGTGCCAAAGCCCCCAAGGGTCCTGGTTTCCTAGACATAAAAAAGGCTTTGGTTAGAATTCAGTGTATCTACATATTTGCACACCATATAAACTTGTATTCAGCTCCCATATCCTAACTTCAATTAAACCATTATATTTTTTTTATATTTGTTGTTAGCTTTCAAGCAATACAAAAAAAGGAAAACTTTTTTTTTTGTCTTGGCTGCATTTTCTTTGTGCAGCAAAGCAAGGATCAAGAAAAAGGAGTATCTTAAATTGGTTTGAGTCTTACTTAACACGTAGAAATGTCTTTGTTAGTTGTGGTAATTATACTTCGAAGACATCTGATATTCTATATGGTGTTCCTTAAGGATCTATCCTGGGTCCGCTGCTCTTTTCGATCTGTGCTTCTATTAGGCATCAGACTCATGAGCTACCACAGCTATGCTGGTGACACACAACTGTATTTATCAAAAGCGCCTGATGATCCCTTAGTTCACTGACCCAATGTCTTACTTGTGCTTCTGAGTGGATGAGTAGTAATTATCTTAAACTAAATAAGGAGAAAACAGAAATCTTAGTTATTGGCAAAAATGGATATTGTGAGAGAAATAGAAATAAACTTGATCCATTAGGCTTAAACGTCAAGATGGAGGTAAAGAATTTAGCAGTAATTATTAATTTTAAATCACTTATTAACCAGATGACCAGGACAGCATTTTTTCACTTAAGAAATGCAGCAAAGGTTAGATGCCATGTAACATTGCAACATGCTGAAAAATGAGCTCACGCATTTCTTGTTTTTTTTACTAGATTACTATAACGCACTTCTCTCAGGACCACCCAAAAAAACATCAATCGTTTGCAACTCATACAGAATGCAGCTGCCAGAATCTTAACAAGGGAAAGAAAATCCAAGCTCACCTTTGCAGTTTTAATGTCATTTCACTGGCTATCTGTGCCATTTAGAATTGACTTTAAAATACTGCTAATGGTTTACAAAGCCTTAAATAATCTCGCTATGTCCTATATTTTGGAATACCTGTCACCTTACACTCCAAATCGTAACCTCAGATCTTCGAATGCGTGTCTGCTTATAATTCCAAGAACTAAACTTAAAAGAAGTGGTGAGGCGGCCTGCTGCTGTTATGCACCTAAAATCTGGAACAGTTTAAAGATAGAAATTCACCAGGCTACAGTGAAGCACTTTAAAAAACTGCTAAGAACCTATTATTTTAACATGGCTTTCTCATAGCTACATTTTAGTGAACCCTGATAACCTATATATGCATTGACTTTGTCATTTTTATCATGGCTCCTTACGAATCCCTACTTTTCTGTGGTGGCGCGAGGCACTATGAAGTCCCTACATGGCCGGACAGAAGGCAGTACCCCAGATGTCCACATGACTATTATCATGTAATTCTTTTTCATGAAGCCTGAAAGCCATTTAGATCAGTTATGTTAGGTAGAATGCCCAGTGGGGGCTTGGCGGTCTCATGGCCTCCTGCAGATTTGTTTTTCTCTACAGCCTTCTGACGTTTTGTTTTATGGTTTTGTTTTTTCTGTCCTCATGACCATCAGATCTTACTTTATTCTTATGTTATTTTTTATAAACCTTTCTTTATTTATCATGTAAAGCACTTTGAGTTACACCACTTGTATGAAAATGTTCTATATAAATACATGTTGTTGTTGCTACTTTTCCACATAATCTCTAAACTTGTTCAGGTATTTTCCCCATCCATCCCTGGGCAGAAAAAAAAAATGAATGTCCCACCATTCTGTACATCACCATCAAATGCAAATATTTTACCACGCAAATGATCCTCCAAAAGGTCAAAGAGATGGAAATCACTTGGTGTGATGTTCAGAGTGTGAGACGAATGGTCCAACACTTTTAATGCAAGCACAATGACAACAAAAAAATGGTGCTAACAGTGTGTGGTCTGGCATTACCTGGCAGCAAGATGACACCACTGCAGATCAGCTCAGGTCATTTATGATGACTGACCTGTTACTCCCACTGTTGCATGCGAAAATAGCACACCGCATTATTTGATCACATTCAACACATCCTGCCATGTTCAAGTTACACACGCAGCAATAAACGTTTTATGACGCTCCTCATGGCTCTAAACATAATCTTATATGATGTACCTTTGATGCAACTCTGTCTGTTCTGAAAAGTCAATATTTAAAGAGATGTTTTTGAAATTCCTGAAAACAATTTTACATGTAATTGTGTGGCCTATCAATATTAAAAATGAGACAGCTCAACATTTACTAGAGTTATGAAGAATGTCTGCTATTTGGTTTATGAAATGTAATGCTGGACAGCTTTTATGAACCCAAATCTCCTCTGAGATTTTCTTTGTACTAATATATTATGAGACTTTAGATCTTTTTTTTGTTAATTTCTACATTAAAGACACAGTGCTTACAATTTTAGGTTTCAAAATAAGTGGCTGTGTATATCCTCTAGGTGTCAGAATTGTATCTGTTATATCAACTCTTCTTATTTTTGTGTGCTTTATATTAAAAGAGATTGACAAGTAACCTTGGTTTTAAGTAATAACTATTCTAACATAGAATTTGAAATAGACACAACCTTGTATTTATACAGACTCAGGTAAATACAAAGTATCACAACGAAGAAAAAACGGATCACAACGAACTTAGAACATGATTTAGAATTATTTCTACTTTGTTGCCCTGATAGCCTTGAGAGTATAAATGTCTGCCAGCTAACAAATTCTCTCTCTGTAACTCAGAGGCCACCAAGTTTGCCTTTCCTATGAAAGCCGTGACCTCCGTGTGTTCCTGAGTGACAACTGTAGATGCCATGAGGGATTCCTGCATTGGGATTAGTCTATTAGCTGTGTAATGTTAGCAGTTTAACACCTTTTGCAATGACGTTGGATTAGCCTGACAGGATTCCTCTTCTTATTGCTTTAAGCAGCCAGGCATTCTCTGCTGCATTTCAAAAATTCAAAAGAAACACAATGGAAATGTAGCTGGAAAGTTTACAAACACTTAAATGTCTTTTACGTGCCATACTGTCATTTCCATTCTATACCCTTATGATAACTTCTCTCTTCAAAGAAAATCTGTAGACAAAACATGTTTATAAATATGCAACTCTCTCTTCATATATGAGCATCAAGTGGGAATAAAAAAAAGCTTTATACCATAAAAGTGCTGCCTCAACAAAACCCCTTATCCATTCAATTTACCAGCAAGTCGCACATCATGGTTTGAAGAGATTCAGTAAAAAGGCTCCCTGAGTTGGTATGCATGTACAAAGTAAGCAGACTGGTCCTACTGAAAGCCCAACAGCTCTCAATGGTCAACACCACGTCTGCTCTCAGCATCACTAAGTCAAATTACAAAAGATTAAGAGCACCCAAGGAAGCCGAGGGTCAACCACAAATATAGAAACAACTAAAAGCAGACAGCTAGCATGGCCTACTGGATAAGACATCAGGCACTGAACCCCAGGGTTGTTAGTTCAGTCCTTGTTACCAACTCAAAGTGTGACTACGAGCAAGTTATTATTACGTGTGCCTAGGCTCCAATTATAAACACTGAGACAACCGTCTTCTGTCACTGTGGTCTCATTTGTTTTATTCTTTTTGCTGCTACTTAAATGTATTTACTGTGTATATTATATTTTCTGTGCTTTTTTGAGTAGCATATTTCAATTCTGTGTTACTGTGTTTACTTATGTGCCCTGTCCCCCTAACGCCTTTATGACGTCCAGCTAGAGGACGTCTCTCGGCCTGTGTTTTCCAAACAGTGGGTTAAGCTCCTACAGATCAGTACTGCAAGTTGTTTATTGTAATTTATTATTTCATAGTACTTTTGGATTTTTTTCTGTTCTCTGGATTCTGGTTTTACAAATTGGCATTGTTTCATTCTGGTTTGCATTTTACACATCTTTTGGTTTTTTTTTTAATTAATTTTATTGCATTCCATACAAATCAATCAAGTTTTACATAAAGAAAAATTGAGTTAAGAGTTAAGATTTTTTTTTCTTTTGATATTTTTGCATGTTTCTTTTTCCCTTATAATAAATTGCCATTTTTAATGAGTAAGAGTTTTTTCACATTTTTCTCTTTATTAATTTTGGGTACTAAAGGCAATAAGGATTGTTTTGTTGCTACTTACTGTTATAGGGAAAAAGGTGTTAAACTTTAGGAAACAGCAAGCCTTGGCATAGATTTTGGGAGGCAAGGCCTTATTTTTGGTATTTTGGGTGGCAAATAATCGAATGATTCTTTATAAACCCTCTGTCTGAATTAAAGCAGTGCTAAAACAAACTGAGCTGCTACACCCTCTGAAGCATGGTTTGGACAATATGGCAAAGCAGAAGTAGTATATTGCTGTAATAATGGCAAGAAAAAGACAAATAGCAAAGAAAGACCATTATCCTTACAAGTGTAGAAAAAGTGCAAAGGTGTCAGTCAGTACAGTTTCCTACAGCATCAAAAGGAACTTGGAAACTGGAGGAAACTCTGACAGGAAAAGGTCTGGCAGGCCTAAAGCCACAATAGAACGAGAACACATGATTCTGAAAGTCAACAACCTTTGTGATGGGTGCCTCACAAGATAACAGCGACAAGAAATTCTTAACAGCTCCCTAAGTAAGCAAGTCTCACTTTCTATGTTTTAATTTTAGAGTACACTGATGTATTTACTGTAACTGCGCCAGTTCTATAAAAACTGGAGAGGTGTTCTAGAACTTCTGACCATTTTAGCAATGGTTTTCTTGGTCACTTGACCTGTCAAATCTGCAGCTTCAAGTCTTCTCTTCACAATTTAAAGTGACACTTGCTTTTTTCAACCACTGTTAACCTGTGCTTGAAGCTGCTGTCCTGTGAGGTGCCCGTCAACGCAAGCTAAGAAAGTTGTCTTCTGATGGGGTTGTGACTTTGGGTCCATCAGACCTTCTTCAAGTTCCCAAGTTCCTTTTAATGGTGTGAAAAACTGTACTCACTGACACCTTGGCTTTCACTGCAGTTATGTCTAAAGGAAAGACCTACACTTTGAATGATTACAACGGTCTGTCTTCCTTTGTTAATTACCTTTTTCTGCCACGCTGGTAGCAATATACAGTGCAGTATTGTTCAAATAATGCTTCAGAGGGTGTAAAAGCAAGGCTGTTCCAACACTGCATTTATTCAGTCAAGAGGATTTATAAGGAACCAACAAGTTGGTACACCTGTAGGAATCATGTGCATCAACTTTTAAGGCTTAATTAACCTCAAAACTGCAGAAAGGTGCCAGTTATCTTATTATTTGTTCCCTGAAAAAGACATTTTTGTATAATTGAAATTTACATTCTTTTTTCAGTTCTTGGTAGCTTCAACTGTTACTTTTACCTCTGGCAGTTTACTGCTTACCCTTGTGGCATTTCAGGTTATTCACTGGACTTTCAATAAAAACTTGAAAAAGTGGGCAGCTCTAAAACTTCTGACCGGTAGTGCATGTTTTGGGCACTTGTAATAAGGTTACCTTTTTTACAGTTATGAATATGATGAAGATTTACAATAGCCACCACATGTCTGCAATCCTTCCAGCTACCTAAGCCCACCTGGAGTCCATTGAAAATACCTGTAGAATTCAGCAATAATACATGCGAGAGCCTCTTCATTCCTGCCTTCACTATTATGAATCAGAGAACTTTGCTCTGATTATGACCTGCTATTGTGCTTTCTGCAGCTGCTAGTATAACAATGAACTATTATATTGCTAAGTGCAACTTCTTTACTGTCATGCTCAAGTGCCCTTCTTTCACTGCATGGGTTTGGGAGTGTGAGTTTTGTTTTTTGAGTTGAAAAGAACTATTTCTCATAAAATTTTGGAATATTATCGTTTTTTGTTTTTTTTTACCAGTATCAGATCTGGCTGGATGGTGATTATGTTTGACAGATGACACATTGAGGATAATTTTGAGAGTTTGCCAGATTTGCACAAAAAATAATATTAATCTGTTTTTTGTGATATGTGATCTCAATGATTCAACATCATAGGCTGACAGCTTTCTTCTTGTCTGCTGCACACAACGTATCCTCCCTGTGTCCACTCGCAAATCCTCTCCCAGTCACTAGGAATGTTCTACTAAATGCTATTTAATAAATGACTTAGTTGTGGCTGACTGACTCGTAATCTATTCAAGGTATCTACATCAAGATTCCAGGACATGTTTTGGTATACTGCACAGGATGCAAATTTTATTTCTGAATGAACTTTTTGTATATCCTCTCTCTTTCTCTCTCTCTCTCTCTATATATATATACACACACACAGTGGGTACAGAAAGTATTCAGACCCCCTTCAGTTTTTCACTCGTTGTTATATTGCAGCCATTTGCTAAAATCATTTAAATTATTTTTTTTCCTCATTAATGTACACACAGACAAAAAAAAGATTTTTTTAAATTGTTGCAGATTTATTAAAAAAGAAAAACTGAAATATCACCTGGTCCTAAGTATTCAGACCCTTTGCTCAGTATTTAGTAGAAGCACCCTTTTCAGCTAATACAGCCATGAGTCTTCTTGAGAAAGATGCAACAAGTTTTTCACACCTGGATTTGGGGATCCTCTGCCATTCCTCCTTGCAGATCCTCTCCAGTTCTGTCAGGTTGGATGGTAAACGTTGATGGACAGCCATTTTTAGGTCTCTCCAGAGATGCTCAATTGGGTTTAAGTCAGGGCTCTGGCTGGGCCATTCAAGAACAGTCACAGAGTTGTTGTGAAGCCACTCCTTCGTTATTTTAGCTGTGTGCTTAGGGTCATTGTCTTGTTGGAAGGTAAACCTTCAGCCCAGTCTGAGGTCCTTAGCACTCTGGAGAAGGTTTTTGTCCAGGATAGCCCTGTACTTGGCTGCATTCATCTTTCCTTTAATTGCAACCAGTCGTCCTGTCCCTGCAGCTGAAAAACACCCCCACAGCATGATGCTGCCACCGCCATGCTTCACTGTGGGGACTGTATTGGAAGAGTGATGAGCAGTGCCTGGTTGTCTCCACACATACTGCTTAGAATTAAGGCCAAAAAGTTCTATCTTGGTCTCATTAGACCAGAGAATCTTATTTCTCACCATCTCAAAATCAATCAGGTGTCTTTTAGCAAACTCCATGCGGGCTGTCATGTGTCTTGCCTCTCCTCAGTGTGTGGAGACAACCAGGCACTGCTCATCACTTGTCCAGTACAGTCCAGCTGCAGGGACAGGACAACTGGTTGCAATCGAGGGAAAGATGAATGCGGCCAAGTACAGAGATATCCTGGACAAAAACCTTCTCCAAAGTGCTAAGGACCTCAGACTGGGCTGAAGGTTTACCTTCCAACAAGACAATGACCCTAAGCACACAGCTACAATAATGAAGGAGTGGCTTCACAACATCTCTGTGACTGTTCTTGAATGGCCCAGCCAGAGCCCTGACTTAAACCCAATTGAGCATCTCTGGAGAGACCTAAAAATGGCTGTCCACCAACGTTTACCATCCAACCTGACAGAACTGGAGAGGATCTGCAAGGAGGAATGGTAGAGGATCCCCAAATCCAGGTGTGAAAAACTTGTTGCATCTTTCCCAAGAAGACTCATGGCTGTATGAGCTCAAAAGGGTGCTTCTACTAAATACTGAGCAAAGGGTCTGAATACTTAGGACCATGTGATATTTCAACTTTTCTTTTTTAATAAATCTGCCAAGAGGAGGTAAAAAATAAACTGTATTTGTTTCCCATTGTATCACCATTTAAGAGGGGGTTTCAGAGGAGCAACCACATCTCCTTGGGGTGCGTTCAGCCCTCCTCTTCACAACGCGAGCGGCAGAGGCGTGAAGTGGCTGGTGAGCGAAGCGAGTAGGGGGGTTGGAGTGCAAAGCAAGCAGGGGGGAACCCCCTAGTAGTGGTTATAAAAAGTCTATATGCCATGTAAAAATGTTTGAATTTTTGGACTCCACAGACTGAAGCTAAGTAATATCAAATCAGGAACACCAAACAAGTAAATAAAAATTAGGATTTACATATGGTAACACTCCTCAGTTAAAATTTGTAAACAACAAATAAAAATTAAAAACTAGAGAAATGTAGTGATGAACGTCCACAAACCTTAATGATCTGTTGATCTACATTCAAACTCTCTTAGCCAGCTTACAAAGTCTTCACTGGCAACTGCCTACCACCAGATGCAAGACTGAAACTGGGTGAGGACAAGTAATGGTCCAGTAGAGAACCTGTCTTCAAACAGGCCTTCACCCTTGTTCTGTGGCGGAGTATTTCATAATAAAATCTCCTCGGCAAACTCATTTCAAAGTAAAGCATCAATTACAAGCAACCAGAACCTTACCAAAATCTCCCAGAGGAAAAAAAAATAGTGGAAAGACAAAGTCAGGAGCTGCAGAGAAAAAGATTTCAATGTTCTTAAACATCATTGCCAAGGTCATCACTAAGAAATGGAGGATGACTATAGTCCTCCAAGACCTTGTCTGGATCAGGCTGTCCTGAGCACAGAGGAGACAGATAACAGAAGCCATCAAGAATCCAATGACAACTTTGAAGGTTCTGAAGGCTATGTCTTGGCACTGTAGACATATTTTGTCTTTTAAAATACTTTTCTACTTCTGATAAAGTTTTTGTTTGAAAACAGAGTGATAAGGACATAGGTTTAGTTTAGCAATTTCAGTTCTAAGTGCTTATTGCAAGGTGCTTTTCTAACATACTGTCATCACTATCAAATAAGTGCCATTATCAGTATGGCTACCATTTCATAACAAAGTTTGATAGTACCATTTTATGGAATTTTGTGTTCAACGGTAACAGAAAATCTGTAGCTACAAGTGATCATACAAGTTTTCTTTTTTTTAAGTAATACATGTGTAAATTTCTTTGTTATAATATTTCTGTATTTACTGTACTTAGTTATTAAAGCTCTTGTAAAAAGCCAGATTTCTCACTTGGGACAAATAAATTTAGTTAGTATCTATCTACCTACCTACTTACCTACCTACCTGTCTGTCTGTCTGTCTGTCTGTCTACCTACCTATCTATCACTCCCATGTCTTCATTTCAGTTCATTAAAAAAGTATCTTATCTATACGAACAAGCAAGCAGTCAATACCACAAGTGAGAAGCTTATTTACAGACGTATTGCTGTTTCTAACTGTATTGTTGTCTCCTGAAGATGATGTAGCTGCTTGGCCCTCTAGGACCTATAGGGTCTGTGTCTTACCTGTGTGGGATCCAGCCATTACAGTGAGAGCTGCCACAGATTTGGTACCAATGTAATGGCTGTTGAGAAGGAAGCGTGCAAGGTCCTCGACCGAGTCAAACTGCCTGCTGAGCACTTTGTGCGCCCACTCACACACTAACCCACAGGCTGCCGACCTGACTTCTTCATCTGCACTTTGTAGCTGCCCTGGTGACTCCATCCCATCAGACTGCAAAATACATTATTTGAGCAAAACATGTTTAAAATGTTTAAGCTACAAATTGAATTATTCTAAAATGACAGCATAAAGACTTACCCCATCTCCCGTTTTATGAAAGTCCAAGTTAGGTAATGAAGGCATGTGCACAAAAGCCTTCTTCCTCAGGCCACTGTAGCAATACGTATTAAAGAGTTAAGGCTTATGCTAAATGAAACAGACTTGTAATGTACAAAAATGATTCCATGACCACTGCATGCTCCAGTATATGAGACCAAAACATTCAAACTTAGCTATTTGAGTTGGGTGAACTGAATCGTCTCCTTCCAGTTGAGAAACTTTTAGTTTTCTAATGACTCACAGATTTGTGGGAAAACATGCAGTTCAATGTAACTCCAAAAATAAAATACAGGTTTATAAAAAAAAAAAAAAAAGGGCAAAGATGTTGCAAATGCATAGTGCCTCACAATATCAACAGTTAAGCACTTTGATATATAATAAGAAAATGACCATTTTATTTATAGCTGGTTCATTCATTATAATTAAGTACAATGAGTGATACAAATCAAAAAATAATCAATAAGTTAGATTCAACTTATATAGTGCCTTTCCATAGAGAAAACCATTCCAATCCACTGTTGAAATGTTTCTGCATTTTAGTGACAATAAATATGTTAAATCTTCTTTAAAACAAAACCAAAAAGAACTAAAGAATATACTGGAATCCTTTATTTTTGAAGAATGCATTGATGAACTGAAAGTATTCAAATAGTCCCAAAAAGAGCAATAACAATTTAACTAAAATTAGAAAAGACATTCCATAACCTAATTCAGGATACAACAACCGAAAATAATCTGAAAAATTTGATCACAAAGAACTAACTTTGGGATATCATCTCAAACTAAAAAATACTAAAGCCCAAAAGAACAAATTCATTTTAAAAAAATACAATACTTAAACAAAATCCAAACTTGGGACTGAAAGACCAAAGACTGAGCCCCTGAAAATAAGGTTTTGTTTTAACCAAAATGTACCCAAATTGAGCAAAAGCCTAGAAAAGAAGAGAGTGCCAGGGCCAGATGACAAACAGCATTCAGCAGGGCATGCCAGCACAAATGCACACTGGCACATTAAATACAGCAAACTACAATAGCTTCATTAGAATTAACCATAATTGGTGGCCCTGGGCCTTAAGCCAAATTAACAAAACTAACAAATAATTGATGATTATTGCCACAAAAACAAATAAGGGAAAATCCCCTGATAAGAAATATGATAAAAACCCAAACCTGAAAGTCAACAAATGCAGGCGTGACAGGTTGGGTGGCTTGTTCTATCAGATGGAGCAATTGAACTAGCGAGTTTGTGCTTTACAGCAGAACCCACACCCAGAGAATTATCTTTTACTATTGTACACAACAGTAAATGTCCTAAAATGTCTAAATCTGATTAATGCACAATATACTTAAATAGTACACTATGATTTATCAATGCAATATTTTTTGCTTTGGAAAAGTAAACACTGTATTAATCAGAAAGTAATTTGACATGAAATTGCCAGCAGAGGGCAGCAAAGGCATGTGGAAGATGCCATAGTCTGGTCAGCTAAGTTAAAAATCACCTTCCACTGGGGTCTCTAGATCAGGGGTTCTCAACGTCGTCGGTCCTGGGGACCCCCTGTGGCTGCAGGTTTTTGTTCCAATCAGCGTCTGTTTTTTATTGAACTCCTGGGCTAATTAAGTGAACTGATATGTCCCAAGTTCTCTGTTTAAGGAACAATATATTAATTAGAAAACTAAGTTTGCTAAAAAAATAAAAATATTAAAATGTACCAAGCAGTTATATAGGAATAATGTATTTGTTTTTCTTTTTAACAGTATTTTCATCTTGATTTCCATCCTTCAAGCTATTCTAATTGTTTAATTAATCCATTATATTCTAATTAGTGGGTCTGACTCTAAAGTAGCTGCAGCCATTGATTATTCAGTGTTGTTTGCCTGGGTGTCTGATCTGCTCGTTTTAAGTTGTCATTATTAAGATACAATGAAGGGGGAAAAACTGCACAGAGAAAGGGCAAAGTATAATGAAATCAACAAAAGAGAGTTAAGCATTTAAATCTATAGCAAAAGCAGAAGTATTTCTAAATGTGTTATAAATGTTAAAATCATGCTGCTATGCTTTTCTGAATGTCAAATAAAAGAAAAAAAAAACACCAGCTAATGAAATGAGCTCAGTGCTATCAGGTGTCGTCACTGATTAGGAATCTGGTTGGAACAAAAACCTGCAGCCACAGGGGGTCCCCAGGACCGACATTGAGAACCCCTGCTCTAGATTGATTATTAAAGTCATAACAACTACTAATCTTAGAGAAAGTACAATAATACAAAACATTCAGTCCTGTAACTAAGTGTACTTAATAATGGATTATTACTAATATTTTTTTTTATGGTACAGTGTTTTAAAATAGCCACTGACACACTATAACGTGCGTAAACATCCAGTATGACTGACCATTAGCAATGGAATAATACAACATTTTAAAGACATTTAAGAGAAATTACTAACAGTTCACTGAGGACATAAACGTAACTCTGCTATACCTCTCAGTATTCTGATGTTGTGCTGATGCCCACGACTAAGCAACAGGTTGCTCTTCCAGAATTCCCCCATCCCGCACTGATATCCAGATGCATATTTGCTTATTAAACTAGGAGTTATACAGTATATCATATCTATTCTGGCAAAATGATAAATTCTGTTAACATCAAAGAAAGTTATGGTGCAGTGAATAAAACTAGTACTGAGGCTGTGAGGGGACAGTGTGCTTTATAGATTTCAAAGTTTTGTTCACAGAATTATACTGCAAAACAAATTATTTCTTCATTTGCTACACAACTATCAGAGAAAAGTTTTGAAGAGGTTTAGTCTTTAGAATCCAAAGTCTCACATGATGCAGAGACGTACAATGTCATATAGCACCTTTCTATAGTGAACAACTGTCTCAAGGCAGTACTGCTGTTCTTACAGTTCTACAACTGGAGCTCTAGCAGGTGGTCTGTGGTTTACATGACAACATGTTAACCATTTGGGGGCACACTGCAATCAGCTATATTAATTTATTTCCTTCTTTTTGACATGATATTCAAATTGGACAATCTTTACATTACATCATAAATAATCACACTAGTCAAGTTTAAAGACAATTTCCCTTTAAAGACCTTGAGGATAAAGAGTCAACTCCGCCACTTCACAAGATTCCTAAGAAATATCAGGTAAAGGTTTCTCAAATGTTTGATAGGAGTATGGTTGACTTAGGAGTCTTCATGGATCAACTCTCTCTTTTGTGCCCGACACCTGTTTAACCTTAGCTAATGATGAGCTGATGTATAAACTCAGTGGGCAGTGAAAGGCAGTATGTTGAAAGCAGAGCATTTATGGCATTGATGATCAGTTGCTCTAAAGTGTGATTGCTGCACTATAATTGTCAGCAGGCCCCAAAGTCTCAAACACGTGTAGTGCCACCACTTCCAGACTGAGTGGCTTCAATATTTTCAAGCTGTATGGTGAACAGGCAAGTCTTGTAAACAACAACTCCATGAAATCAAAGTTTCACCGAGTTTTGCTAGAAGACAAGTATTAAATTCCCCATTTCAGAAATCAAAAATTGACACAATGATGCTGTATAATTAAAACCCATAATTTAGTTAAATGGACAACACAAATCCCCAGTACACATACTGTACAACACACTCAAGTCTTGTAACGTATTCACAAATGTTTGGAAATGCTGAGAGAGAGAGAGAGAGAGAGATAGACAGACAGACATGAAAGGGACGATAGATAGATAGATAGATAGATAGATAGATAGATAGATAGATAGATAGATAGATAGATAGATAGATAGATAGATAGATAGATAGATAGATAGATAGATATGAAAGGCACTATATAATAGATAGATAGATAGATAGAGATAGATAGATAGATAGATAGATATGAAAGGCACTATATAACAGATAGATAGATAGATAGATAGATAGATAGATAGATAGATAGATAATCTTCAAAAAAGAAGTCCATAAGGTGACTTGAAAGGAGTGCTGCCTCACAAATTCTGTGTCCTGTATTTGAATAAGGTGTCTGGTTGATGTCGGTGCAGAGTTTGCTCACTAATTTGCGTCTGGGTAAATTTTCCTCTGGATAGCCTGGTTTTGCTCCCACATCCTAAAGAAGTACAAGTGAAGTTAACTAGGGTCTCTAAATTTTTCCTGGAGTGCACATGTGTGAGTGGGCCATTTGATGGACTAATGTCTCATGCTGGGATGGACTGATAAAATAACAAATTTTCGTTTTTGCACTTTTGCATCTTAGTGATTTTACTCACTATAAAAACTTTGCATTTTGTGTAACATGGCACCTATGGGTCAGAGCTCACACTTAATTAAGGTGGCAAAGTCAAGAAGGAAGTCTGTTGTCTGTCCTTTTCTGCTCCTTCAAAAGATGAACAGTTAAACTGACAGTCATCAACATTAACGACAAAGAAGGAGGAGAAAGACGAGGAACCTTGTCCTCCAGTTAATATAGGAGGCTTGGCCTAACAAGTTGTGTACTGCAGACACCCCATTCCTTGGGTGGTGTTCTAATAAAAATAGCCTGCTATCTTTTTGCATCCTGAAGATCAGAACACTGAACATGGCTTTGATTTACACATGCACTCATATTAGATTTCGGTTGCCACTGCAACAAATTCAATAAACACAGCTTATATTAGCCAGTTTCCTGCGTGCAGAGATGCCTTGGTGCATACAATGTGTGGCACAGCACTTTGGCCCCTCTTTTAATTTACAGTGAGGTGTATTAGATCACAAATTGTGCTATCAGTCCTGAACATTTCCTTCAGCTAAAGTGACAAGGTCACCAAATTGCACTGAGGAAGACATTTTTACTATTCCCAAGTTTAAAATTGGAAAAGCTAGGCAGTTTTAACACAAGTTACACAAACTGGTCTGGTGTAGCCAACTACTGTTTTTTTGTAAATTTTATGTTATGTATTTTATGACCCCTACCACCTTTTATAAAGGGGTAATTCTTTTAAACTAATGAACATGTTGGGGAATGTGCACTTATCAAAAGTAAAGTAACGTACTTGGTGATTACTGCGGACACAGATAGTGTCTAGCAATTGGCATCGTCAGCTCTTTCCACTGGATCAGCAGCAAACGTTCTTTATACTTGCCTCTTGAAAATGTCCAGACTGATTTCAGTTTCTGTTCTATATTTAGCACCTACTTTAACTACAACAACAGATGTTTGGCAACCGAGGTGGAGAAGGGCAGTGTTAAAAAAGCAGTTCCAGGGAAAGGATATTTTGATTTGCCTCTCATGCCCAGACGACGTGCCTTCATGTTCGGAAAGACATTCTTCATGATCTTTCCAAAGTCAGCCGCACTTAACGGATGGTAGCCGAGATTGTCACAATAACTCCTAGAAGAGAAAAGAGAACAATCAACTAACTAACAGACAGACAGACAGACAGATGTGAAAGGCACTATATAACAGATAGATAGAAATGAAAGGCACTATATAACAGATAGATAGAAATGAAAGGCACTATGAGATAGATAGATAGATAGATAGATAGATAGATAGATAGATAGATAGATAGATAGATAGATAGATAGGGCACTAAACAACAGAGAGGAATGACACTACATAGGATAAATAGATTGGCAGGTAGAAAAACAAAGGAGTAAATAAATAAATATGCAGTTTGACACATTCGCCGCACAAAATTTAGTCATTTACTCCAAATACCTATTTGTAAAATGCCTTTTTAAATTTGTCAGTCATTCCGGGCAGACCTATTGCTCTACAATATTTGCTCAATTTAATCACTTACTTACTTAATTAACCTGTTAGAACTGAGATTACATCCTTTTATCACTAGACACATATATGAAGGATTATGAACAATATACAGTTGTGCTTGAAAGTTTGTGAACCCTTTAGCATTTTCTATATTCCTACATAAATACGACCTAAAACATCATCAGATTTTCACTCAAGTCCTAAAAGTAGATAAAGAGAAACCAGTTAAACAAATGAGACCAAAATATTATACTCGGTCATTTATTTATTGAGGAAAATGATCGAATATTACATATTTATGAGTGGCAAACGTATGTGAACCTCTAGGATGATCAGTTAGTTTGAAGGTGAAATTCGAGTCGGGTGTTTTCAATCAATGGGATGCCAATCAGGTGTGAGTGGGCACCCTGTGTTATTTAAAGAACAGGGATCTGTCAAAGTCTGCTCTTCACAACATGTTTGTTGAAGTGTATCATGGCACAAACAAAGGAGATTTCTGAGGGCCTCACAAAAAGAGTTGTTGATGCTCTTCAGGCTGCAAAAGGTTACAAAGCCATCTCTAAAGAGTTTGGACTCCACCAATCCACAGTCAGACAGATTGTGTACAAATAGAGGAAATTCAAGACCATTGTTACCCTCCCCAGGAGTGGTCGACCAACAAAGATCACTCCAAGAGCAAGGCACACGTGTAATAGGCGGCGAGGTCACAAAGGACCCCAGGGTAACTTCTAAGCAACTGAAGGCCTCTCTCACATTGGCTAATGTTCATGTGTCCACCATCAGGAGACCACTGAACAACAATGGTGTGCATGGCAGGGTTGCAAGAAGAAAGCCACTGCTCTCCAAAAAAAACATTGCTGCTCGTCTGCAGTTTGCTAAAGATCATGTGGAAAAAACCAGAAGGCTATTGGAAGAATGTTTTGTGGACGGATGAGACCAAAATAGAACGTTTTGGTTTAAATGAAAGCGTTATGTTTGGAGAAAGGACAACACTGAATTCCAGCATAAGAACCTTATCTGTGAAACATGGTGGTGGTAGTATGGATGGAACAATGAATTCTGAATTATATCAGGGAATTCTAAAGGAAAATGTCAGGACATCTGACCATGAACTGAATCTCAAGAGAAGGTGGGTCATGCAGCAAGACAATGACCGTAAGCACACAAGTCGTTCCACCAAAGAACGGTTAAAGAAGAATAAAGTTAATGTTTTGGAATGGCCAAGTCAAAGTCCTGACCTTAAACCAATCGAAATGTTGTGGAAGGACCTGAAGCGAGCAGTTCATGTGAGGAAACCCACCAACATCCCAGAGTTGAAGCTGTTCTGTACGGAGGAATGGGCTCAGTGTGCAGGAATAATCAAAAGTTACCAGAAACGTTTAGTTGCAGTTATTGCTGCAAAGGGGGGTCACACCAGATACTGAAAGCAAAGGTTCACATACTTTTGCCACTCACAAATATGTAATATTCGATTATTTTCCTTAATAAATAAATGGCCAAGTATAATATTTTTGTCTCATTTGTTTAACTGGTTTCTCTTTATCTATTTTTAGGACTTGAGTGAAAATCTGATGATGTTTTAGGTCATATTTATGCAGGAATATAGAAAATTCTAAAGGGTTCACAAACCTTCAAGCGCAACTGTAGTCATAAACATAATCTTAGGGTATGCCTTATAGATATGGGATTGGTTTAAAGTATGGAGAACAATTGGAATATAACACGTGCTCTAACCCGATTTCCATTTGCCCTAGAGTGGAGGAGGACTTATCAAGACACACAGACAATACTTCCCGCCTCTTCCACCTCTGCTTTCATAAAATCCAGCTGACTTGGAAGGAAGCTGCCAGTTGTGACCAGGAGCCCAACAAGAACAGAACCTTACTTATACCATTAAAAGAGCGCTATTTTTGAAAACCTTTTTTTTCCAGGCATTAAGTGGGGATCATTTAGGTGTCCCAACTCTTTCTCTTTGTTTACAGTGCATCATTTACAATATATATATATATATATATATATATATATATATATATATATATATATACATACATATATATATACACACACACAGTACAGGCCAAAAGTTTGGACACACCTCCTCATTCAATGTAATGAAAAATAAAAAATGGTTTTATTTCAGGTGACTACCTATTGAAGCTCAGAGAGAGAATGCCAAGAGTGTGCAAAGCAGTAATCAGAGCAAAGGGTGGCTATTTTGAAGAAACTAGAATATAAAACATGTTTTCAGTTATTTCACCTTTTTTGTTAAGTACATAACTCCACATGTGTTCATTCATAGTTTTGATGCCTTCAGTGAGAATCTACCAATGTAAATGGTCATGAAAATAAAGAAAACACATTGAATGAGGAGGTGTGTCCAAACTTTTGGCCTGTACTGTATATAATATATATATATATATATATATATCACTCATAATATATATCAAAATATATATTGAAAGTGAAGGGGCTATATAAAATAGGGTTAGCGAAAGGCTGCATCAGCGTACATCTTCAAAAGTAAACTACAGGCTAGTCCCATGTTTCAAAGGGTGAGGAACTCCAGATGCCTCAGAGGATGTTGTTCTTGATTTTCAGGGTAGGACCAGAAGTGTCACACAGAAGCTAAGTTTAGTATGTTCAAAAGAAGTAACTAAAAAGTAATATGACCCAATAAGGTCTCGCTGCACACAAGTGGACAGCATCTTTTGGTTAGTTGACTGTGGATTAAGATAAAAGAAACCAGGAATGGAAGACTGGCAATGCCCTTTTGTGGCAATCACAGAGTCAAAATACACCCTGAATTTTGCAAAGGGAATGCTATGCCAAATGGGTCCCTAACGTGGCTAAACTAGGAAACATGAAAGAACTGTTAACAAACTCCCAGAACTAAAGGTCACTTTCATTGAACTGTTTACCAATGGAGAACCCCTGGAATTTCTTATTATCAAAGCCCAGAACTTGTTTTTTGTCTCTTTGAAGAACGGTGCTGCTGATTTACTGTGCTTCTGGGAGCAACCCAGAAAGACAACTTTATGAGACTGCCATAGTCAGAACAACACACCATGCCACCACAGAAAGGAGGGTAGGAGATAGGAATAGTGCAGGAATGGTCAATGATGAGGATTGAATGGCGGCTGCTCTGTTATTTGCTGGGTCTTGGTTATGTTGTCACTGTTACACTCTGTAACTTCAGAGTGGGATTGGATGGATTTCTTCTCAAACCGAAAATACATTTTTATGTAGTCTACACTACACCGCTTGCTCCTGCCTCAGGCAACAATAAGGAGATCCAGGAAAAACGATTGATATGTGTTTTTGATTGTCGGCCAACAGAGGACACAGGCATCCAGTGTGAATTGTTTAACACCTGACTGTGTATCTCTGCTGGTGTTGACTTTTGTCTAGAAAAATGGTGTCTTGCTGCACAAAGCTTTATATCTGACCAGTGGGACACTGGCTCCCTGAAAACACATTGAAGGATATCTCAATAGTAAAAGAAGTAGTATAGCTGGGAAGATCCTACCTACTACACCTGCACTTCACCACAGAAAAATGTGTACCAGGTCACTGGGATGGAAGATGAAGAGCAAAGATAATTGTTGGTCATGCAGCCATACAGGACTGACCTTCTGCACCTTCCTCATGATCATTCAGTAAGTGGTAGGGACAAAACCAAGAAGAACTGCCTCATACCACCATGTAGTTTCAGGTTAACCTTGGAGTTGCATTCACCGTGACAGGAGTATGCCCCACTGTCTAAATACGGTGTTGCCACCAACCATGTAAAAAGCGAGCTGTAGTTGCAATGACAAACAAAAATGTCTTTAAAGATTTTACTTGTTTTAGTCCCATGATTGCTCACAATACTTAAAATGTCACTGCACAAATTAAGTCAAATTCAAATCCTAACGTGGTCACTGGATATTCACTCTGTGCCTGAATGGGTTTTGTTTGGGTATTAAATCCTAAAAAATAGCATGCTGGGCTAATTGGAGACTCACATATTCAGTATGTGCACTCTGTGTTGGCGGGTGCACCATTCAGGGATGGTTCCTACCTTGTGATAAGACGCTGCTGGGAGAGTCTCCAGGGAATTTATATTGAATCAAAAGCAGTTTAAAAATGATTGCTTGGATGGAAGGACACTTTATTATCTGGCAACTTGATGATATAAAATACTCTCCTTTTATAAATACAATACCTCATTAAATGTTCTTGTCAAAGAGTTTGTGTTAGTCAAGCATATTTTGTAATTCCGTTAAAACAAAAGAGACTGAAAAAGTAAAGCAGTTTAAACATCAAGCAAGAATCATAGTATCGCTCCTGCTACATTTTACATGATTACGCCAGTTAAGTTAACTGGAAATTCTTAACTGGCTGCAGAGTAAATAACCGAGGCTTGTGACTAAATGGCATGCCAGTGGGTTGGTTCCCACCTTGTAGGTTTCCGGGACCACACTAGATGCATGCATTTGTAGCATTGCCACATAAAAATGTATATATTTTTTTCTTCTTCTCTCTATGTAAAATCCCCTTGTCATTTGAAAATACGGAAGATAAGATAGGCGGGTTGGATAGAGAGGACCTATCGGGAGGTACAGGGCTGTCATTTGAGATTTCCGGGAGTGCCATGGAAACAGACGTACTATTTAAATAGGGCCGCAAAAAGGCAGGAAGAGAAGGAAGAAAAGACAGCTTGAGTTTTTATGGCGAAGGAGGAAAGGACATGACCCATCTGAGTCCAGGAGAAAGATTTGTTTTTGGGGAGCATCACAAGTCCATCGCAGTCTGGGGTGGACACCTCGAAGATTCTGGATACGCTGAGGTTACCGTGAAAGGGATCGAAAGCAGTGTGAGCCGTAAATCTTTTATTCTGGGATTGGCATGTCTAAGGACTATGGGGAAATAGGAAAACGGAAAAAAGACTAAATCGAAAGGACGGAGGGGAACATTCTTGGATATACAGTATCATTTTATGCTTTGTGTTCATTGTATATATTGGAAGTTGGTTGTTGTAAAAATGTATTAATTATAGTTTTTTTGTTGTTGCATTTTTTCTCTGTGTGCTTTATTTAATATTGCTTTTATTATTATAAATCATCTATCGGCACTGTGGAAAGGGGTTGAAGGCAGTTTGAGGTTGACCTGCAATCATCAGTATAATTTTTCAGTGTAAACTTAGTGAAGTGTAGCAGAAGAAAATCATTACACATTGGTTCCTGGTAACTCTGAACTAGCTAAATTCTTTATGGATAGAAAGATGTTTGACGTACACATGAGGTTGGCGTAATGCCATGGCTATATAAAACAAAATGGGGTGCATGTTTATTAAATTAAAGATCTGGAGAGGAAAACCCTTTCAAAACCAAGCCAATTTTCAACAAAAAGCTGGCTGATGTTCTCACTATCATTTCTACATTAATCTGAAACCTTTCTTTGATTCCATATACTGTGAAAATGTGCAATTAGGTGCTAAAGAATTAAAAAAACAGAGAAATACAACAATAAAATAGTAAATATAACAAAATAAAGTATGTTTCAGTTTTTATAAATGAAAACTTACTTGTATTCATCATAGACCTCTTGCTTTGGAAGAGAAGTTTCTGGATGCTCCTCCAGATGATTTCGAATCCAATTAAATGCATACATCTGCTGGGTACGACTGGACGACATGGACCCCTGATCACTATAAACAAAACAAATTAAAAAAAAATGTAATACTTAAGAATAGTTTTATGAACAAATATGAGTTTAGTGTACTTAAAATGAGACATACAGATAACAAGGATATGGTGTTGCTTTTGACTCCTGCTTAATCATCTTTTGAAAATGTTAGAGGAATACTTTACCTAAAAATTATCTTCTTTACGTACCCCATGTAGTTTGTACTGAAGGATGAGAAAAACATTTAATCTCAAGCTTTCATAATAAACTTTTTAATAGGATGGCTGTCAGCACTGGACATCAGCAAACAGTATAAAAACATCCATTAAAAAAAAAATCTCATGTTACTCATGTCACATAATCTATATCAAAATAAAAAATGAAAACAAAAAATGTTTTGTTTTATATTTTTTATTATGCGTGGTATTTTTTGTTACCCAACTCAAAATCAAGTCATCTTTGGGGGGGGAAAAAAAAATCTTTTTATTCTAAAAACATGCAAAAGTATATTTGGGGTGGTACTGCGGAGCAGAGGTTTGCACTTCTGCCTCAAACTAAAGTATTGATTGGGTGAAATGTGTACTCCCATGGTGATGGGGTCAAAAATTCACTATCAAGTTAAGTTCAGATTCTGACTGTGTGATGATGTTCAAAACCTGACTTAAATATCATGCCTGTAAAGGAGTGTCCGTGGAAAATTGGAATTGATTTTCACATCTTAAAATTACAATTTTTGTCGGAATATTCTGCTTTTTTGCATTCTGTAGTGGTTCTGGATGTCTACAATCCAGACAAGATAGAACATTTTAAAACAGGTGGTTTCTAAAACATCTGTTCTGAATGCTGAGACCTATGGACAGCAATAACTTCAGAAAAAATGGACCTATCTTCTTCAAGCAACTTTCTTCATGGTTGTCCGATTCCTGGCTATTGATTCCAGTTTGGTCCAGTACTTATCCCAATATCCAACAATAAGAGCCATAGGAATTGTTTGATTTAGGCCAAGTGATTTTCAAATTTTTGCATGAGTAGTTTTTGAGATACCTAATTGAATTAAATGCACATGTACGCAGATACAGAGACGCACACAAGAATGTACACATGCACAAAAAAGAAATTTCAGAGTGAAGACAGCTGACACCTTGTTTGCTGCACTAGAACACAGGCCGGTGATGAAGACACAACCTTAGACCTGTAAAGATTGACGTACACAGAAACATTAAGCCATCCCATATCTTTAGGTCTATCTATGCAACTTCTTTACTTCAATTGACCCAAGGTGTTTAGTTTCAAATCAGACATTATTAAAGTTTTTCACTTGACCCAATTTCCTGTTCACTTTACTCTACCTTTAATTGTGGATAAAATATAAGTTAATGTACTTAACTGTATATTATTGTACAGCATAGTTGGTGGTATTGTACTAGAAAAATCTTCCTTAGAGTGATTTCCTGTAGCATCAGTAAAGTGTTATTTACATGGAAGTATAAATGTTCTGTATGGACCACTCCACACCAATTTTTACATTTTCCCCTTCTTCTAGTGGGTTTTACTTTAGGCACTTAAAGGATAAGTTCAGCATTTTTCAAGCTGAAGTTATTCACAAACATTATGCATGCATTTGCAATGTGAAACTGAGTTCCAAAGTGCAGTGATTTCTATACATTTTTTAAAATATCTTGCCCACTCTGGTGATTTACTTTGGAAATAATGGGGCACAGGTACAGCCAGAAAAGAAAAGCCTTAAAATGTACTGAATATATCCACTTTTTAAAGCCAATACAGGTAGATGAGAATTGATCCACATCTTGCAATAACACACATATTGTTAAATAGCTTATACATGACATTTTTGAACAAAAAAAAAAAACCAAGACAAATATTATGAAATTCGGCCATTTTAAAAGAATATGAGCTGCGTGTGCTACCTCAGTCTTCTGCTAACCATGCATCCCCTGCAGGATGTGGTTGCCTTTCAATAAAACCAAATCAGAGTTAGCCGTTTGTGCCACATTGTTGGATTTGTTTTGTACGAACTCTCACAAGCAAAAAGAAAACATACCCTTTACCTCAAGAAAAACAGTGCCAGAAATACAGTATATAATAAAAGGATTATTTCCAGATCACTTTTCCTATCACAAACATGCATTAGAAAGTTAGTTCTGTTTTTTTCTTTATGGAAACTCAAAGAAGACATATTCAGCATGTTTTAGGCTTGTATTTTCAAGTGGTGCTTCATGCCCCATTGCCTCCATTGTTAAGTGCCAGCACGGGCAAGATATTTTTTAAAATCTATAAAAACTGCTTGACTTTGGAACACAATTTCACATTGCAAATGCATAAATACCATGAGGAGGGAGGGCGATTGAGACCATGCCTATGAAGGAATAACTTGGACTTGAAAAATACCAAACTTATCCTTTAATATCCTCCCACAAATTAAAGATATACGTGTTTCGTGTTATCTGGAGACTCTAGACTGACTGAGTGTGAAGGGTTGTGGATGTGTGCATGTACAGTATGTGGTCTACAGTGATGTGTGAGGCCTGATCCAGCCATGTCCTTGAATCTGTTGGGCTTGGCTTTGGTTCCTCGCAGCCTTGTATTAGAGGGATGAAGAAAATGATTATGCAAGAATAGATGCTGTTAAACAGTAATTTGCATCTTTCGACAACAAAACAGGTGGGCCATTTCTTTATTTTTAAGCTTCAATTCATTTAATGCATCTACCATAGTTTCGTTTTTTTTAAGCATCACACAGTGCAAAATAAAATAGAATGCAGGTTGTATTGTAAATCAGGTGGTAATTTTCTACTAGATGACCTAAAAAGCTTTGGTACACTTAAGCTCATTTTTTTATTTGATTTTTTTTTTTTTTTACAGAATAGTTGCAATTTTAGTTTGCCACCATTTTAGATCCCATGATTCTGAAGATAAATATAATTGCAAACATATTAAATAATGCCCTAGACAGAGACCCTGCACAGTTTAGGATATTTTTGTTAGTTATTACTTTCACTATTTGGAAAAAAAATATATTCTTTAATTGTTCATAAAATTTCCAACTGAGAAGCAGCATGAAGAAATATTAATCGTAACCAGAAATAAGGAAATAGATAGTTGACAATAAACTTACTTTTTCTCATTACCACTGCTGGGACCAGAAGGCAGCCTGAGGTAGAGGTAGAGCTTTTCAATATCTGAAAACTTTTCAATGTCTTGCTGTAAAGAAAAGCAAAATAACAGTAAGGAAAGACAAGCACCACTTAAGAAGACACTCATTTTCAAATTTTTATCTCTGTTATGCTTTTTTCTGGCATTATTTCCAGGAATCCATTCCAATGATCCCAGAACTGCAAAGAAGGTAAGAATTTATTAAGTAAATCATTGATAAAGTTGAACCAGCACAATTCTCACTGTTAAATATTGAAACAGAAGCAAGGGCTCATCGCATCCACTGAGCCTCTAAGTGTCAGCTTTTCAGGAAGCAAGAATGGGTCCCTACACAACAGTGCTCTCTGTACAGTACAAATGATCACATACGCACCAAAATTAAATTCAGATCCAAATTAGCCTTTAATAAATCAAACATATATGAAAAAGAGTGACAGTATTTCATATTTTAATATACCAGTGGAACCTCGGTTTGCGAGCATAATTCGTTCCTGAATTGTGCTTGCAATCCAAAGCACTCGTATATCAAAGCGAATTTCCCCATAAAAAATAATGGAAAACTCAGATGGTTCATTCCACAACCCAAAACTATTCATATAAAAATGATTCATACAAAATCTAAAGTAAAAATACATAAAACAAATTAACCTGCACTTTACATTTGAAAAGAATCATGGCTGGTGTGAGTGAATTTCTAAACTCTTTTGGGATTCCACCCAACGGGACTACAGGCAGAAGAGCGTCCTGAAGCAAACGCAAGCTCCAATCGGTGCAGATCCAAAAAGATCGCGGACATGCTACAAGTGTCTGCCGGTGATGGGAAATACAGGAACATTATAAATGCGCAGGGCACAGTATAGGGTGGCCCAGATCTAATTATGCAATTTTCATTACGCTATAACTTATTAAGTTTATTACATAGAAAATCACCCAAAAAAGCCCAGCCCATCGAGAAGTGTGCAAACTGAAGACATGAAGAATCGTCTTCGCGCTAAACCGGAATCGTCTCCACATAAATCAAAGTCACCCAGACGATCTGGATCTGCATAATTACATCTGGACCACCCTGTATTGCTTGGCCCCGACCCTGCCTGACTGCTGTGTCTGTGTATAGTTAGTGGCAGATCCCACTACAATAAATAACTGTGCTGTTCCTGTTTCAAGCTGAATAAAGCTGATGGTCGCTAAAGTACCGAGACTCAGCTTCGTGTTTTGGGGTGCAAGACAGGGACTCGCACGTTACAACACACACACGTGGTCACCATGCTATAGTAAACAGTATACGCTCGTATGGATGTTGACTACATGAGTGAGGCACGCCGACTCAGACGAAGAATGGGAGACGATTGGCCACAGTCCCACAGCGAGAGAGAGAATAACCATCAGCTCAGTTGTGACCACATGGCACTTGGCAGACAAAGCGTATACGTAATACTTGTATTGCAAGACATCACTCGTTTATCAAGTCAAAATTTATTAAAAATTTTTTCTCATCTTGCAAAACACTCGCAAACCAAGATACTCGCAATCCAAGGTTCCATTGTAACATGAAAAGGACGTTTGATAGATATAACTAAAAATTAAAAAAAAAAAAAACTTAGTAACAAAAAAAAACCTTAAAGGTACAAAAATGCAAAAAAACAAATCCCTGAGTAAAGCCTCTAATGCAAGACTCCCCTTCATATGCTACCAGCCCCTCCATCTTAAGGCTACTGCACAAGAAACATTGCTAAGTAACAGATCCCAATGGGAAGGGTCTTCGTGTACACAGCCACAGCCAATTCCTGAAAGATGCCAGTTGGGAAAATAAAGTGTATATATGGGCACTCTGCTTTGGTGCCACAAATAAAAACAATGTGTTACACTTCTCATAATTCCTCACTACTTCATGTAGTAATGGAAGGAATGCCATGTAAGAGATGTCCAGCAATAGGTATAACTGCAGCACAACTCTTTGTAGAAATGGTGAAGTGGGCACAGTTTAGTTTTGTTCACCAGGGTAAAATAGATTCAAATCAGAATGAAGAACAGCATTTTACTAAGCTGGTAAAATTGATCTGCATCTTTTACAAACAATTCTAAAAGTCTGTAAATTTCAGAATGTCAACGTGGAAAATAAAGAAACTGACAGACTAACCTCTGCTGAACAACATGCTGGTATTAAGATTACAGGAAAGACAGACCATTTACAGGGTCTTAGGTTAAGAATGGGCATCATTTCAGACAAGGCCAGGTAATCCACAATTGATCTTTCACTCAATATGCCATTTATCGAGCTGACACTTTTATCCAAAGTGATTTACAAATCAATTTTGTAGTACAGGAGGATTGAGGAAAATCTCTGTGAGTCACTGCATAGGGTACCGTTTACATTTTCTCCAGAGAGCAATAAAAGTTAGTACTTTCTGTGGTACCACAATGTACTGTATGGCATGTGCTGTCATAATAATGTGCTATGTGCCAGCTGCCTCCTGAAACTGTATACCTCATCCGTCTCTCTCTCCATCTCAGCTTCTTTCTCTACACCACCTTCACATAACAGAGCCTTACCTTCCCCCTTCCTTAGAAAATCCGCATATCAAAATGATTATTCTTATCTTACTCCTTTTCACCTCAGATTCATCCTTGGATGGCCTTATCATGTTAAACTAAATGTTGTTTTAGATGAGAGAGGTGGGTGATATTTCCCCCAATTGTATGATGCAGGCCGTGTGGCATGGTGGCTAATGCAGTAGATTTTAAGCCTCGTGGCTGTCAGTACAATTCTTGCTTCAGGCTATAACTTGATCATATAAAGCTATGCCCACACTACTACATTTTTGTTTAAAAACACAGGTATGAGTCTCCATTTTCACCCTCCATGCACACTATCCTGGCATTTTTAATAACTGAAAACGGAGACATTTGAAAATGCTCCCCAGAGCCTAATATTTCAGAAAATGCTGGCTGAGCATTGCAGTGTGGATAGGAGAAAAAAAGTTTTGAAAACGCAGACTTTAAATGAGCTCTCATTGGTTTGCGCTCATTACTTGGCACTTCCCTGAATGGATCTTGCTCATTTCATTTTCTCAGCTGCTTTGCTCAAGCATTACTCTCAACAACAATTCCACTTCATCATCAGTCCAAACAGAACAACCTGGATTTTTGTTTTTGTATTCACCATCCCAGTTGTCTGTGGGTAAACACAAGCTGCAAATTAATGTCTGGTGGGTACTGTAGAACACTTCTAAATCCTGCCTCTGGTGCGGTACGCATGCCCAGTGAAAATAAACGGCTACATCATATGCATTTTCAGTCACTTTAGGATGGATAGATAGATACTTTATTAATCCCCAAGGGGAAATTCAGATACTCCAGCAGCAGCATACTGATGAAAACAATATTAATTAAAGAGTGATAACAATGCAGTGCAAGTTAAAAAATGCACGGTGGAGAGTGCAAGGCAGGTGCTGTATAACAGACAATAAGATTGAGTGAAGATGCTTTTGGAAGTGATGTGTAAATGCTAGTTTGGATGGAGATTGTACTCATTTAAAAACACAATTTTTAAACAAAAATATAGTGTGAATGCAACTTGTGTCTCCATGGATAAAGGAGTCAGCCAAGTATATACAATCATAATAACAATAACAACAAATAGGGGAGTTTATATAGACATGTGAAGGCTTTCAGTGTGGGTTTTAGAAAGAAAGATGTATGATATCATCTTCTTCTTCTTTTTCTTTCGGTTGCTCCCATTAGGAGCTGCCACAGTGGATCATCTTCTTCCATGTCTTTCTGTCCTCTGCATCTTGTTCTGTTACACCCATCACCTGCATGTTCTCATCCACCTTCGCCAACTCTACTCCTTACTTCCTCACCATTCCACTGACCTCCCTCTCATTTACACACATGTATTCTGTCTTGTTCCTACTGACCTTCATTCCTCTCCAGGGTCTCCTCAACCTGCTCCCTACTATCGCTACAGATCACAATGTTATCATCAAATATCACAGTCCACGGGGACTCCTGTGTAATCTCATCTGTCAACCTGTCCATCACCATTGCAAATAAAAAAGGGCTCAGAGCCGATCCCTGATGTAATCCCACCTCCAACTTGAATGCATCCGTCACTCCTACCACAGACCTCACCGCTGTCACACTTCCCTCGTACATATCCTGTACAACTCTTACATACTTCTCTGCCACTCCCGACTTCCTCATACAATACCACAGCTCCTCTCGAGGCACCCTGTCATATGCTTTCTCCAGGTCCACAAAGACGCAATGCAACTCCTTCTGGCCTTCTCTAAACTTCTCCATCAACATCCTCAGAGCAAACATTGCATCTTTGGTGCTCTTTCTTGGCATGAAACCATACTGCTGCCCACTAATCATCAATTCACTTCTTAACTGAGCTTCCACTACTCTTTCCAATAACTTCATGCTGTGGCTCATCAATTTTATTCCCTGTAGTTACTGCACTCTTGCATATCCCCCTTATTCTTAAATATCGGCACCAGTACACTTCTTCTCCACTCCTCAGGCATCCTCTTGCTTTTCCCAGGTTGGTCCCTCTGTCTAGCCCATCGGTCCTTTTCTCCATCCTTAGTGTCCAACCTCTCATACAACTCATCATACGCCTTTTCTTTAGCCTTCGCCAGCTCTCTCTTCACCTTGCGCCTTATCTCCTTGTACTCTTGTCTACTTTCTGCATCTCTCTGACTATCCCACTTCTTCTTTGCCATCCTCAACCTCTGTATACTCTCCTGTATTTCCTCATTCCACCACCAGGTTTCCTTTTCCTCCTTCCTTTTTCCAGATGTCATGCCAAGCACCCTTCTTACTGTCACCCTTACTACATCTGCTATAGTTTCCCAGCTCTGGTAACTCTTCACTGCCACCCAGTGCCTGTCTCACCTCCTCCCTAAACTCAACCTTACAGTCTTCCTTTTTCAACTTCCACCATTTGATCCTTGGCTCTGCACTCACTCTCTTCCTCTTCTTGATCTCCAACGTCATCCTACAGACCACCATACTATGCTGCTTAACTACACTTTCCCCTGCCACCACTGCAGTCTTCAATCTCCTTCACATTGACTCTTCTGCATAGGATGTAATCTACCTGTGTGCATCTTCCTCCACTCCTGTATGTAATCCTATGTTCCTCCCTCTTCTTAAAATACATATTCACCCCAGCCATGTCCATCTTTTTGGCAAAATCCACTATCCTTTGACCTTCTTCATTCCTCTCCTTGACACCATACCTACCCATCACCTCCTCGTCTCCACTGTTCCCTTCACCAACACGCTCACTGAAATCCACTCCAATTACCACTTTCTGTCCCTTGGGTACACTGTCCATCACTTTATCCAACTCACTCCAAAAATCTTCTTTCTCACCCATTGCACATCCAACTTGCAGGGCATATGCACTAACAACATTCATCATCACACCTCCAGTTTCCAGCTTCATAATTATTACTCTGCCTGACACTCTTTTCACCTCTAAAACATTCTTGACATACTGTTCCTTCAGAATAACTCCTACTCCATTTCTCCTCCCATCCACACCATGATAGAACAATTTGAATCCATCTCTGATCCACCTGGCCTTACTCCCCTTCCATTTAGTCTCTTGCACACACAATATATCAACCTTCCTTCTCTCTATCATATCTGCTAACTCTCTCCCCTTACCAGTCATACTGCCACCATTCAAAGTTCCTACCCTCAGTTCCACTCGCTTTACTTTCCTCCTCTCCTCCTGCCTCTGGACACATCTCCCCCCTCTTCTTCTTCTTCTTCAGCCAACAGTAGCCCAATTTCCGCCAGCACCCTGTTGGCTAACAGTACTGGTGGAGGTTGTTGTTAACCCGGGGCTCGACCGATGTGGTATGGAAATTTGTATTGTTGTCCGCATATTGATTTGGCAAAATTTTACACCGGATGCCCTTCCTGACGTAACCCTTTATCCAGGCTTGGGACCAGATCTAATCAGAGAAAATTAATTTTATGTTAATATGTGCCCATATTAAATATATTCACTATCACTTTTTATTACTTAAAAAAATAAATATTGTTTGCTTAATACTATCAAAAGTGCAGTTCAAATATAATGCAGCATGATCCAGTAAAAAACATAAAATATGTTAATTTACAATATTTCTTTGGGGTGATGTGAAATAGGTGTCCATGGCGGTATGCAGGCTTTTATTAAAAATATTACACTCTGGCTCAGGACGGGGGGTGTAGGCGCTTGTGGTGGCATAGCCAAGTGGCTCTGGGGTACAATGTGATCAGTTCATCCAGTTTTTTCATTAGCGCTCAGGGAATCTCAGGGAAAGACAGGAGAGGTTAAATTAACAGAAAGAAATCAGCGACAGAGAAGGTGCTGCAGAGAAGAGGCTTAGCGGTTAGGAAATATGCCCCATACGGAGTAGTGCTGCTCTGGGGGTAAATTCACTTCTGTCCTTTAAAGCATTCAGCAGCTCTGAGAGACAGCGGTGGGAGAAGGGAGCAGGGCTAGCAGGGTCCCTGTGGACTCCAAGGGGTGGTGATGAACACACAAGCCAGATGAAGGTTGGCCATGCTTCCCTGAAAGTGTCTTCTGCTGGTGAGCAGCCATTAAAGGTGAACAGAGATCGACACAGATTTGGAAAGACAACACTGAGGCTTGTGGTTTCTAAAGCAACTCATGCTGACTGTGTTCTAACCTGGATTTTGGATTCTGGATAACATTCACATAAGAAATATATTTGTGATTTGAACCTTCACCAGAACACTGTTTTTATGGAATTATTTATTTATCAATTATGGACTGCACTACGCTTTTGCACATTGTTTGGACTGTGTTAAACAAAAGCCGTGAGCACTATTGAAATTACTCGTTATAATGTGTCCTCATTAGTCCTATTCCTTGTTGGTTTTGGGACTAGTGACATCCCGGGTTCAAAGATTAAATGTCGGCTGTGTGCAACTAAAGCATCACATTTTTTAACACTGGCTTTGCAACAAGAATATGTAGGTGGGTTCGCATAAAATGTAACAGCACCCGTTGTTGTTGCCTGTCAGAATGTATTAAATAAGTTGGATCTCAGTGGACCAAATTCATGGAAACGTGATGCAGGTAATGGAGCCTATTGCAGCAAGCATATGGTACAAAACAGGAACTCTCCTTGGACAAGGAGCCAGTCCACTGCAGCCACTGGGTACAGTCAACTAACCATAGGACATCAATTTCACAAAATTCTTACATCACTGCTTTTTAGTTCTAAACAAATAGGATCAATGAAAAATGCAAGAATATAAAACAAAGATAAAACATTTGTAGGTTATGCTGTTATACAATCACTGTAACAGCCCCATTTGTGAATCAATGCCTGTGAATATCTGAGTGGTTTGCCTCCAATTCAGCTCAAAGCTCTCCCTGCATTTGAACAAAGAAGAAGGCCTCCCCAGCATGCCACACCATTCTTCAGCAACACAGAGCTAATAAGCTAATAACCCAGTGGGAAAGTCTGACAAATTAACAAGCATTTTGGTAATTATTACTCTACAGGAACAGTAAGTTATCCAAAAAAAAAAAAAAATCTGTGACTAGTGTTTTTGGTGCTAGCTAAGAAAAAAAGGATACTCAGTAAAGTTGTGATCTCAAATTTCCAAAGTTTCCTTATTGCTAAAAGGCATCACCAAATTAATTATTTCTCTGAATTTTTGGTCATTTTAATGATACTGTCTGATGTACAACTAGGATGGAACATGGCAAGAATGACTCCAGTGGACATTACCCTGGGAAACAATGGGAAGCTGAAGATGGCCTACATGAATCAGAGTGAAAGTACAGGGGCCATGAGGGGGCAGTATGCCCTGTATGTGTGTTGGTCATCTGGAGTAGCATTTGCCTGGTGTACCATCACAAAACAAAGTAAGACATGCCTGGGTGGAAGCACGTCATGGTTCCCCCTTGACTCATCTGTGGATAGGGATGCTTTACTCTCTCTGACTAAAGAGAGATGGCGACAAGGGAGAAACAACAGAGACAAGACTTTCCATTTTTCCCCTTTCGCCCATACTACCCCAGCGTTTTTGACCCCCTTGAATAGGTATTGTTAAAAATGCTCTGCAGAGTCGTATATTTTGAAAATGTTAACTCAGAGTTGCAGTGTGGATGGTTGAAAACGTAGAGATTTGAAGACACAGACTCATTTTGGTTTGTTCTTATTACATGACACTTCCCTGAATGGATCCTGCTCATTACTCCATCTCGTTTGCTGATTGGCCACCATTCACAGAAGAAAAGCACATTCCAACATAGCAGACACAGAGGAGTTGCTTTCCATGGTGCTTGTTGTGTTGCTTACCCGTATGCATTTAAGTTTCGTCCAGTTTGAATGTTGCGTACATGTGCAAAAAACAAAAATCTCACCAGTCCCTAATGTTTTGTGACAAATCTGTGGCATGCAATATAATCATCCCTTCAAGGATTTATTTGCTGATGTACGCATGCCTATTGTAAGCACACAGCTACATTGTATGTGTGTTTTTTTTGTTTGTGAATCTCCCCTTGGGATTAATAAAGTATCTATCTATCTATCTTTTTAGTCATTTTAGTGTGGACAGATATACTTGTCAGCGATGTGAAAATGACAGTGTAGATGGAAATTGTTTTCATTTAAAAATGCCCCTTTGAAATGAAAACATAGTAGTGTGTGCATTGTCTAAAAGCAAATTTTGAGTTAAATTTCATAGACATTGTGCTCTGCATGACAGAATTCTGTCTGCTTTTCTTATTTTAGAAAAGTATTTTTTACGTCCTTGACAATGCTCAAATCCATCCATCCAACCGCTAGCAAACCCACCTCATCCATTTCAAGATCGCTGGGCTAAGAGCCTGTAATGGTAATGATTGGCACAGCGCAATAGTTAACAATGCATGAATATGCTTAAGATCTAAATTTCCCATTTACACTTTTCCTCTTTTATTGCAACATACATCTAGTCTCTAGACTCATAAGGACTCCTGAAGAAATGATTGTTGATATTCCTGGATTGATTCACATTTTTGGAGTGCGATGGATGAACCAGAGTTAGTGCCAGGATGTACGCCATTTCCTTTTCTGTCTGGGACATTATTATAACAGATGATCAAGAAGGGAGGTACGACATTCCGTCTTCTGGCAAAGGAGGCAGGCATGGAGTGGCAGTTGGTGCATCCTGGACTGGAACTCCCCCACTATATACATATATACGAGATGGCAGCATTTCTTGTGGCAAGTCCCTGTATGGAACATACAGGGCAGCATGGGAGTTGTGGTACCATAGAGCTACCCTAAAGGGTTCTGTGGGGGCCACCCAGGGGAGCTATCGGTATATAAAATGCTCTGTCCCAGGGTGAGACAATGGTTTGGACACCAGAAGTAGGATTTAAAAATGGTTTAGACACCCAAGTTGGATTTAAAAGCACTCCACTTTGCCCAGGGGTGTTGGAGTCTGGAAGAAGAAGACAAAGTTCACTTGGGAGGAGTGGAGAAAAGGAAAAGAAAAAAAGAGAAAGAAGAAATGAAAGCTGTATTGGGGAAGACCCTGTGTAAAGGTACTCTGTTTAATAAAATGGCTGATTTTCTGTGTAGTTGTGTCAAGGGGCTAGGGCTCAGTTACACCCTTTAGTGTCCACAGGGTCACTTTAAGAGGTCCCAAGTCCTCTAAATACTACTGGTTTCTCAAGACTGCAACCATTGCTACTCCACAGTGATGAAGTAAGCCATATTCCTTGCACTATTATTTAATCTACTTAAGTCACCTCTCCAAAAAACTAAACACTGCAATAAAACAATAGCCCAGACAAAAACCCAAAGTAAAAACACTATAAAATAAATACAGTAATCCCTCGTTTATGGCGGGAGGTAGGTTCCAAGGCCGGCCGCAATAACTGAATTTCCATGAAGTAGGGACACCATATTTATTTAATAATTTAATGTGTATTTGGACGTTTTTAAACCCTCCCTGTACTGTTTACAACCCACCCTTTACTCTATTAATAACAGGGACAACTGTTCAGCAATATGAAATCGGTAGATAAGTTTACAGTTACTGTATAGCGAAGTACACGTAGCTATACTGTATATGACGTGATGATGGTGATGAATATGCTGTGCAGTAAAAATGATGACGATGAAGGTGATGATGACTTTTACTGCGTAGCCGATGACTGTATTTTACGTCTCTTCAGACGGCGGTACCATTTCCTGGGGCACCTCTTCCACGGTTTCTGAAGGTGTATCCGTAATAGTAGTAGGAACTGGCTCTTTGTTGCAAGGCTGCAAAAACATTGTGATCGGCAGCTACTGCCGCTGCTTCTTTTTCTGGTCGAAGAGCAGCTTGTAGGCGGTCATGATGTTGTCGACCTTGTTGCAAAATTGGACCAATCGAACCATATCGTCGTCCCATTCCTGTGACCGCTCCTGCAAATCCTTAGCCAGTCTGCAGCCACAGCCGCGAACGTTCTCCCTTCCTTCAACATATCCAGAAGTTTCACTTTCTCAGCGATCGTCATCATTCTTAGTTGGCATTTGCGCTCAGCACCAACCGTGGAAGAAGGAGCACGTTTGGGAGCCATTGCAGGGGGTCAAAATTGAAGCGAAGTTCAACACAAAGAAGCGACAAAAAAAATCAAACACAGTACAGTGTAAAGTAAACCGCTCGGCGAGAAAGCTTGAAGCGAAATGGCCGCGACACAGAGACAAGGGAAGGTGCTGTGGGATCTGGGCATCAGTCAAAGCACCAATCACGGGCCCGATTAGAAAGCGGGAAGCTGTGATTTGTCGTCTCCCTCCCATGTACCAATCACAGCCCGTGTTACAACGCACTTTGTCACCGAATTTGTTTTGTTGTTCTTAGACTCGGAAATATTACTACTATATTTAAAAACCCGCAAACTCGTGAATCCGCGAAGTAGCGAGGGATTACTGTATTATGTGTTGTATCCAACTCTCATACCTTAGTAAGGTACCAAAGAACAGTCACTGATAATCAAGAAAACTGTACCAGTTGACCAGAAAAAATTCTAAATACTATAACTGGGAATACTGCCTACTACAATTATCACTGCTTCTGAGACTGTGTTCATTGCCACCAATGAGTTATTAAAAGCTAGGCTTCAAAACCAAAGCAGGATGTGTACATAACTCAAAAGAAGGAAAGTGTGCATTCCCTTAATATACATTTTAAACTTTTCTGGCTTTTGATGTTGTAAGGGATCCTAGGTTTCATTTCATACACTAAGAAAACCAGAGTCTGGAAGGGAACCAATACCAAGTTACAGTGAAACATTCTGACAGACCACTAACCCGTCAAACTGATGCTTTGGATCCTTCTTTACTAAACCAAACTAAAGATAAATAAATAAAGGAATCCTGGTGCCAGTTTAAATGAAAGACAAACTTCAAAGGGTTTATAGACAACGATCAAGAGGAGCAAGAATAATTTACATTCTGCCTGAGTAGATGGAAATAGGAGACAGATTTAGCTGCAGGGAGGACTGTGCGCCCAGTCTAGAAGAAAAATACTCCAAATTTAAGAAGATGAAGACAGCAAGCATCATTATACTAGCATGCACGGAAACTGGGGAGGGAAAAAGTTCATTTGAATACATTTTTTCAAAATGATCTGATGGAGCTTGTGAAGTATTCTTTATTCCTTAGTTTAAATTAAACCTGATTTCCATCCCCAAATTAAATACAAGAGAAAGTAATTTGTATTTACATTTGACAACATGATCTTTCAAACTGCAAATAAGCTATTTCTCAGATATTGGGGTGTTACTAGCCATAATTTATTATGCCCTTTCATTCACTCATCCATACATTCATTTTCTAGGATGAATTTCCAGGTCAGGGTCACTAGGAGCTGGCCTCTATCTGAGCAGCACTGGGGCATACTGCCAGTCCAGCGCAGGGGTCAAACACTAACCTACACTTATTCATACTCTGCTTTTTTAAAGTTCCCAAATAAACTAACACACATATGTTTAATATATCTTTAAATTTCTCTAAATATCTTTTATATTTATTTAGTCAAGATGGGTGTGTGAAACATACATACTGTACACACACATATACTGTACAGTCCTCACATATTGGCGCTTCATTGTACCAAGGAGCTCAGTTTCAGGTGATTTTCTCTGTTAGGTTCTCCATGCTACTCCCGTTTCCTCCCACATCTCTATGATGTGTATGTTATTAAGGTGAAGTCGCATAACATAAATTTTTCCTGTGGGGTCTGTCAGATTTGACAGATTTGATCACAGCTGTCGATTTTGTCACTACACCATGTCAAATTATCTAACTGAAAATCAGAACCTATGTCACTTTTACAGGCCGAGTGCCAATCTTCTAAGCACAGTCATGCGCGTCCCCTTTTCTGATAGCCAATAGTGCAAAGCTTGAAAGTTGCAAAGAGTTCAGCAGCAATTTTTGCCTTCAATTCTTTTTTCTTTTCTGTTATGGTATGTAAAATATGAGACATCGGACAGAAAACGTTCTCTTGCCACAGCACCCGTTCATAGGGTTAATAGTATGGCACATTCGGTTGCAGTGGTTGTTTTTTTTTATCTCCACCCTGATTTAATACACAAACCATGAGACAGGCAAGCTTCTCTTCTATTTGTGAGGTTCAAAACACATGTGCTCCTGATTCATCATCGGTACACTCTAGGCACTGTACCCCCAGAGGAGGATTCATTGGTTGTCAGCTCTCCAGCATACACAATCCACCCCACTGACCAACAAGAAAATCCAACCAGTTGCAGACTAGCTGGTCTCAGTCACTGGATATGTCACATAGACGACTGGCTTCACAGGAGCATGTTGTTGACAGCCTTCAACTGGCTAAGGTTATGTAAATGAAGGCTACAAATGAAAATCGCTGGAAAAGCCATCTAATGTGACACGGCATTTAGTCTCATCATCTACTCTAAATTGTTCTCGTTTGAGAATATGTTATGATTATTCAAGTGCTCTATCAGATACGAGAAGTCAAAAATAAAAAAAAAAAAATCTTTCAAATGGCAGATAAGCTGGGTTGCATTATGGGCTTTTAAACCCCCTTTTAAACACTAACTTTCCAGCTACAAAAAGTACTACCCAAAAGGATCAGGAGATGGATGTAGTCAAAAACATTCAAGAAAAAGTTGAGATGCTGGAAGATGAAAATACAGAGGGGGAAATAAACAAACACTGAATCCTAAACTGCAGTGAAAAGTTACTAGGAGATATTGAACAAAGAAAATTCTATGTAATGTTTCAAGGAAATATCCCCAATCTCGGAAAACATCATGCGTAGCCCTAATCTTTTCAAGCGTCATATCGATAGCATTACACAACACAACAAGTACTTCAGATGAGCTCTAGAGCATGTAGCTTCATTTTTTCCAACCTTTGGGCCGTGGTGTTACTGCAGGGGGGCTGTGGTGGACCAAGGATAAAATCCCATCACCCCTCACCATTCCGATGATGGCACTTGATTCACAGCAGCAGCATTGCAGGTGGATTGTAGCCAATCCTGGCTGATATCCCCAACCCCTGTTCTGACAACTGTGCTCAAATCATCAAGAAGGAAGAGAATTGACAATCACACTTTATTCATCTAATCACTCTGACACTCTGGAGATCACACAGTACCCATCCCCACCCACCTGGTTTGACAATCACACTAAATTCCCACTCACCCTGCTCAGACAATTGCACTAAATTCACGCAGAGTTGATCAGATGTGGGTAGCAAACACAATGCGATGGGGAAATGTGGGTCATGACACTACAAAGGTTGGGAAACACTGGCATAGAGTAAAAGAAGACAGCACCCACAATATAACAAAACACAATTTTAATTTTCAATTTGTGTTTTCGAAAAGCATTCTAATAACTTTCAAAGTGGTGAAAATGTATTCTCCATATAACTAAAGCCTCCTAGGCAGCAGGAAAGATACAAAATGATGCAGAGACAGGTCAGAAAGTCCTTTAAAAAATAATTAATTAATAATGGTTTATTTTTTGTTTAATCTGACTGGCTTCAGCATGTCTCTGGCACCCACAAGTGTACAAAGTCTGATGTCTGGAGAAGATGCTGACAGGGACCTCTGCAGACATTTTCTAGATCCATGACATTCTTAGGTGTCTTATGGGCAGCACTCTTTAATTTATATCATAGATTTTCCATCAATTTTAAATCTAAAGACTGCTATAGCCTCTGCAAAAAAAATACAGTGCCTTCAGGAAGTATTCACACTCATTCATTCGTTTCACATTTTGGCCCAGGTGCATCCCCTTCAATTGCTCATCATTGAGATGTTTCTATAACCTGTTTGGGGTCCACCTGTGTTCAATTCAGTTGGTTGAGAATTATTAGAAAAAGCATGTGCCTGCCTATAGAAGGTCCAAGAGTTGACCAAAAACCACACACATACGGTTAAAGGAATTGCATGCAAAGCTTAAAGAAAGTACTGTGTCCAGGCACAGAGCTGGGAAAGTCTAAAAAAATTTCTGCACCACTGAAAGTCCCCAAAGAACACAGACGCCTTCATGGTTCTTAAACAAACAAGTTTGGAACAGCCTTGACTCTAGCTGCCCGGTCAAACTGAGTAATCGGTGAACAAGGGCCTGGGGTAACAAAGTTGATTAAAAAAATCAAATGGTCACTCTGGCTGAGCTCCAGAGAACCTGTATGGAGATGGGAGAATCTACTACTACTACTACTACCGGACTCCACTGATCTGGCTATATGACAGAGTGACCAGAGGTCACCATCCAAAAGGACAATGAACGAAAAAAAAAAAAGCAAAGGCAACACAGGAATGGCTTAGGGATAAATGCCATAAATGTCTTTGAGTGGCCCAGCCAGAGATCAGACATCTTTAGACAGACCAGAAAATACCAGTCCACTGATGGTCTCCATGCAACCTAACAGAGCTTGAGAGGATCTGCAGAGAAGAGAGGCCAGATTCAGGTGTGTGAAAGGCGTAATCTAGGGGCATCAACAAAGTATTGAGTAAAGGGTCTGAACGCTTATGTCAACATGGTATTTCAGTGTTTTATTTTTGATAAACTAGGGGGCTCTACCTCCTGCTCACTTCGCTCGCCAACCCCTGTGCAGGCCCTATGCACTACCTCCGTCTTTAAAAATTGTTATCGCTGACAATTTGTCACATGTTGGTTTATTATATATGCGAGCGTGATCTTTCGGATTCAGATCTTTCAGAAATCCAAGAAAACTTCTTTGTCTGTGTTTCTCGGATAGATTTTGTGTAAAGTGCAATACTTTTGGACATACAGCTTTGTATCCATTATTGGCTATTGAATTTCTAGTCCGTCCGATCGTTTAACTCTTGATTCTATGTTGCATTGCTTCTCCGTGATCATAAATATAAACATAACCGAATTGTGGTTTCTTTGAAATTAAACTTGTAGTAGCTCTGTTATATCACTTATGTCCACATATTCAATCTCTTTTCACTGTTCCGTTATTTCACCGAGTAATAATTTCCGTTTGTTAGCGTTAATGCGATTTTACTATCAGTTTTTTGAGATTTTCGAATTTTATTACTTTCATAATCTCTGACCTGCTCTGCATGTGTATCGCGCCAACGTTTTTGAACCACTTTACAGCGTTCTACAGTACTTTGTCTGCTACTATTTGTCTTTTCTTCTCATAATGTTTGTCTTTTATTTCTGCCCCAACTTGGACCTGTTAGGTTTTCAGTTCATCTATGGGCACAAAGTCCCGTCTCACGGGACACAAAATTATCTCTCTGAAAATATCTCATATCTCTGAAAAAGTCTTGGCTTGTCCTAATATTTTTTTATATAATAGAGAGACTTGCAAAAAATTCTGAAATCTTGTTTTCAATTTGTCATTCTGGGCTACTGGATGTTGCTTTACAAAACTAAATAATTTTAACACAAGGCTGCAAATGTGTAAAAACTGAAGGGGTCTGAATACTTTCTGAAGGCACAGCACTACTTTATTCTTAATTCTTTCTTTTATGACTCTTAGGTGTCTAAGATAACTGTCATGGTGCAAGATCCATCCGTTGCTGTTTCATGGCAGAAGCAACCAGTTATTTTAGCCAGTATATCCTAATATGCAATAGAGTTGACAGTCCTAATGGTTAAATGAGAACCCCAAAGCAAGTATCCGAAGAACAGTCAGCATTAAGGATCTACTTCCATCTTGAAAACAGTGGATATGAAGTTCACTTTTGCCTCAGGTGTCTTTTGACACTAAAGGTATTAAAAGTAGGGGTGGGCGGTATGACCAAAATTCTATATCACGGTATTTTTCTAAATTATCCCGGTTTCACATTATTCAATGGTATTTTTATCCCATGAATGAGTGGATGTTAACCACATTTTCCACTGCAATTACTGCAGTAAACTGGCTAAGAATTACCTATTCCACTGTCATGAGCATTGTACATTGTACAAAGAAAACATTTTAATATGCTCACAAGTATTCATACAGGTTTGCATGGCCCCATAAAGTGATAGTTTTCAAGAGAAGGAATCACATTGCATGACAGATGCAGTCAAAATATAGAACCTTTTTATTGACCAAATTTTGCAAACAACTTAAACTATCATTTTGACAACATATGTTCAACCTTCCAAAGAGGCATTTAGACTTAGTAAAATATCCAGAGGTGCTTGTCAAAAGTTGTATTGCACTGAACATGTCTTAGAAAAGGAATAAATAGTAAATATTTTTTGTAAACCAACTACACTTTCTGTTAATCTTAACAATCTCTGTCCACTGACACGTTAAAGTGACTTTTTAACCAACTTTACCATCATTAAACTGCATAATATTTAAACTTATAAATAATAACAATAAAATAAATAATAGTATTATTATTGATATTTGCACTATTACTTCAATACTTCAAGCCTGGTGCATTACATAATATTCACCAAATTAAAATATAATAAAACAAGTGCAGCTTGGTGATGACATCTTTACCAACTGAACCATCATTTAGGCAAACTGCATTAATTTGGACATTGCTTCAAGCTAAGCTATATACATCAATACTAATAAAAGGCAAAGCCCTCACTGACTGACTGACTGACTGACTCATCATTAATTCTCCAACTTACCGTGTAGGGAGAAGGCTGAAATTTGGCAGGCTCATTCCTTTTTTTAATATTGCATAAATGTTGGGTTTGTGATCTGGTGGTCGGAGACACGAACACAGAATTCAATGGATGTTCTTCTGAGTGGGCTTTCTTTATTGCACGCGTGCTGTCTGTCTGATGTACCAAAACCCCAGTTCCTATCCTTCCTTTTTCTTTCTCCACATAACCAATCACCACACGATAAACGTCTTTGTGAATTTAAAACTAGTGATAAACTTTGCCCACGGAGTGTTCAGAACTTTAAAAATATCTTCATTATCCATGTTTAATTATGCCATCCATTCAAGGTTGTGCCCATCCCAGCAAGCATCGTGTGCAAGGCAGGAGAAAATCCTGAACGTGGCGCCAGCACATCGCAGGGTGAATACGAGCAAAACATACACTACCATGGTTAATATAGCATAACAAAACCCCACATCCAACATGACTTTGAAAGGAAACTGAAGCCCGCCGAGTAAACCCACCAGAAAAACATGCAAATTCAAGGCAGGGAACACCCGAGACACCCTTGCTGCGAGGCAGCAGTGAAACCTCCACCCCGCTGTGCATTCACATGATTAATACATGTTTTAATGCATTTCATCATGAAAATTATATCAAGTATTTATCTTAGCATTCTAAATGTTCAGAGAGCAGGAACATCATGAAGTGAATGTATTCTGTGCGTTGATTGCTGCCGGCGCCTCCTTAGTACAAGAGGAAGTCAGTTTAAGAAGCACGTACCGATTTAACATGGCTCGGGGAACACTTAACACAGAGCATTTAATGTGCTATATTACTTTTGACAGAGTTTGATAAAATCTAGTAAATTAAATATTCATTTTACGGTGAGGTTTAGTTTACGATGTTCTACTTTAATGACAAATTACGAGAATAAAGTCAACATGTTGACTTTAATGTTGTCATAAGCATCGAGATTAAAGTAAAAATGTCGAGAATAAAATCAACATGTCGTCACACTATTACACAGTACCCAGGTGCATTACACTGTATTGAAAACAAATAAAACAAGTACAACTTGGCTTGCAGTATTATCCAGTAGTATAGAAACAGTATTTACACATTTGAACATAATGGTCCACATCCGATCTTTTAAAACCAAAGTATCTCCAGGCAATGGATGTGACTCCTTTTTTTTCGGCAAAAGTTCTTCTGTGTCATCATGTTCAACTTTAGCGTCAGCTACAGCTTCAGTTTCGGAATGTTCTCTGTCCATTTTCACCGCGCAATGCCTACACTACCACTACCTATTTAGCAGTGAAAAATAGCCCTCGGGCAACACCTCTGTGGTTAGCAGTGTAGCAGTGAAAAAAGGTCCCTACTTGAACAGTTTCCCGCTGCGCCACGTTCCGAACGTTGTTTAGGCAATTTAAACTGGTGTTGCGGTATAAGAAAAATCCATATCATAACAAAAATAAACGCTTTTCGGTATGAATCAGTATACCGCCCAGCACTAATTGAAAGTATAAATCACAAAATAATTATAGTGTCATTTGACTATTGCAGTTTTCCAGTCAAAGTTACACTGTCACTAGCATCACACGGTGGTGTAGGTGTAAACATAATGACCTATGTGGGAATCAACATCAAGCATACATAACGTGTAGTTTTGCACTAATTTAAAACCAGGTCCATTAATCATACCTCAGGGCTTGCCAAATATCTGGTGTGCATGAGGTGTCCTGTGATGGTTTATGACAGCAACTGCTTTATTCGGCCTGTATCAAGCTTTTCATGACCATTAATCATATTATTAATTTATTTTGTACTAGCTGTGCTACCTGTCAATATGTATATGAAATAATAAAAGAGGCTGTGGTGGGACGACAGATTAAATCAGGCCTGTTACTTGAATAAATAATCAAGACTTGAATGTTTCAAATTAAAACAAACTTTCTGAGAGCAATCTAAACATTCCTGTACAAGGTAGATGATATAAGCGATGAGCCTTTACTGTACTGTTTTCACAATAAATTATTTATTAAACTTTCTTGCAGACTGCAAACTGTGTGGTTCTTAATATGAATAAAAAATTTTATGTTATTTAAAAAGCAAAAAAATTCTATTGACCCTATGTAACCCATCTACATTTTTTTCTTTTTAGAACATTATTTATTTATATAGCATTTTGATTTACAAACAAAGCATTGTTGGCATTCAGACTGAAATTGCACTTTCAGTACTAGCAAACATGGCTGGCATAAACACTGCATCTCTGGGTTCAAAGGTGAGATGCAGCTTATAAAACTCACCACCTGGCAAGAGCACTTTGGATACATACAGCTTTATTGACTGTTTGAACAAGGAACCAACTCTCATTCTGAAAAACTGTAAAGTACAGCACAACGGCCATATCTACATATTCGGTTTCCACAATTTCACTTATCTACAATTTGTTTAGGCCTGAAAATATTAAATTGATAATTCCAGAAATAGATGATCACAGCATTCCATGTGCAGTCCACCGCAGCGACACATGGGAGTGTGCCTGTGCACCCGACATGATTTTCAACTCAGTGACGCATCAAGTACAGTATAAATAAAACTTTAGCCTTCAGCATTCTTCTTGTCCACTTTCGCAACAATATCGCATTGTTATGAGAAAAAAAACCAAAACTTAATTTAGCTTAATAATAAATTGTATTTATATAGCGCCTAGCACCAAAGTACATGTGATGATGCTGTCAGTTCCTCATAGCCTGAGAGAAGTGGTGAAGTGCTTCCTATCAGTGAAAACAACGAAGAATAGAGAAGAAGGTGTGTACCCACAATAGGCTAAGAAATAAATGTAAAAATGTAATGTCAAAATGTGTTTAAACTCTATATATATGTGTACAATATATATTTTTTATTGCTCCATCATTCCTTAAGGGTTAAGCTAAAATGTTAGAATCACAGTCACTCAAGAGAGAGCGTATGTATAATAATTTACAATGTGTTTTATTATTATTTAATTTAATGTCTTATCATGCATAATTTATCAATCCTTATAACAGGTATGTCTGTAAGTGACTGATATGCAGTATAGGGTTTTCTACTATCTGTCTCTTTCAGGCATTTGTGGCAGGTCTTGGAATGTATCACCCATTGATATGGGGGTTCTTCTGTAATAATATGAACCTCTTGGTTATCCATAACACTATAAATGTTCAATTTATTAAATGTATTCAGACTCCAGTTAACATGGAAGAGTGACAGTTTCTGCTTTGTGCCCATTGTTGCAAAAGATAGACATCTGGCCTCCAATGACCTTGAATTTGCTTCAATAAAGTTCAATAATGGAAGGACTGGTAGTAACCTGTTTTAGCCCCTGAAAGCAACAAGAAAGATATGACTGTGTGTAACATGTTTGACCAAACATAAATACCATTTTTCCCCACTGCAGATTATCAAAATGAAACACACAGTGAAAGGTATACACTACAATACTTTCTCTTTGATCATGTCAGCTTAAGCATGCAGAAAATTCAAAATTTGCCCTCACATGAGGTATATAAATCACTGTTCTGTCGTGTATGTCAGCAAGATGTCAGATAACAGGAACCCATGCACTGACTGACTCCTCCAACTGAAAGGGAGGTCACACAGACTAACCTGCATTAGAAAAGGAAAAGGGCATGTCTTCTTATTTGATAGAATACAGATAGCAACTCACCTGTAGACAAACAGATAATAACATAGAGATAATGAAGTTTTTTCAGTTTTTTTTTTTACTTGTGTGAGATGTATTCAGACAATTAAGATCAAGGAATAACTCAGTGTGTGAAACACCTTGTGGTAATCAGGGGATACCTTTAGTGTGTGGGTGGGCAGCACAGTTGAGGGAGAGCTTGACACTATGTAACATGATGCCAACCTGATTGTAGTTTAGATGTTAAAAGCCTGCTTAATCACTTGGGTGAGAGGAGTTCTCCTTAAGCTCAGCTAGATAAGCTGGTACTTATGGGCTCTGAGGCCCTAAGTTCACTACAAGCCTCTCCATATAAGGACAGGAAACAGAGAGAGAAAGACAGAGCCCCTTAGTGATTTCACGGTAATGACTTTGGGGTCTCCTCCAGGATCATTCAAGGAGAGGGGAATCAGTTAGGCTGAGAGAGAGCGAGAGCGAGACTGCCTCTGTGTAAAATTATGCCCTCAAAGATACTGTAGAAGTATGAAGCCTGCTTGGGTATTTGGGTGGTAGGAGTTATCCTTTAGTACTCGGAAAAGCAGACGTTGTTGCAATATATTGTCACATAAACGGAGCCGCTCATCTTAATATACAAAAAGGTACTATGGAAAATGCTGTTACTTAGGATATGCATATTTTAAACAGACAAATTACATCACCCAAAAGGTCCATTCTGCAAACAACAGGCACAACATCTTATGCTGTATCTGGCATCACACCTAACTGACACTTTGTATGGCGTATATGCATGTAGATCTTATTTGAGAATACTAAAATTATTATTCCATTGCTTGCTACAGTGCCACCTTGCCAAAGACAACTACTGCATCTCTAGTTACTTCAACTCATGGATTGCAGAAGCATGTAATTTCCAGGATACATAAGGTTAAATTAAAAGGAAACACAGTAGCAATTACATTTTTGTAATTCATATTTGAGCATTAAGATAGAAGGACTCAAGCACCCACTGAATAATGATTTAGCACCACAACAGGTTTTTTCATTGAACAATAACAAATAGTAAAATTACATTCTAAATGCCTAATGAGTCTGATTACTTTCTTTTAGTGTTGCTATGGGCTACAGGAAACTCCTTACAAAATCAAATGCCAACTGAATCCAGCACTTGACAAGCCTCACATTGCTCCATCGCGATATGAACACTGTTGGTGTCACTGTGTCAGCAACCACGGCCACTCTTTGCTATCCACCATTACAATCTTCAACGTCAGTGAGTCCAAAAGCAAGCATTTAGGCATGTACAGGGCTCTTATTTTTTACCTTTTCTCTAAAAGTCTCTCCTCTGTTTCTCGAATCCTCCTGAAGCTTGTCAAAGGATGTCCTCCCACTTTTTGGTCAAATGGGCTGCTGCACTCAAATATGTAGTTCCCACCCAGCCTGAGAGCAGTTTGTAGATGGCTGCTTTTCCACCCTGCCACTGCAGAGCTGTCCATCAGCTGCTATAACATTTTGATGTAAACCCAGGAAGGTACACAGAGTGATTGGTAATGCCATAACATGTTTTTAAAAATTATTTTTAGTGGCCACTTTAATTTTGATTTTCAGCAAGTCCAAAGGGTAAATTACTCCCTTATTTCATATCTCTAAAGTATATTCCTTAATTTAAACAGGCAACATGGCAGCTTCAGAGCCTTTGTCACAAACTGTCTAGACTTCACATGCTGTGAAGGTATTCTGATTTCATTCCACATCCTAAACATGTGTATATTAGGTAGAGTGGAAGTTCAAAATTATTTTCATATTTGTGAAAGAAGGTAAGTAAGAGTGATGGTCTTTCAAGGATTGATTCCTATCTTGCACCTTATATATTATATATATTATTTATTATGTATTATATAATTAATGACCAGTTTTAGTCCTTAAACAAGCTTAATCCAACACAGGGTCACAGGTGGCCACACCCTTTCTCTGCAGCAGTGGGCGGAAGACAGAAACCAATCATGGAATATAAATCCACCACAAACCCACACTAAAACAAACAACAGGGCAATGCCTATGTATATATTGAGATATGTGCGTGAACCAACACAGTACCACACTGTAGCTGGAAGGAAAACAAAAAAAGAACATGTTTTGCACAAATGATTTTTTAAGATTGTGTATCCACTAAAATACTGTACTTTTAAAAAGTAATGCAAGTCTTTACAAATTACATAAATTATGAACGCTTTTATGGTCAGCATCATATAAATCCCCTCCCTGTTTCATATTGTGATTTCCATTAAGCTTTTTTTTTTTTTTAATCTATGTGATTTGCCCAAACCCATCACCAACACGCCCCCCCAACTTCCGTTGAGCCATATTTAGCCAGGCTATAGCCAGACTAATTGGGAAGGGGGCGGAGAGGGGAAAGGGGGGTAACACAAAAAAAAAAGATGATCTGTTTTTGTACTTTGTACATTTGTCTTGTCTGGAAATCCCCCATAGTTAACCCTTACAATGCTAGCAGTTGGGCAAAGAACCTCCCACTGAGTGAAACTGACAAACTGCCAACACGTATTTTCGCCCTTGGATCACCACACCAGTTACAATTGGTTTCTAAGAATAGATATGTCTTCCCCATCTTTTCTATTCGCTTGTTTGTTGCTAGGGGAACCAAAGCTCATGAATGGCTAAAGTTATCAGCCACTAAGCAGCAGTAGTGAGGGAAAAAAAGGTAAATAATATCTAAGTAATCCGCTAGCAGCCCCAAGGGCTGTCAGTCGGGGATTCGTCCGTCTCAGACAGGCAGTAAAGGACAGGGGATGCAGAATATGTTATACACACACATACAACGAGTAGCCAAAAGGGTGTCAACTCCATCACATTGGCTGTGGCTCAAAAAGACCCTGCGGCATGCAGCATCTTCAATGGTGTCTGCATCTGGAAGACTGAAAAACAAGTCTAAAGAGACTTTGGGCTCCACCTAGCCACTCTCTAAATCTCCAGTAATGTACGCAAAAATAAAGCTAGCAGCTTAGCTCCAAAAAAAAAAAAATTTTCTACACAGCCAAGGTGATTGCAGGACTAGGGATATACAACTGTGAATTTCAATTTAATGCCGTAACGAGCCCACAAAACACTGTGCGAGTCTGGGTGTGTGCATGTGTGGCAAAATGAAGCCCCATGCAGGGCTGATTCCAACCTTGCATCTAATATTGCCAGAATAGTCTCTGGCTCCCAGTAACCCTAAAGTGAATTAAGCAGGGCAAAGAATATTATGTTTTTCTCAGGTGGGCTGGCATGGTGACACCATGGTTATTCCTGCAGTATAACAACTCCAGGAGACCAGGTTTGAGTATCTGTCCCTGTCACTTCCCATGAGGAAATTGCAGGTTCTTCCTGTGTCTGCTCATACACTAGTTTACTTCTTACATCTCAAAGATGTGAAACCCTAAATTATTGTAGTAAGAGCATGTATGGGTGTGTGAACAGTTGTGCCCTGTGAAGGACTTCCTTTTTGTCTAGAGCTGGTTTCTACCTTGAACTCAATGATGCCAAGATAGGCTCCGAAGTAAGTGAGATCAGAAAAAGGATGGATACATTTTCTATTGTAATCTGTACATTTGGTAATTCCAGAACATGATCATAAATTTAATATTTTATTAATGTTTGAATAGTTTTGCAAGTATCATTGAACAACAATTAATGCTTTCAGTTCAAATACAAATGTGACATGTGTTTATCTACAATTTGCTTTGACACATCACACTTTGAAATGTTTTAGTTTAAGACATTCTTACTGGTTTATTATATAGGACAAATTCATTTTGTAATCAAACCTTTCAGTTCAAATTTAAATAATGTGACATTATGCATTTAAGCAGTATATTATATATTGTATTTTTCATTTCTCCATCTTTGTATTAGAATACATTTATACTGGCATCCATTTTATTAAAGGATCAGGCGATTTAACTTACATTCACGTCTAAACCAATATTTGGTTTGTAGCACAGTTTTCGAAGGGTCACAGTTAAATGCGCCTAAAGTGGCATGGTCATCTCACAAATACGCACCCACTTTACTCCACCCAAACTGTCAAGATCTTCACTTCAATAGGTCTGCCCATTATCGCTGTTCCTCCTCAACTTCATGATGGATGACATGCATTGGAGAACACCATGGTTACAAGATTCAATAACCCAAAGAACAGCAGTGTTTTTAATCTGGAATACAAGGATGGCATTGTGCACACCTTTGAATTATTTGATGAAGCCCAATCAGCCTCAGACAATTTGATTTTGTCACTGTCACTATAGACTAAACTTTGCCTTATCAAAATGTAGTCAAGCTTCAGGACTGGACTGAACTACTCCAACCCCTCTTTCTCAACAGTGATTTTTTGGTGACAGAGAAGAAGCTCACCTTCCTTGGATGTTGTATCAGTGCCAATGGCAGCATAAGCAAAGAAGTGACAGCCCAGATTTTGAAGGCACGCACTACCTTTGCAAACCCATGGCACCTGTGCAAGTGAAAGGACATCTCCCTATTTACCAAGGACTGACTCTACAATAATACAGTTTGGTCCACTCTGTTGTATGGGTGTGAAACATAGATGGTGCATGGAAATGTCCAGTATCGCTTACAGGATTTTGACCATTGGTACATAATCAGCATCAGTCATATCTGGTGTGGACAGAAGATAAGCAACAACCAAGTACACCATTAGAACTTTGGATGCAAAGGAGATACAAGGACCTTGTAAGAAACCACATTCTAATTTCACCAGCGATGGCTCGATTAGGTTCTGGATGAGAAAAGACTGCCACAGAAAGCATTAATTGCTAAACCTGAATGTAGATGGAAGAAACAACTCTATGGTTAGGCCACGACAGAGAATATGAAAGGCCTGGTAGCTGTAGGCACTTGTCACCTACCTGGTTGGGGTCCCAAGGCATCTTAGTAGTGGTGTTAACGCTGTCGCTTTTTGACTGGATTGTCTACTTGAAATTTGTTTGGTGAGCCATCCTTTTTTATTTATTTACCAAAAATCAGATTGCATCCCTACATATCCTTTTTGGGGTGACAAATAAGCAGTTACTTTTACAGTATCATGAGGAGAAAAGTAGGCACTATCCTTGACAGTAGGTCAGTATTACAGTTATCTATCCCATTATTAATGCTGGTCACCACATGCTGACAAAGTCAAACTAACTGACTGGTTTCTGCCTTGAACTGACCCTTCTCACACCTGACTGTTGGGCCTCACTCAATCATTACTCGTGTCAAAACAGAATAGTACTAAAAAGTTAACAAACCACTGCCAAGTGCCAACTGCCCATGTCCTTACACTGTCACATGCAAATTTAGTATGTCTCAACGGTGCTGGGGAAATTGGAGGAAAATTGGGGTGAATGTGCCGTGTTCTCTTGTGGGAGTGAGATGGGTGACTGCAACACCCATAAAGACCCTGCTGTGCAGTAGCAGAAGTGCACAGGCAGTGGACTTAGCTCAGTCTGCATTCATCCCCATCACATGACATGCTACAAACTAGTGTATAAAAATATACACAGACACACACATACTTTCTTTTATTTCACTTTCTGAATCTGTCTGGCGCCACTAGTAAAGACAGCGAAGACTGGCAGATGGTTAAGGCGTTCCTCTACTCATAATGGTGCAATCAAACAGGTCACAGCTTCTTATCACCCATCCAGTTAAAGTCCTTCTTCTCAATTATTCCATCTTGTCGCCTTAGTGCAAATCTACTTAGAGTAAACAGCCCCCAAACATCCAAGACAAATCACGCCGCCACACATATCTAAGACAGCCAAACTGTGGCTAATGTGAATTAATGTCATACTTTATTAGAACAGTCGCCCCCCTCTTCATGCCCCTCTTGTATCAGCTGCCACCTGTTACACAAGTACTTAATGCAACCTTTGACCCTGAACGCCTGCTCATTATCTGTTGCTTTGCTTTTAATCTGAGTGTCCTGTTTTGCCCGCTCATGCTACAAAAGGAGACCCATGTAAAAAGAAAAACTCCTGCTAAGTTATTTTAATTGTTTGATGTGGACTGAACGTTTGAGCAGTCATTAAATTCACTCTGAATTCTGAGTGAGCAATGTGTTTTATTCCCATCTATTTATCCAACATGTCTTCAAATGTTTCTATATTTATTTAAATGTACCACCAGTTGATTAAGTAAGTCACTCGGGATTTAAAATGGACCTTAAAGTGGGAACTGAACCAGCAGCCTTATGATTCACAGTCTAACATAACAACCAACAAGGTGGCTGCCCTGCCTGCAAGAAAGATTGCAACAATGTGATGAAACAAACTTCATATGGCACCTCTCCATAAAGAGCAACATTTTAAACAAGCACAGCGCACTTGTTAAAATATTTCTACAAAATGAGGAAAAGCCGATGATGTGACTTATTCAGGGACCTTCAGCCTTGTGATTTACACCATAGCCACTAAAAAGTCACATTGTTATGCAGACAATAACACAACTAAACAACACAACAAACTTACTTTCCCTCTAAAAGGCAAAGTCCATTAAAATGAGCTTTAAAGCCACTGCTCATTTGCCATTTTTTCAGAAAGCTGAATAAAGGTAGGCGAAACAACCTGTTCAAGGTTACAATGCCTCTGGGGTTTACTGTTCAATACTGCATCCACTAAACGACCACACTCCTTGTAAACAGTAAGACAAAAACAACCGTGTATAGCACCTTTTACAAATGACACAACCTCAGGGTAAGTTCTGGAGGATTCATCTCATGGAGCAAGTGGAGGGCTTAGTGAATATTGGCATTTACAGTATAACACCATAGGTATAAACAAGAACATATGTAAAAAAGTAATGTATTAGGACCACAACAGAAACATGTTATATAGCACCTCTCCATTGTTAACATCATTCTAAAGTACTTTACATTTAAAGTCAATTTCACAGACTCGCATCATGGAGAATTTCAATCTGAGGAGTCACGCAGTGGCAACTGCTGGTAGCCAACCACAAACTCACACATCTGGCTCAGAGACAGTCTCCTCGAAGACTAAGCTAAATGGAGAGTTCCTTGATTCTGCTAAGAAGAAACATTCTCTGGACATTGTGAGTAGTGCGGTCTCTCAGAGTCAGCCCCCACTTTTTCTGAACAGTGTCTTTGCCATACTCCACTTGTGTACAGTGCAAATCCTACCCTTGTCGCCTAGTAAACTGCTGTGGACTCAACACCATGAACCATCCCTGTTCAAAGATTTTTGGAGTGGTAACTAGTGCTGGGCGGTATGACCAAAATTCTATATCACGGTATTCTGAAAAATTATACCAGTTTCACGGTATTCAACGGTATTTTTTTCCCCATGCAGTAGACAGGCTAAGAATAACCTATTCTACTGTCATGAGAATTGTACATTATACAAAAAAAATTTTAATGTGCACACAAATATTAACACAGGTTTGCATGGCCCCATAAAGTGATAGTTTTCAAGGGGGTGGCACTAATGAAGAGAAGGAATCACATTGCATGACAGTTGCAGTCAAAATATAGAACCATTTTATTGAACAAATTTTGCAAACAACTTAAACTATAATTTTGACAACATATTTTCAACCATCCAAAGAGGCATTTAGACTTAGTAAAATATTCAGAGGTGCTTGTCAAAAGTTGTATTGCACTGAGCATGTCATAGAAAAGGAATAAATAGTAAATATTTTTTGTAAGCCAACTACACTTTCTGTTAATCTTACCAATCTCTGTCCACTGTCACGTTAGCTATATAGATTGCAATGGCGTTGGTTATCTTGATCCACTGCTTGCTTTTTTTGTCATAAGCAGTCCTCTAGCAAATGCATCTACAAGTAACGTCTGACTTGAGTGTCCTCTAGCTTTTTCAGTTTTACCTGATGACGTGGAGGGGGCCAATCTTAGTTCCATACATCCATGGTACTCCAAAGCATGTTTGCGGCTAAGGTGGTGCAGCAAATTGCTCGTGTTACCACCTCCGGTGACAACTTTAGCTCGACAGCATTTGCAGTAAACAGTTGTTTGGTCCACATCCGACCTTTTAAAACCAAAATCTCCAGACAACAGACGGGACTCCTTTATTCGGCAAAAGTTCTTCTGTGTCATCTTATCGTCTGCTACAGCTTCAGTTTTGGAATGTTCTCTGTTCATTTTCACCACTCAGTACCTCCACTAACGCATGTACTCCGTTGCATGCATGTTTAGCGGTGTAGCAGTGAAAAAAGTCCTTACTTAAACAGTTTCCCGCTGCGCCACGTTCCAAACGTTGTTTAGGCTATTTAAACCGATATCGTGGTATAAGAAAAATCCATATCATAACAAAAATAAAAAACGGTTTTCGATATGAACCGGTATACCTCCCAGCACTAGTGGTAATTACTGGTGGCCTGCTTTGAAACAACATCATCTGGCACAGTGGCCATTTTTTGCAGCATGAGGTAATTGGAGAGCTCCTTCAGTAAGCCACGTAGAGACCGCTTTTGTGAGCAGAGTGCTTCCTGGTTATATCAGCTGAGCTCTCTCTACTTCCGTCAGACCCCCCTCCTTTTATGTGCAACATCGTCAACACAGACAGCATAACAAATGATGGTGGAGGGAATGAACAAAGACATGTTAGGTTGACTAGCAACTCCAAAATGGCATAGTTTCAGAGTGTGTGTGTGTAGATGCTCTACAGATATACTGGCATTCCACCAGTGTTGGTTTCTGTTTCGTGGCCAGAATTGCTGGGAAAGGGCTTCTGCCTCCCACAATCCTCAACTGAAATAATTGGATAGGTCATGGATGGATAGATGGATGAGGGTGGTTTGTCACCCCATTCAGGATTAGTTCTAACAAGTTAAGCTTCATTTTCCCAATGTCCTCCACTTATATAAAGAAGAGTCAGAGTTCACCTATCCTTTTGTGTACCCACTTATTCTATTAAATATTCATGACAAATTGGAGTCTCTTCTAGCAGCACTGAGCACCAGGTACATACAAACCATAGACAGAACACCATTTAATATTATAGATAAAATGAAAATATACTTTTATGGGACATGGGAGGAAACTAGAGTAATCAAAGAGAGATCAAAATCAATGTATTATGAATGTTCCTCCAATCAGGAATCAAACCCTAGCCCCTGGAGCCGTGAAACAGGAGTACTACCGCTAACCACTGCTAGGAAATATGTGCATCCAACAGCCACACCGTATTTGTGCATTTGAGCTTTGTGAGCCTTAATTATCAAGCAAGGATCAGTATGATTGGAAATTCTTTACCAAAAACTGTACCTTAGGTGCAGAAAGTAGCTTTGCTGAAAAGAGTAAACTATTAAGTGTCAGTTCAACTGGATAATGAATGGAACTCAAGAAACAGTTAACTGAAGAAATAAAATTAAAAAAAGTACATACACAAAATGTGCTATAAGAAGGTAAACACAACAACACTGAGTTTTGGCAATCAAGACTGAAGATATCCTGTTGTTATTTTACTTACAGGCAGGAACATTGAAAATTATTTTTCCACTAAAAGCAAGTAATCACAATCAGGTGGTGTAAACGAAAAATATTTGTATTGATATTTTAGAGCGTGCATTTCAATACCAGTTCAAATTGCAAAAACACAAGCCCAGATAACATTAGTGAACAATTAATAAATTCTGAAATGACATCTATATAGGTCTTTTTTAAAAATAAAGAGCCTTTAAGGCTAAACCTCCAGAATAAAACTGTAATGTCTTAAGATGATGCAAGAAACTAAGCAAGATTGCAACATGAGATGTGATGCATTGTGAGATCAACTTGTAAAAGAATTTGGAGTGTACTAGACATGGGCATGGTGTAAACGCTAGAGGAATTTTTCTTTAAGCAGCAAATTCATGCATTCCCTTCGGTAACCAAAAAATTGTTACTTTGTGCAGGTTTAAGACTGCTTCTTGTTACAGAAGAACATATGAAGAAATAAGGGTGAGCAGCTCAAATGTGGATTTTACTGTTATGGGGCACCCATTCAGAGCTTTCATTTCTGCTAGGTTTGTCTTAGTATGTTGCTGGCTCGGATAGGCTTTTTTGGTCATTACTTTCACCAAAATATAATTATAGTTTTCTCGATGTCATACTTTACCTCTTAAATGCCTCCAATAAATATTACAAATAAAATGAATACAGAATCAGTAACAGGATCGTACCCTAACAGCTTATATGCCTTAGAATGCAGATTCAATGCTAATTATTGTGAAATGCAGTAAGCTAACACTTCTGAAGTACTGATCTCAGCCATTTTATTTCACTTTTAGAGCTGAGCACAAAGAGATTTTGCATGTCAATTTAATGATGTGATAAAATTAATGAATAAACAAAGTCCCCTTAAGACTTACAGAAACACAGAAAACCTTGATTAGCTATGACCTGATTACTCAAAAAAGTGGCAAAATATATAACCATGCAAAAAACTAAAAAAAATCTAAAATTAGGAAAAGAAAGCAACAGATTCATGGGTGGCCTATATAGACCAGGAGAGTAACAGTGGGACCATTATACAACTGTGCCCGTGTCCTTGCACACGCATGCAAATATACTGTACATGTTATATACAGACATTTGTTATATCAGTTTAAAACAGCTACATTTATATTCTTTTCACTTCGTGTAACACATCAAAGGATATTGTCATCTTTTTTCTTATGTCATTGGCAGAACCCTGGAAGATCGATTTTAAGCTAGAAGATTTCAAATGGTATATCAATCAGCAAGTGCAAACAGGCTAATTTTTAAAGAACAAGTTGGGGAACATGGGTACAATTCTTCTTGGGTATACAACAGAGGCACTGTGGTCTGATCCCTTAAGACTTTGTATTGCTACCCCTGATCATGGAAAGAAGCTCAAGGGCCGCCAGTATAATACTGACTCTATTAAAAGGTGTGTGTATAAGAGTTTATTGCAGGGAGAAAGAGAGGCACCAGAGAAGGGTAAATGGAAAGTCAAGACAAAAGACCATCCCAGTATCGAGAGCTGAGAAATTTAAAGGCCCATTTTGCTATTGAAATACAAAAACGTCATCTGTACAACAAGGCTCAGTGGTGCTACAAAAATTGTTGTTATGACTTTTGCATATTTGATGCTCTGTGTTGTTCTGAATTTCATTCACCCACCTTAATCTACCTGATTAAATACTTATTTTTACACTTCAGAGCTTTTGTGACATTTCTACTGCCCGGGTGTTGTTCCTGCCTTACGCCTAATGATTGCTCCATGGCCCTGCCCTGGATAAGTGGGTTAAGAAATGGCTAGCTGGCTTTTGTCATATGTGCTTTCTTTTTGTAAATAATCTGTTATTTTCTTCTAGAATGATAGACTTCAAATTGTTTGGATATGACATTATACCCTCCCAGACTGATGAACCTACAGCTTCTTCAAGAACACTGCTGATGTGTTTCGTTCTTGACATGGCATTAATACAATTTGAACACTTCAGAGTGAACTGCCAAAGGTTCTGTTTTTATATGGGTGCACTTCCTGATCACCACCTAATCAAGTGCACTTGTTTAACAGTATGGTCTAAACTGATTTATACAAAGTACTTACTTTTTCACAGATGCTTTCTGTATATAGCCTTTTTCATTGAACAAATAATGCTAAAGTAAAACCTGTTATGTGTTATTTATCACCTCAGATTAGATATAATTAATTTTAGGACTTGGCAAGGGCCATGTGGCTGTTTTTGCCGTTTTTCTTTTTTCAAATGGTTTGTGACTCTACATTGGTCCCAGTGTGAGTGTGGCCGCTAATATGTGTGGAAATGGGCCTTGTACTGGACTGATTCCCTCCAGGGCTGGATTCTGCTTAAAAGCTGCCAATGATGGATTTGGGTGCCAGCAACCCTGAATTGGATGAGAATGTATAAAAGTGTGTATTTACATCATATATATTTTTGCATCCTGCAAAGTATAGGGCCTTCCCTTGCGCTCAGTGTTCCCTGGATGGGATTCATCTTCCTAGTACAGTACCTTTGCATTGGAATAAGCTGGGTTGGAAAATGAATCTCAGATATATACAGACACATGCCTTATTTACAAGGATTATCTGAATCCTTTTCGATTGCCTTTCTTCTCATCAACACAAGAACCATTAAACACTGCTGATAACAGTTCAAGAAGAATGAATGTTAACCTATTGTTGTAACAAACAGATGAAAGCCAGAAGGTAGCAGATATGGACTGCACTAGCATACTCCAGTGCACAGAAGATGGCCAAGTGGGTGGACTCCATCACTTCACTAAGTTGCATGTACTGCACTCAGGACACTTGATGAGTACAGTCTACTGTATTTTCTATAAATGTTAGGTAAGAGAAGCTCAAACTTATTTAGGAGTATGAACAGTCAAGTGTGTACCTGCAGGGGAGAAAAACATTTTACATGCATAATGTCTGAAAAATACTGAGATGATGTTTGATTCACATTGTATTAAGGCAATTTTAAACAATAAGTTCAGTATTTTTCAAGTCAAAGTTATTACTTCACAGCCATGGTATATAGTATGAAATTACATGTAAAGAGTTCTTTATTTTATAAATTTAAAAAAGTAGCCTGCTCTTGCTTTTTATAATAGAGCTAATGGGTACCAAGATCCCAATGTTAAAACAAGTATTAAAACTTACCAAATACGTCTACGTAAGTAGAAACGGTTTTGATTTAAGAAAATTTGTCTTTCACACTTCCGAGGCACGCTTATGACAACAAAAGTTAGCTAGAAATAATAAGTGTTATTGAATACTGATGTGCGTTGATTGTACACAAACTACAAAATGGCATATCCATGTCTTTTTAAGAAGGAAAAAAAACAAAACATGTTTGTAAGATTCAGCCATTTTGAAAAGAGACCGGCTATGCTTTTCACTTCACTGCTTATCTTTAGTGCCAGGGGCATGGATCCACCTAGTAAAGTCATCACCCAGTGCAGTTATTGACATTGTTGAATACCAATGTCCAGCTGTTAACTAATGTTCCTGTTCTGTAGACAACTATACAATAATACTTGAGAAACTTCACATTTATGATCACTTACATTCTTTCACTATGTGAAAACTGATTTCACAATTACTGTATATTGCCTGCTGCAGCCAATATGATAAAAAAAATCATGCGTGTTCATAATGCATTTAAAAACGTAATAATTGTTTTGTGGTACTTTAAATCTGTTTTATTGTGGTTTGGCTCTATTTCACACTGCCTTTTTCACTTTCCGAGTACAGGTATTTCTGAAGTGAAATCAGTTCAGTTAAAATTTAGTTATGTGTATGAAGTACAATGAAACTCTTAAGTCCACTTTTCATCTCGACACTGCCACTCTGCATGAATCTCATTCTGTGGGCTAAAATAGTAAAATAATAACTCAGAATGTAACTGGCAAAAAGTAGGTGTCAATAATTATATGATTTAAGCACGTAACTGTCTATTATTATTAGCCATGGTAGAATGTAACTACTGGAGAAACAGAATTACGGTAGGATAATACGCAAAGTATAGCTTGGTAAAGGGGGAGTTGTCATAACTCCAACCACAGCGCCTGCTGCAAGCAGACTTGCAAACAAGAAACATATCCTTACCGTGACAAAAATAGAATCTTGAATCTGTGTTAAAATGTATTATTTCCAGTTATACTTTGGTTGTCACAAACATGCCTCAAAAATTCAGAAGGCATGTTTCCTTAAATCAAACCCTTTACTACTTCAAATGGACATAGTTGGTAATTTTTAATTCTGTTTTTCACATTAGGATCCCAGTTTACATTAGCTCCATTATAAGACACACGAACAGGCTAGTTTTGTTTTTTATTATTATAATTTACAGAAAGCTTTAAAATACAATTTCATTTGGCAATTATGATATATCATGATTGTGAAGAATTAACTGATTTAAAAAATGCCAAACCTATCCTTTAATTACACGGGAAATATCTTACCAGTCAGAAGGGTAGGAGCGTATAGTAGCCATTGTTAGGTCATAATTTGGAGGAAATAATGCAGCAGTACCCCCAAAGTAAGAATAAAGGATAACACCTATGATAAATTTTAATAATGCATAATAATAAAATATGAAGTACATAAGAGATCACATGGCCTTGTACATTTAACTTTTCTTTCGTCACACACCCTGTGTGTGTGTTAAGCACTGAAAACTGAGTTTTACATAACATTGTATTTGGGGGGGGAAAAAAAATGAAACAGTAAGGCAGAGCTCTGAGAATATTATTGTATATTCATATTATTTCAGTACTGCTAGAATCAACCAATGTCAGTAAGCACAACAGACTTGTTTGATAAATACATCATAAAATAATGATTACTGTCTCCAAAACATTCATTTTTTTTACTTACCAATATGCTCTCCACTTTTGATTGTGCAGTTTTGCTGAAATTAAAAACAAAAGCAGGAAATTAAAATTCTGAAATGTCCTGAAAAGCTACATCAATTCAATCAGGTAACTAAATCCATGAAAATACACGACTATTACACTATGTACTTATCTTTTTTATCTTTATTATTTGAATAAGTTAAGCAATTATTACACACTAGATGCAACTCCTCTCTAAGATGATACGTTTGCTTTCCATATCAATTACAAAACATAACAAAGCACAATATTCCAATAGTTTAGGTTCACTGCCACACAACTTCATAGACTGGGCTATTTCAATCCTATTCTGAGTGTCCCAGTAGGTGTTGAAATACACACTTGTGTCCTTTCATCAAAAGAAATGTTATATATTGAATATGTTTCAAAAAATAAATCTTTTCTGCTTTAGGCTCATAATGGGAAACATTCCAGGACAGCAGTCCATCTCAGAACACGGCATTTGTACACACCCAAAACAGTCGGAAAAAGAATGGAGAAAAATCATTTTTTGGATGTTAATATTTCAAATTAATTGTACCAACATCAGATTCAGTTTTTGGAGGATACATACAATAGCTGCCACCTATACTGTTCACATTGGTCGGTGGTTTCAATTATATTAGCATTTAATCCGAAGCTGTAATGACATTTTTATTGTTACCTTTCTCTTTAGAATTGCTTTAAATAAAATGAACTTAATAAAAAAATATATTCTCTAAACCTCTCTTTCACATTTCATTAGACATGATAGGCACATAGACAACGCAGATGAAGTGATGCTGAGATTTCTGACTTTTTTTTCCAAATATTTCAATTTTGGCTACACAGTTCACATTCACAGTTGTAGCTACTTCTGCTACCTCAAAACTCCATAAACCCGGCTTCAGTTTCCATCCTGGCCACTATCTGCAAAGAGTTTGCTTATTCTCATTGTTTCTAATTGACTTTATTCTGGCTTTACTCACACATTACGGAAACGTGCAGGTTGGATTAATTAGCATGTCTGAAATGGCCCAGTGCAAGCTGATGTGGAAATGTGGGGCCTACGATAGCTAGGGATGCTCTGGTCAGTTTTTTAAGGCCAATACCGATTTCATGTTACTTGATTGGCCAATTCTGATTTTTTTGTCCTTTATCCGTTTAAAAAACATTTTACACTAAGCTCCTGTATAACCAGATGCATAGAAGCCATATATCCTATATCAAAGTGTATTTTTACAGTTAAACTATAGACTACAGGTGTTAACTGTTCATTTTTTATTAACAAAATGAAATTCTGTAGATTTATTGTTCAGTGACCATAAAAATACTAAAATAAATAAAATGTTCTTAAAATACGTACTTTAACTAATAAAATGTGTACAATATTTTATCCAATATCCATAATACATATGGATGGATAATGCAATTGGTATAAAAAAATAAAATGCTTCTCGTAATTACAAGCTGTCATATTGTTTAACTTTTTTCTGTAACCTACCTATCTGAAACATGGCTTAATTAAAACAAGTAGCTTTCACCATTTCCCTAACAAAAACAAATTACAGTATATATATTCTCACACAATCAATTAATTGTTATTGGCAATTAAACACTGCACATGAACTCATAGGTTTACTCATTTTTAATAATTAATTGCACTCCTTTTTTTGCTGTATTTATACAGGTGTTTTTTTTTTCTTCAGTGTATCAGCTAGACATTTGGAATTCTTGAGCAGTTATTATAAAATATGGATTATCACTTTAATTATGTAGTATTTTTTTTTTACCAAAACATATACTGTATGATACATAGCAACAAATTATAAACACAGTACAAATCTTTAAAAAAGATGCCAATGTATCAAATGTTAATAAGTTGTTCATCAAGAAGATAACATGCTTAACAGGTTTATAAGTAAGAGATGCATTTTGCTGTTAAGCTAAGAAGCCTATTGTTTATGAAACAGAAATTTCAAATTCTTCTTTATCTTTTCTTTTTCCAATTAAAAATGTGAGCTGCAGCACTTAAAACAATCTTGCTGTCCAAATTCAAACGGTATCCGTTTTAATTTAAAGGACAAAATCAAATGTTCTGAATTCATTAAAGCAACTTTTCTTGCCATTTGCTTATTTGCATAGGACAACCCCTCCAATTCCTTTTCTCAGATATTGCTTCACACTCTTTAAAGTAAAGGAGTCGTCTCTAGCGGTCTTGTAAAACAAGCCTTGACTTGCTGCTCTTTGTTTACGCTGCAGAAAGTTTGCTGCAAAAATAAAAAAAGACATATACACTATAACTAAATGACCATAAAGCAGAGGCTGGAAATATCATTTGTTGTGCTCGGTCAATTTAGATTAGCACCCAAACGATTGGAGCATCCCTACATTTAGCACCCAAACTGCAATGTCAGCCAAAGCCAACCTTTTGTGACATTTAAGCTTTTTTATTTTTAATACATTTCCAAAAGTTTCTAAAATCCTGTTCTCGGTTGGTCAATCTGATGTGGGGGAAAAATTAATTGAAATAATTTTAAAACAAGGCTAAAACACAGCAAAATTTGTAAAAAGTGACATGTTTGGAATCTACTGTATAAGGTGATTGCCAAAACCATGTGACATCACATACATGCCACAATACCAGAGTAACAGGAGTCAAATATTAAAAAATTAACACCTGAGGTATTAACAATATAACACAATGCAAAATATGTAATATGTAATATTATTATGTAAATATATATATATAAAAATAGGTAGAATTCCCTTTAAATTCCTAACAAATATGTGTGAAAGACTTGCCAAAATTTGAATACTTAAAGCATATGAACATTCCCCTGGCAGCAGAGTCAAAAAGAAGTGGTCAAGTACACACATCTCTAATGTAAAGAAAGGATCTTCAGTCATCAAAGTCATAATCTGCAGCAGGCTGTCTATAATCCTTCTTGACAGAATAGGCTCCTGCTATTCATCCTTTACACAGACAGATTTTAGGGCATCTGCGACTGTAAAAAGAAATCCTGTTTTGGTCATTTTGGTCCATAGTCCAGCATCAGCTCTTCTTCGACTCTCTTTAGTGAAACACTCCCCAGTCTCACACGATCTCCCTTCATTTCTTTTTTAATATGCACAATGAAACTGAAAATATAAGCAAACTAGAGTTTTCTCTTTTTACATTAAGTATCCTTGCTGACTGATTTATTAAAATCCCCTGCACCTTTTCATCTATAGACTGGAAAAAAATAAAATTACTGTACTGCCTACACAGCAAATGAAAATCCAGGCTCAAATCTCGCTACATAATCGTTCAATACCGATGGCTCCTTTAGTGTTGGCCAAGTGAAATGATTTTGTAAAACATCATTCAGCTTGGGAATCTGCCACAGGCTCATTATGAAGGGAACTAGTTAAGGTAAATGCCAGCTAGTACTTTAAAATTAGCTCTTCAACTAGTACAGGGGAAGGACGATGGAAAAGATAGAAGAGTATATTTCCCACAGTGAACTATCGATACTGTACATGAAATAATTTATGAAGTAGTCTAACAGATGGAAGTATTTTAAGGACATTTCTTTAAGGTTCTGGGAGTAGATATTGAAGAAATAAGATGAGCTAAATCACCTGTTCTTGTCAAACATTTTTTTAAGAAAATCCAAAGTTCAGTTAGTAAACTTGACATAAGGTAATTATGAATTAAACTTCACCACATGTCTACATGGATAGGCCATAACAGACATTATGCATCAAATGTAAAGCCACAAATCTTTTTAATGTTGTGTGCTTTCTGTCTGTTGATGTCCCAGCCAATGTTAGTTTCTACCTAACTTAAATCATTAAGAAATATTTAATATTTAAAGAAACAAGGCCATCAAAGCAACCATCTTCCTTTGGCTGTGTGGGTATCCTTCTGTACTCCTGTTTTTCTCAGAAAGCCCCAAAGACAATCATTAGGTTAACTGGCAACTCTAAACTGGCTTTATGAGAGTGTGTTTGTGTATACCGCATTGTGTTGTGATTCACATTTTTCTTTTAAACACTATAATGTTGAATATTTAAAAGGAGCTGGACCACTTTTATCTTTCTGAGTTTTTATTTAACAATAGTTTAATCATAAAATACATGCATTTTGCACACTGTGAGCATACGACTTGATAACTTGCATTGTGGATTATGAGACACGAGTAACAAGATTTTTTATGGATGTTTTTGATATGGTTTCCTGTTTTCCAGCAGTGGTCACTTGCCGTTTCTGTTCTATCAGACACTTTGTTGTGTCTTTTCGCCACAAAAATATAACAATCATTTTTTACTCAGCCATCACTACAAACTAAATGGGGCAAGTAACACATAAAAAGATATCATTTTTGGGTAGAGTATTCTTTTAATTGTGTGAAAGAATGACATGAAATTCCACAGAAAGATAGTTCTTTATTTGTCCTAAGGAGAACTTTACAGTTTATTGAAGCTCAAGACATGTAGAAACATTGTAACAAATAACCATTAAAAACAATACTTATCCAGAGTCAAACAATATTTTTTGACAAGTTTAGAAAACCTATTCCTAGTCAGTGTCGCTGGAAAGATGAAACCTTTTGGTGGCAGCAGTTTTATCACAGGTCCTGCCCTAAGGGAACTGCCAATGCATTACAGGGCACACTCACTGACAACTTTAAGTTGCACTAGCATGTATCAACTTGAAACATGTCTATTAATTCTAAGAAGAAACTAAATTCTCAGGAGGGATAGCCACATGAATACAAAAAGAAGATGGCCCTGGCAAGACTTTCCCCAGGGCTCAGGAGCAGTGAAATGGCAACACTGTTCATTGTACCTCTGTGCCACTTGGTTTATTGTTGTCCATTAATCTATGGATTTAGTCATTTATAAATATTCTAGATTCAAACTGAAGGCGAAGGAGAGCTGAGTCAATCCCACAAGCAGCACTGAGTATGACATAGAGGACAGGCATGGGTAAGGTATTATTTCATCACAGGGAATATTCTTGCAGATGGAGCAAATTTAGAGTAGCCAGTTACTCTGATACATGTGTCTTTAGGAAATGGGTAGAAAAATCTGAGGACCAATTTGGACACAAGCTCTAAGATATTTAGCAACTGGATGTGGGATTTGAATTCAGTCTCCTGGAGCACTGTGGCAGCTGCACTAAGCATCATACCACATGACCATTTATTATTATGACATCTGAATTAATGATTAATGGTAATTATTACAACAGATACCAGCAATACTAATAAATATATTTTAATTGTTTAACACTTTTTTCAACCCTAAGGACTCTTTACAAGAAGCATATACAATTAAAAATTAAACTAAATATGAGTAAACAAGTATACGTTTTACTCAGAAACACCTTACAATTCCTATTAAAAAAATATTATTTTCATAACTAACTCAAATGAGGCAAACTTATAAGTAAATCCCTGTGTAAATTTAGGATCTCAGAATGGTCATAGATTTTCCAGAATAAGAATGCTGTTAATTTAGTGACCAACAACTTTAAAACAAAACTAGTGCAGAACCCAAAGAATCAAGTTTCCTTTCACATTTCAAAGTCATACATGTCAGTATAGACTACCATGTTTCCCCAAAAATAAGACCTACTCCGAAAATATGCTGCCATGGTTCAATGTTAACATGTTTTTAATGCCAACTTTCAGTTTTAATAGCACATGATGGCGGATAAATTCTCTTTCTAGTCGTATAACAGATGACACCTGACTGGGAATTACTTAAGCTAAGCTTTTAATCACTTACAGCAAGCTGTATGTCTACACCATGTAGTGACTGCTGTGGGTGCAGAGAGGGGCTTGGATCACAGCCTTCTTTAATAGGAATCATAAAGCCCACTTCAGAATAAAATTGCAACAAAATATATAGAATTGATCAATATGGAGTGTGTAGCACAACTTCCTATAATAAACCTGACTGTTAGGGAGGGGGGCAATTTATGGTTCTATAAGTTTTATGCTTTGTGGCCGATAAAATTTGGAAGGAGTGTGAAGTAGTGCCTAAGAAAGGCAACATAAATAAGGACTGAAACTTGAGTGTGAAGTATAGGAGTAGAAAATTGGCCAAGATGGGGGAAAAAATGAAAAAAGAAGCTTAAATGCATGCTGAGTACACCTGGGAGTAGGCAGTGTTGGCTTGCTTTTGATTGAAAAATAAGTGGAAAAAGTGAGGGGAAGTGACCCTGTTGTAGTTTTGCAGTTGGTTAAGCAAATGAATACCCATCATTCACCTGTGGTATCCGGCCGGGGCTGGAGCCCGGCCAGGACACCCAGGAGGACCGGAGGAGGGCTTGTGCCTCCTCCAGACTGCGAGGGGGCGTCCACCCTGGTTATGTTGGGGGCCCAGCCCTGTAGGGACCCGTGGCCACCGCCAGGTGGCGCCCCGGTGCCTGAATATCCCTGGAGCCCAGCACTTCCGCCACACCAGGAAGTGCTGGGGGGAAGACGACTGGGGACACCCGGATGGCTTCCGGGTGCGCAGCCGGCACTTCCGCCACACTGGGGCGTGGCTACGGAGGAGTGCGGGAAGCAGCTGGAGCCCATCCGGTTCCTATTAAGGCGCCTCCCTTCAGTCGATAGCAGAAGTCGGGTGGAAGAGAGACGGAGCTGGAGAGAGGACTGGAGGCGGCCAGGAGAGAGACATTGTGACTGTGTGGCCTGGACATTTGGGGAAACGGTGCAAGAGGCACTGGGGAGTGCACGTGACTAACAGCAGTATTGTAAATATTAGTGTAAATAAACAGTGTGTGGTGAAATTAAGATGTCCGTCTGTCTGTGTCCGGGTTCAAGTCCACACACCACTTTATGCAGATCAAGGCTGTAAAAAAATCTGATGGACTGTATCCAGAACTTAGTGTAACTTTAACAGTAAACTTCTGCAGGCCAAATGCAGAATCATTATCTCTGCTGAAAGAATTTTGCTCAAAATGAACATTCATCTTGATTTTTATGTTAATAATTATAGTGCCAATATTCAGTCAGATTAAGTAAATCGCTTTCTGGTCCATGGAGATGCATCCTAATACATAAACACAAACCCAGAAATGTCCGTCCCAAAGTGATTAAATCATGTTTGGCGATGCCTAAAAAAACATGCAATTCCATTGAATACATAGGAATATAAATTATGACCATGCCACAATACTTTTGAATCCTCCAGCTTACAGAAAAGTCAAAGCATTATGCACATCTGAATCTGTTCCTCGGACAGTCACGGTCAGGGCGACTGATGGAATGATCCTTACGGATGACACTGCAGTTGTGACCTGCTGGACTGCCTACTTGAGCAGCTGTTTAAAGCTGGTCCTCCAGCTAGGACGTTGGATATCTCTGGGTCCACGGTTGTTGAGGCTGATCCTCCAATTAGCTGTGAATGAACCAATCTCACTGAGATTACATAGGTGCTGAACCAGCGGAGGGTAAGGAAGGCTGCAGGGATCTGTGGTATCCAGGGTGAACTTCTCCAGGCTGGTAGTATGGCTGTCCTCCTGACATTGCAAGACATCTTTGCTTCCATCTGGGAGACTAGCGTCATCCCAACTGACTGAAAAACAGGACTTGTAGTCCCTATCTGGAAAGGGAAGGGTGATCGCCTGGACTGCTCCCAGTGTCAGGTAAGGTCCTTGCTAGGGTCATCCTCAATAGGATCCGTGATTACTTGCTCACTTACCAGCGACCAGAACAGTCTGGTTTTATACCTAAAAAGTCTACCATCGACCGCTTCCTGGCACTGAGGGTTCTCATGGCGCGCACACGCGAATATCAGCAGTTTCTTTGCAGCCTTTGTTGAGTTTTGTAAGGTGTTCAGCTCAGTTCATTGAGCTGCCCTGTTGGACATCCTGAGACTTCGCAGGATCCCCTCAAGGTTGCTGGATATCATGGCCAGCCTATATACTGGTACTGAGAGGGCTGTGCAGAGTGGAGGCAGAACCTCTGCATTTTTTGCAGTTGATTCTGGGGTTTGTCAGGGGTGTGTTTTTGCTCCTAGTCTGTTCCTTGCTTGCATGTACTGGGTGTTGGGCAAGGCGGTGGGGTCCAGCAGCTGTGCGGCATCTGTTGGTGAAAGAAAGATTCACTGCTCTTGACTTTGTCGATGATGCCTTGATCTTCGCGGAGTCGATGGAGGCTCTGATAAGAACTCTCTCTCGAGAGAGAGAGGACAGAGCGAGGAGTCTGAGTGTCTGGGCTTGCAAGTGTCCTAGATAAAAATCAACATCTACACCTTTAATGACCTCTTAGGCTCAGCCATTAGCAGTGTGTATCTGTGGAGAGAATGTTGACCTTGTCGAGAGGTTTACTTACCTAGGCAGTGACATTCATCTCTCTGGTGATTCTTCGTATAAAGTCAGCAGATGGATTGGGAGAGCATGGGGGTAATGAGGTTGCTGGAAAGGGTTGTGTGCCACTCCCAATACATATGCAAAAGGAAGAAGGTCCAAGTCTTTACAGTCCTGGTGCTTCCTGTCTTGCTATATGGTTGCAAGACATGGACGCTATCCAGTGACCTGGGACGAAGACTGGACTTCTTCGGTACTGTGTCTCTTTGGAGAATCCTTGGGTACCACTGCGTTACATAGAGGGTCATTTCCAGAGGGTGAGAATGGATTGTGCGTCTGCCTAGGGCGTTGCCAACCAGGATCCCAAGCTGTTTCGTCGTGTGGTGGGTGCGGCAACACGCTGTACCAGTGCATGCTCCCCAACCTGACCTGACACAATACTTTATATGTGGCTATTGAACATGTAGAGAAAACAACAACTTCAAAAAATGTAAACTAGAACACCCCCTTTCATGTTTTTACATTGCTTCAAATATCCAGGAGACCATGTAGGAATACAGCAACATAATACTAAAAGATCTTGTAGCTGCAAATCCACATTCTTATCTGTCCAATGGTTTTCTGGCACTGTTCATTCCAGTTAAAGATTGTAATAAGTGAAAGTCAATCCACCAAGTTTTGGGTGGAATGCATTATTAGCCAACAACATACAGTATGTTTGTCCATTGCATAGCACACAAACTTATAGACCATCTCACTTTACAGATGCCAGTCAACATAACTTACATATCTCTGAAAAATGGAAAAACTGTCCAATTTTATTTAAAATGTCTATTTGAAATATGTATATGACTAGAGCCAAAAGAATATTCACCTGAGTAAATGTTTTAATATTTTGCCATTACATGTACTGTTGTACAGTCAATGATTCCTATCAGTTTGACAATTAAGCAATCATTAAATCTACTTAATCTAATTTGGTATCTCTGGGGTTGGAGTTTATCCTGGCAGGTCAGGTTCAAGTTAGAAAGAATCCCTAGGCGGGATTGCACATCTTTACAATGTGCGACGAATAACAAAGTAACTGGAGAAAAAAAAAAACCTAAACAGACACTGAAGGAACATCTCAACTGTAACTGAGAGCAGCCACACTATAATATGAATCTAGGACTGATTCTAAGCTGTGAGGCAAACAACTCTATGTTCCCCTCCATTGTTGCTATATCAATTTACAGTTACTGAACATGAAACTAAACTTCGATTATTTCTTTAGACTGTTGTTAACTAAATGCTTACTTTTTATCCTGTTAGTAAGTAATTGCACCATTAATGTGTACATTACACTAGGAACTTAATTTTATGTCAACTGGCAACCTGACCAGGATTGGATACAGCCATGAAAGGCTCCAGCCCTACAAAAAGTGGGTTTTGGCGATGAAAGAATGGGTTGGATGGACTTATTTCATTTCATCACTAGCAGAAGTACCCAGCATTCCCAGGGTATGTTTGTATAATGGCTTAAGAAAGGAACATAAAGGTTTAAGAGATATTTTTGCTATATCCCATCCATCCTGACTCTTTGTCAATGTCTGTATCACGCTCTCGTGAATTGAAAATGTTTTGGTATTTTTTTGGGTCTGATTGGATTCCAGAATTCCAGTAATTAATTTCTGGGATGTAGCCATGAACAATGTTATGTCTGACTCATTCTAAAATAAAATTCTTGTAATTACAAGTCTCAATTCTAATAAAATATTCACAAGATCTCTATCAGGAAAACACAAGGCTAATATACTTAAGCTTACACATAAATAAGACAAGTTTGGCTCTTAAGCTAATAAGCTTATTGTTTACAATGCAGCATAGGAAGTTCTTTTTTTTTTGTAATTAAAAATGTGAGCTGCTGTACTAAACAAATACTTACTCACAATCCTCACTCAGAAAAGGAGAGTCTGTTTTAAGAAAGGACAAAATGAAACTTCCAAACTCATTAGAACGGTTTCTATTTTAACTTCTGCCAAAGATGTGCCTTTCCTCCTTATCAAGTTTAGGTATAAACATATACTGTACATCAACCATTTCTCTCCATGCGGAGGACGACTCCTCTGATTCCATTTATTCAGTTTTTTTACTACACTGTAAAAAAACAATGTTCTAATGTTTTCTCCCTTCTGCAGTCTGCCTGGCTGCACTCTGCTTACAGGAAGTTCTGGTTGACTACATAAGCACTTCTTCAGTGCCATAATACCTTGAGTAAAGGAGCACTAAAGCTAAATTACTGTAACATTTCGAAAACAGGAACTGAAAAAAGAATTTATTTAGATCAGCCAATTTACTGATCATTGATCAGGTCATTTGGAGAGAAAATTAGTCAATCAAGAATCATTAGTAGAAAGTTCTCCTCTGTTGCGTTGAGGACATAGATAGCAGTAAAAAAATAATTTTAGAAAAATATTTATAGAATTTTGCTTAATATTCAAAGGACCAGTAGCTTTTCCACTCTGTAATGAGATTAGATATCCTAATAGCAAAGGATGCTTGCAAGAATTACTGGGGCCATGCTGACTAACAAAATTAATAGCCCTTATTTCTTCAAATAGTTGTAACCTGTACTGTGTATGTGTGTGTATATATATATATATATATATATATATATATATATATATATATGCTAAATATTATATATACCTGTATATATTTATATATATATATTTATATATATATATATATAAATGCTAAAGTCTGTACCTCTGTCAAAAGATTATTTACAAACTACTGGAGCTAGAAACTTGACCTTGGTCTTGATTTAAAGCTTATGACCTAATACATGCTGGTAATTTAACCAGCAACCTCGACAACCTGACCTATGCTTGTGGGTTTCTTACAGTAAAGTGATCACTTAATAAAGTGGGATGGAGGAAAGAAAAAGAAGACCACTAACATCTGATGAGCACCAAGCAAATCAGAGAGGCTGGTGACATGGCGATGAACACCATAACACAAAGAAGAGGAAGAGAAAGAGCAGCAGCATGTGCCTACTGTGAAATTTGGGATACATAATGCGAAACAATAAAATGGAGAAATGTATGCATCCTGAGGTCCAGGTTGTTCATTGGTATTAAATAACACGACAAGCCATATTTTTTATAATCTTCATTTTGAATTTGCGTGAGTGTTCTACTAGAAATTCTTGAGTAAAGTGACCTTTTCATTTTTACCATGGTAATTTCTGTATTGCTGAGAATCAAAAAATACATAATTACATAATGGGAAAAGAAAAACTGCCCATACCTTTTAATTTTGAAAGTGTAGTATTCATGTCATTCAAAATAAATTATCGTTCTGGGTTTTTGGTATATGGACATAAGAAATTTCACAGACTATAAATGAGCATGCAACAGTCCAAACAAGAACATCTCTGTGACTAGGAGCTGTAAATAGATGACCCTACCAAAATTATATGAACTTGGAGTTGGGTGTGAGCAGGTGCCTCTTTATTAGCTATGAATGGATGCCAGATATTAAATGTGAGAGAGAGAATAAAGAGAATTATGAAAGAATTTGGGTGGGAGAAAATAATAAACACATAGTAAAAAGAATTTAATCTGTTCCAACAACAAGGGCATTCCAACATTATGAGGAAGCCCTGGAGGATGTTTATATTTCAATACTGTGATTTTATTTATCCTTCACTACTCTTTCCATTTCAGGTACTTCACAGACTTATATGTCTGAATTCAGAGGGTGGGGAAGGGTCATAACCTGCAACAGGATCCATCCATGCATCAGTTTGCTTAACCCACTTTCCTCACTTGTGGGTTGTAGAGGGATTGTATCAGAAAGTGTAAAGATCAGTGAGGATGTCTTAGAGAGACATTCTTAGAAGAGCTGTGACATAAATGGTGGAGCTGCACTTTCATAATCTGTCAAATTTATATAGTCTTCTCATGGAGTGTGCAACTTGGGATGCTCTGCACAATGGTAAGGCCTTTGGATTTTAACAATGCAATGATTAAACAAATGCTGATAAGGGATGGGAGGCAGGGGCTGATGGTTAGCTCTTAAAAAAATGAATCATTTAAGCTCCATGGAAATCCTCTAATGACTGTCTGATGCTTTAATTAACATTACAGCAACCTCTGTTGTTGGCTTTGAGCAAAGGAAAACAAGGTTACTGCATTTCTATCAATTATGCAGGAACTTCACAGTTATTTACTACAGAGACTGTCAGAAAAAAACATGAATAAAAAGTATGGCCATCTTTTCTTATTGCTAACAAAAGATGCATAAAGGAACACAACAGAAGGCTACTGGCATTTTTCTGCTTCATTCAGAGGAAAAGTAAACATGCTGACAATCAGATACAATATAAAAGAATAGTTTGCTAGAGGCATTTTACTTAATATTCAAACAATGATCAGCAATTCATTTTAGTCTCCAAACCACTGCTTACTGCATGCATTTATTTTTACAAATCAACTTGCCGTTTCAGAGAGCCACAGCTTATATTAGACACAAAGTGGGTGACTTTGCAATTCCCCCACCCAAAAAGCAAATTATTAGGTTTTATTGTCTGCATTTATTTAGATTTTTTCCAGTTAATATATTATATTTAGCTGTTTTAACAACCAGACGTATATACAAATATACTAATGCACAAATGGCAATATTCTGATTTAAGAAAGTTTAGTACAGTGGAACCTCGGGTCACGATCGTAATTCATTCCAAAACGCTGGTCGCAACCCGAAGTAATTTCCCCCATAGGACTGTATGTAAATACAATTAATCCGTTCCGGACCATACAAGCTGTATGTAAATATATATTTTTTTAAAGATTTTTAAGCACAAAAATAATAAATTATATCATAGAATGTACAGTTTAATAGTAAACTAAATGTAAAAACATTGAATAACACTGAGAAAACCTTGAATAGAGAAAACTAGCATTGCACGCTATAGCCTTACAAACCGCTTTTTTTCAATGAGTTTGAAGCACAGGGAAAAAAATTAACATTTGAAAAATCTGTAATTCATACAAAAACTAACCATAAACAACCAAGAAAACTAACCTTGCATGAGTCGAGTTCTGGCATGAAGGAACTGAGGAGGAACTGGGTGGAGAGGAGATTACAGTTTTGAGGTAAAGTCCCTCCGCGCGATGCACGTCTGACTGAGAACAATGTACTGTACAGGGAGAGACTGAACATGTGTGTAAATCACCGGCACGTACGAAACGGAAGGGAAATGACATAAAGCACAAAGAGTTCACAGCAAATGCACAGGGAGAGACTGAACATGTGCAGAAATCATTGGCGTGTACAAACCGGAAGGGAAACTGACTTGTTCGTCACCCGAGTGTGTGGTCATGAACAGATGCAAAAGTTTGGCAAAGTTTTTGGTCGTAACCCGATTTGTACGTGTACAGAGACGTTCGTGAACCGAGGTTCTACTGTATCTGAATAGTCACATACCTAAGCATGATGAATTTATACACTATATTGATTTCAGAAGATCATCCCCAAAACATTGCAATTATCTCTGACCATGCAACCAATTTTCAACTTGTGATGATAAGGTGTTGTAAACACAAAGCATGATGAGAAAGAAGAGTAAGGAAGCTTGTGCTTACCTTTAAACCATTATTTTATGCTTTTCTAAGCTTTTTTGGACTATGACCGCTTACTGTATGTTCCTCCAAAAACACTGGCTCTCACCAAGGAGGATACACAGCAAATGGATACAGTGCAGCAGAATGCAGCTCACCATCACTAGTTCACTCTGATTCTCCTTATTCACAAAGCCACCTTTCACCTACTGATCACCATCTCATCCTCCTCTCTCACAGCCCCTCTCCCTTTTACAGCCTTATTCTTATTGAATGCCCACAGCTTCATTATTAAACTAATGTTAAAAAAATTCTTGATATGCTATTTTATGTCATTTTATTACTTGTACTTTTTTGTGCATCTGGTAACACCATGAAAGGAAAAAAACATTCACTTGTAATTTCAATAATTATTTTATTGTTCTGCTTGATAACAATTTCCATTATTACTTTATGTTATTGCTGTGCTTGATGACAATTATTTTCTTTAGTACGCCTGCAATAATAGTACAGTATTTTAATTTTAGGGTGATTTCTGAGTGAACCGGACTTCTGTTTAGAATAGACTTTATTATTCCCATTAAAAAATAATGGGAAATCTTTTTGGTAACAGAAGCAAATCAGGACCTTAAATCAGGGTATGTGGAAAAGAATATACATGCACATATTTATATATTTACTTAAACATTCACATATTTCTATGTACATAGTGTATAGTAATGTATAGAATTTTTGTGCTCAACATTTTGTTTTTTATTGCATGTGATTTCTGTTTTACTTTAATCTAGTCAAGTTTTATTTGTCATAGTACAGTATAATATGTAGAGAAATGCTTAGTTCCTAAACTCCAACAATAATACATGACTTTATAAATATCAATAAAATCATTGTCTTATGAGTACAATAGCATGCATTATAACAGAATTCTAAAATATGTGATTAATAAATGATAACTAAATAAGTAACTAAACTTAATGTAAAAGAGTTAGAGGCAGATACACTGTGCAGATACACTTCTCTGTCTCTCTGAGGTGGTCTTCAGGCAGTGGTACCATTTTCTATAGATTTGTAATCATGTACAGTGCTGTGCTTATAAGTTTAAATGTGGCTTATTAGAATAAACAGGTTAGAATGTGAGGTACCAAGGGATTGGTTTGGAAGTGTCTGATTCTAATCACTGACCAGTCTGTCGGTATGTCCATTAATGCTTTAAGTAGGACAACCGCTAAAACAAGACCGGTAGTAATATAGCTGACAGGCAAGGGTTGCACAAAAGCGAACAACATGCTTTGGCTTCTAACAAATTTTTCTTCGTCTCATCTATTGTGAGGATAATGAAAGGCAAAACTGGTATAATGAAAACTGAATAAAGCACACTATATTGCCAGTATTGATAAACTGTCTCTAACATTTCATTAATTTTTTTTTAGCAAGGAAACAAACTTTCCCCTTTTTTTTTTCTTTTACAGATATGCACTGCCAACATGTATTCAACTTTAAACATTTTAAACCTTCATATATAGAGAAACAGGCATATTAATGTACAGTCATATATATTTCAACATTTTAATCTCTATACTGTATTTATAAGTCAGGCCTATATCTGGTACATCAAAATGTACACAAGTGATAAACTGGCACTGTGGGTTATGTGGACAGATGGAAATAATCAATGTTAGCTTTGCAGGAAGCAGTATGGTGAAGTAGTGTTTAACATCTCTGTATAGCAAACCAAGTACCTCAACATTGTCTTTGCGTATAGTCTTCCGATGTTTGATGAGTTTTCTCCATGAACTTAAGTTAACTGGCAACTCCAATTTGACCCAGCTGTAGTGGGTCTGGGTGTGTGTGTCACGCATTGGACTGTTACTTCATCTAACACAAGTTATTATCTCAGACCTGATACTCATGAGATGAGTACTAGCTTCTGATGCAGAAGGCATACAAATGTGCACAGTGACAAAAGTGTGTGGGTAGAATAGATGCAGCTAGTGGGTTGCTATTTCCATCTCAGACAGTCTGGAGGAAAAACGTTTTGTTTCTTGTGATTGTCACTTCTCACCTAGGGTTCCTCCCCCGAGCTCTGGCTCAAACTCTTTATATCTCTCTGTTCATTTTTCATTTATGTTTTGTTAGTGCTACTTTTGATGATCATGTACACTATTCCTTGTTTCTGATTTTGTTTATGTTTGTAAGCTGCCTATATTATGTTCCATGTGTTTTGTGGATGGTCCCCCACTTATAATAAGTGAGTCTAACATTTTTAGAAGATTATTCAGAAGGATAGGTTGTTCGTATGTGGTTGTTTTGGTTATATTGTTCTTTCCTATCTCCAAATCAAGATATGTCCAGCTTAATCAGTGCCAGCAAGAATTTAGACTTGCTGCAAGGGAGTGCACACAATGTGAAGCAACAAACTGCAGAGTACAGATACCCTTTTATTTACATGGTTTTGTGGTTGCTAGTCATTTATGTATAGTGTTTTCCCTAGCATAAGTAGGTTTTGCTTTACCACATCTGTACTTCTCATTATTAGAATGCTTGCATTTCTCTAGCATGTGTGCTTGTCGTGCCACCAATGTTAAATGCGGAGTATTCCAGGTAGCTGCAATTTCAATATAGTTGGGAGTTTCTGCAGACAGTATGCAGAAGCCAATTTCATCTTTAAAAATGAAGCATTATTCCAAGATTCTGCAAAGCAAAAAAAAACTTGGAATCTATTAGTTATGCTTACCACTTCATTTCACCTGGTCTGATAATCTGGTGAGCACATTCACAAACTAGCTTTCCAATGCATGAGACAGCTAAAACTGCACATGAACAACTGACTGAAGTTCCCTTTTATTAAATCTGCAGTTTTTTTTAAGATAATTTGAAGTCTCAAAGGGTACTAGACAGATATAAAGAGTGAGAGCTTTGAGTCACACAGATTGTCATCATTTGTACTATGAGATTAGCGATAGATAGCACTGAGCCATACACACTGTTCGGCTGACAAAGCACGAGCCTTGCTGTGTGGAGATAAGCTTTAAGCAAGGGTATGACCATCTATTAGATCTGATGGCTTTTAATTAGTGAAAAACATTGCTTTAAAGGGCAAAGTGACCTAACTGCCACACTTTTTTTTTTTTTAAACATGATAGCATATCGCTAAGATTTTCATCTCAATAATATAAGCCACCAGTGTTTACCTATCCTTTGTTTTGCCCATGAAAATTTTGCATGGACAACATACATGAAATAAACGCTTTTTAATAAAAACACAAGGGAATGTTAATGATGGGTGCAAAACACTTATTCGTCCTTTTTCAGAGTAAATCCCCACGACACACAGGATCACCCTAACACAACCAATTAAACCAATTAGTCCTACAGGACACTAAGTAGGTGTGCAGGGTTATGTTTCAGCCACTGTTTATTCCCTGGCTTATGTTAGTTTACGTGTATTATTTCTGTTATGTTGTTTTTAATTGCTAGTTTTCATGCTTTTATGTAATTTCTATAATGTTTATTATTTAGTATATTGTGTATTCAAGATTATACATGTTCCTCGTGTTCTATGAGTAGAACCCCCAAGAGCCCCACCATGACATCACATCTGAGGGACAGACTTTCACCTTTATAGTCTGGTGGATTATGAGATGGCTCCCCTCAGGCTGTCACAGAGTGTTGTTTGGAGTAATAAGTATTTCATTTTCTCTTCTTTGGGAATTCTGGTTTGTGGATTTTGTTTCTGTTTTTGGACTGTGATTTATGGATTATGTATTGCCTGATAGATAGATAGATAGATAGATAGATAGATAGATAGATAGATAGATAGATAGATAGATAGATAGATAGATAGATAGATAGATAGATAGATAGATAGATAGATAGATAGATAGATACTTTATTATACTGATACAAAAAAAATAATAAATTAAATAGTAATAAAAATGCATGTAAAAGCAGACAATAACTTTGAATAATGTTTGCATTTACTCCCCCAGGTGGAATTGAAGAGTCGCATAGTGTCGGGGAGGAACGATCTCCTCAGTCTGTCAGTGGAGCAGGACAGTGACAAAAGTCTGTCACTGAAGCTACTCCTCTGCCTGGAGATGACACTGTTAAGTGGATTCTTCATGATTGACAGGAGTTTGCTTAGTGCCCGTCGCTCTGCCACAGATGTTAAACTGTCCAACTTTATTCCTACAATAGAAGGCAAATCCATTTTGTCTTGTTTTTTTATTTTGAGCCTTTTTTTGTTTTTATCTAAATAAATTCTTCATTTACAAAGATACTTTCCTTGGGCTGTCGCAACAAGAAAGAGGTTTACAGTTACCCTGTCCCTTGTATTGCGTTTAAAGACAGCTTCCCATTTTGTGCTTGTACAGGCTAGAGCCTGTAATTAGTAGTTGGGGACTGGTGGCCTGGGGTAAAGCCATTTCTGGGCAGGTCTGTGAAGGTCAGGCCTGCTTTGACAATCTTTTTTGAGGCCTCACGACACTTTCGCCATGTCTGTGCCTCTATCTCTCAACCACTAGGCCACTAATATTTCTCTCTCTCAGTTTCAAATTGATGGTGCTATTACTTTTCCTAAAATTCACATTTTCAAATCCACTTAATCCGAATTAGGTATGTGAGGAAACGGAGCCTAACTCAGCAACACTAGGTGCAGGACAGGAACCAATCCTGAATGAATAGATAGTCCCTCACAACCGTTTGAAATTTAGAATCACCAATATACCTAGCCTGCATGTTTTGAGGATATGGCAGGAAAACCTTATCCTTTTGTCTACTTGTGCACCCGACCACAGATGTTTATTGGCAATGGTTCCTTCTTTCAAAGAAACATCCGTTTACATTTTTTAAATGACAACTTCTAATACTGTGTCAACCATGATGCTTATTGTGTTCCTTTTATATTTTGTGGTGATGTCTTTTATGTCAGTATATCTGTGATTAATTTATGTTATGCTTTTCAGTTGTGTGACACCAATTACGGTAGCAGCCAATATCACTTAAATAAATAACTGGTCAATGAGCACCACCATCTACTCTCCTGAAATATACTACCATAATAGACTGTACCTCCAAGAATCATCCCTCAGCTCTGACAGCTTAGTAAGGATTGTTATTTCTATCCAGACTGGAAACTGATCCTCTGGGGTCCATGCCTAGTAACAAAGCCACCTACAGATCTTTCAGTCACTGCAGTTACCTCAGCCACAGAGATGGACACAATGCCAACCACTGAATATGGCACTACTTCCTTCATGGAGTGCATATCTATCAGGTTTAGGAGTTTCTTAAAGTGCTCTTTCCATTTCTCATTTATATTTCCAGCTGAGATCAACATTTCCTCACCGTTACTGATAAGCGTCTTTTCAACATTTCATATATGTTCCCGAGTCATGGGCATATGGAACTTTTTCAAGGTCATTTGAAAGTCATTCTCCATGGACTCAACAACAACCAGACTAAACATGGATTGGAATCATTGAGTCGAATTTCAAAATTGCACGGAAGGCCTTTTTCTTTAACATGACAGTTTCACTTATGGTGTTCTAAGGTCGATGCACACAAAAAACTTTTGAATGGAGTTCCTTACACCTGCTACCATAACTGAAGCCTTGAACATTGTCTATCTATACTTTACGTCATTAACCTTTACTGAAATATACCAGTTGAACTTATTCTGATCATATGCAACACCCTAGTCCAGGGGTCCTCAATCACGGTCCTGGAGAGCCGCAGTGGCTGCAGGTTTTTGCTCCAACCCAGTTGCTTAATAAAAAGCACGTATTGCTAAAGTAACACTTCTGCTTCACTTTAGTGATTTTGAGCCCTTATTGCTTAATTTTGTCTTAAAATAGCTATTTTAATTGCTCCTTATTATCAATAACATGCAAATGACAAGAGAGAGCAGCATTTCTCCATTTAGCTTATTTACATTTACACCTGTGTGTATTTATCTGCACTATTGGGTTTAATTAAATACTTGGAAGAAAAATGAAGAGAAAAAAGTGAAGGACTGAGAATTACTCGTCCATTTTAGCCTTCAAATCATTTGCATGATAGAAAGATAAAGAAAATCTAGGATATGAGAATGACCTGACATAGCAGAGTTAATTTAATTTCATAGCTTGTTAGTGCTTTATTGGCAAGAATTGCTTTCTAATTAAGCAACCAGGTCAGAACAAAAACCTGCAGCCACTGCGGCTCTCCAGGACTGGGATTGAGGACCCCTGCCCTAGTCATTTTGCAGCTAAAAACTAATTTATTCAGTCTTCCATGTTGGTTCAGCAGTGATTAGTTGACAACTTAATACCTCACTTTACCCAGATATCTAGAACATACAACCTTAAGTCATAATACATGTCAAGTACACATATCACCTTAAAGGTTGCATCAAAAACAAATTCATATAGTCCACTAACCGGACTGCTGTTCCTTTGCCAGTTTAGCAATTACTTGTGACGTTTAAAACACTGGACACATTTAAATAGTTTCATTAGGGTTTATGATCAACTCAAATGAGTAATATCGGCATGCAAAGGATGCACTGAAAACTAAATGAATAAAGATAGAAGAATTGTATACAATGATGGATAGTAAAATAACACTTATAACATGAACTAAACATCTTTTTGTACTGTGATCAGGGCACAGAACAAATATTTATAATTACTATATTTTATAAGAAGATGCAACTAGATTTATAAGTTTAAAATTTCAGCAAAACTTGAAATCTGCCTACACTTCTGGGGAACACTGGGATTTATGCCCAATTTCTTTAATCAAGGACTAACAATAGCTTCTTTGAAGCACTCAAGGACAAAGTGGTTCCATAAACTTGTAATGAATTACATTCAATATGGCTTGTACCAGGACAGTTAGTGTGTTTCTACTTAGAACTGGTTTCAGGGGTTCAGATTATATTGGTTCTACCTTACTGATTCAAGGACCCCCAACAATCCCTACAAAGAGAAGCATCCTGGGAAAATAAAAAGGAACATTTCAAAATTCTCTCCCCATTGGTGTAGAAACGACTGTGGGCTACATGAACCAGAGACTAGCCAAGTTTGGCTCCTCATGTGGTTAAGAAGGAAACAGAATTACGCAAGATGTGACTTTATGCTCCCGGGGTAACTTATTAATTACAACTTCTTTACTTTTATAGAGACGAGACGTGATCTTCTCGGAAGAAAATTTGACATCCCGCGAGAGACACATTAACATAACAGATGTCACGAACATTTAACCAAGCAGTTGTTGGAATGTTTTTGTCAGACAGACATCATGTGCTCCTAGCTCTTAAAATAACGACAATCGACAAGAAGAATATGCAGCTCGCCCAGCAGCAACAAGCCAGCAGATGATCCGACTGCAACTCCTTAGCGTGCGTTCAGCCCCCCCTTCACAACGCGAGCGGCATAGTGGCAAAAGGACAGCTGCTGTAGAGGCTTTTAAATGATCGACGTGTAGCGCGAAAAGAAGAACACGCAGCCCGCCAGCATCAGCAGCAGAAAGACTGCAGATGATCCAACGGCATCTCCTTAATGTGCGTTCAGCCGTACCCCCTTCACAGCGCGAGCAGCGTGTAAATGTCCTGCAAGAAAGATTTAATCACGCCCAGGGCCGGAAGTAAAGGACAAGTATTGTTTTTACAAAAGTTTTAAAGTAAAAGTGAAAATAATGCATATGTAATAATTCCCATAAAAATAACAATCTCTTTAAATTGTATATGCGGTAAACCAAACCCGGGGGTAGGCAAGCAAAGCGAGCAGGGGGCAGAGCCCCCTAGTCTATTATATAAAAAAATCACATTGGTTTATAGATCCATTCACAAATTTGCCATTTGTGCTTCATTTAAATACAGTACTTTACACTAATCACTGGCATGCATCATACTTTCTCAGGAATAATTGAGAATTTATTAGACAGTATATGTAGCAAATATTTGTTTTTTCCTGTCTGGAAAATCAAGCAGGTCTGATTTTATCTTTAGTTGTAGGGGCAGGCTATGTGTGCATGAGAAATGAATGCTCATCCGGAAGTACAATGTGTAGAATGCAGCTAGAAGGAATAAGAAATGTAGGTGTTTAATGGACCTCACTAACAGAAGGGAGACTCATCTATCTAAAGTGTTCTGTTTTATATACCACAATAGAATAGAAAAAAGAAAAAAATGGCAGAGATCGCGGTTGAACATGTCATACCTGTTAATCCTCTACACAAAAGTGGCTCCATCAGGCAACAACTTATTAGCGGACACAAAAAGGAGCGAGCAAAACTTAAAACTAAGTACAACATTCCCAGCAATTTTCAGTTGTGTACAGAAATTGAACATACTGTATTTTATGACACACATACATTTGTTAAAGGCACACTTTGCTGTTTCTCATCTCTCTTCATCCACCAAGTACCAAGAGCTCACACTACTTGTACCCCTATTGCCTCTCCCCGATTTTATCCTTAATGAGATCTGTATTTATATAGCACAAATGCTTTTGGCTGCCATATGAGTAACTGTAATGGAGTTTTAAGTGTAACAAAGCATTCAGATTATGTTAATGTAGATTAAATTTAGCATAACCATATCAAAGAGAGCTCAAATGCTGAAGAATATGGCTACCGGATTTCAGCAGAGCTTTAACCCTAACCACGCTCTGATTTTTTTTCCCCCATCCACCCCTGTTCTTATCTTAACAAGAACATACACTAATATACATTTAGAAGATTACAACATTTTAGGTTCACAGCAGCAGGTAAAGCCTTGGGGATCCCTGTCTACTAGTGGGGGAGGTCCCTGGATTAATCACCTTTACTCCCATGACTTGGATTCTCTGTCTTTGCGCTATTTATTAGGTAGCATGGTCTCAAAGGAGGTTCTCTTCTAGACTGCTTCTGGGAAAAAGCTGACTGTACTCTCACTCGCTTGCTCGCTCTCCGACCCCCTCCCCATTCCCATATCTCTTTCCCTAAACCCTAGCAACCGACAAGCATAGCCTGAACACACCAATACAAGGATGGCTATAACATCAAAGCTTCTTTCCTGTCCTCAGTGGCACACATGGAACAGGCAGCGTATGTTCAACTTTTTTTTTTTAACTGAGCAGATATATTGCAAGGATTTTTTTTTTTAGTTTTACCAGCCATGACAGATTGAAAAACAGACTGTAGCAAAATAAGTGATGATTGCACTGTTACACTATTAATAAGCTAACTGGGAGAATGTATGCATTTGGAATGGAGTGTCAACGTAAGCCCCTAAAGCAGACACTGCTTTCTTTAGGACAATGTCAACAATCTCGTATTTATAATTAATTTTCCTTTTGCCTATACAACATTTTGTACATTTCCACTTTAAACTGCACTTTCCAAGTGCTACTCCCGTTTTGAAGATTTTCCCCATGTCTTTTTGAATTGTTTTAGCTGCCTCCTCAGTATTTGCTGTCTCATTAATATTAGTGTCATATGCAAATTTCACAACTAAGTATATAGTACTATGCAAAAGTCTTAGGCACTTTAGATGTTCACAAAAATATTTTTCACAAATGATTTTATGTCTTCTGGATTTGTCTGTCAATGGAAAAGAGTGTATTTTAGAGACCTAAACATTCCTTTGCAAAAAAGTGAACAAATAACAAAAAGACATTTGAATATCTTCAAAGAACAAAATAACTTTCCAGTTAACAATGTGAGATCTTTGTAACGCTCTTGTTTAGTGACTGATTAATCAAATATAACAAAGCTGTGCTAATGATGAACAAAAGTGGTGAACTAAAACATAAACTAAAACTGGACAAGGAACGATCACGATAAAAAGGAGAGATTGTAGTGGAAGTGGTGGTTTAACCTGCAAATTTTACACCATGGCAAAAGTGAGCATAGTGACAAGAAACAAGGTGGGCATCCTGCATCATCAAGGTATCCCCCGAGCAGAAATTTCACGGCAGAGAGGCCTTTCCAGATGTGTACTCAAGATATTCAATAGAACTTAAAACAGATCTGGAAACACAGTGGTCAGCCACAGAAACTGAGTGCAAAAAATGAAAAATACATCAAGCTTACTTCCCATTACAATCAGAAGACTTCCAGCACCACTACGCAGAAATGGCAGAAACCACAAAGACCCCGATACACCCATCTACAGTCTGGAAACATTTTAGCAGAAATAGTCTTTGTGTAACAGTTGCAACCATAAGGACATTCCTCTGAGGTGGAAATAAAGCCAAACAACTCGCCTAGGCACAAAACACAAGGACTGCAGTGCAGAGAAATGGCAGCTGGCATTCTGGACTGATCAGTTGAAATTTGTGGCTGTAACACAAGGCAGTTTGATCACTGAGAAACTGGACAATGGTGATCAAAATTGATAGTTCTTTCATTGCTGTGAAGTATACACAGGTTCCATCACGCAGCACCATAAGGGAGAACAGTCCCAGCTTCATTCTACAGTATGACAATGACCTCAAACACATTGCACAAATCATAAAAAAACAACTATCTGCAACAAAAAGTAGATCTGGCAATGTTATAGTCACCACAGAGCCCTGATCTCAACATCATCGAGCCTGTCTGGGATTACTTGAAGACATATGCAAATATGACAACAAAGTCTGAGTAAAACTGTGGCACGTTCTCCAAGGGGCATGAAAGAGCCAACCACTCAAGGACCTTCAGAAACTGCACGCATGTGGACATAAGAGAGGGCAAAGGGTGATCACACCAGATACGGATTTATATTACTTTTGTTTACTGCACTTTCTAGGAAGTTTATTGTTGAATAAAAACTATTCATGGCATTTTTGTTTGAAAAAATTCCCACTTTACTGAATTTTTTTCACAACTCCATAAGACATTTACTGCATACTACCGGGTATAACTTAAAAAGAGCAGTGCCCCCACAACATACTCCTGAGGGTACTCACTGATGATATCAAACTATGTGAACCATTCATTCCTTTTGGTATGATTTATCTGACTCACAGAATATGTTTACAGGCCTGGATACTTGTTACTTATACTGAAGGATTCTACTATGTCTGTTATGGCATAGGTCCCACTTTAATACAGTAGCATAGTTTAGGTCCACCAATTCTTTTTGAAAATATGGTTAATGCAAATAAATATAAAGCAATAATTACAGTAATGATTACATGCATTCCAAAGTGAAGCATTTCTGTTTTAATGGCAACTGAATCTTCTATATTGGCACAGGGCACGAGTGAAGTGGAGAAAGAACAAGTTGAAAAGTGTGAAAATGAGGTAAAGCTCATACCCCAAGTCACACAAATGAGCACTTTTTGAGTTTTCAGGACTGATGCCACAGAGTGTTATCCATTACCATAATCAAAACAACAAAAGATGGAAATTCTCACCGAGGAACGTTGTTGCATCTTGTCAGGACAGTACCAGACATAGGCAGAGTTTATACCAAAGAGCAATGATAAACTGCTGGTGGCCCAATACCCTCATTACACAATTTAACTAGGGAATTACCTTATTTGTTAAATGGATGTAACAGAAATTGCAAAAATTATGTTGTTGGCACTGAGAAGCAGCTATCCAGCAAGAGGGAAAAAAGCAGGGGCACAGACAGAAACGCTGCATTATTCAAAATCTGTTAATAATTTTCAAAGGCAATTCTCTGAACCAACTGGAAGTTATCTTTAGTCAGTACCATAACTAGATATTCACTTTGGTTCTCAAGATCAAAATATTCTCGCCCTTCAGTGAATTGCTGATGCCAGGCAAACAACAACACTGAAGCTACATGATTGGTCACCTTGCGCCTGCTGTAACATCTGCAATGTTTCAGTTGTGGCAAAAGTAAAATTCCAGCACCCATCACCACCCATAATCTCAGTACAGTTTTTGATGTTCACAGAGTATACTTCTAAAGGTCGGTGGGACTGTGGGATGAAGGATTCTTCTGTGACTCACCCATGAGGTGAATGCAAACATTTGTTCATTATAACATGATAAGTTTAACAAACAAATTTAGATCAGTAAGTCTGTTGGGTTAACTAAGAAATAATAATAACATCTCATGGAGGTACTTTTTACAAGTTGTAAGCATTTTGTTTCAGTTACAGAACTTGGTTGCTTGCTACAGCTATCCAAAAGCCTCTGTAAAGAAATGTTTTATAGGACAAATCTACTATCTTCTTGGAGTGCAAAATGATGTACAAAACAAGAAAAGAAATGGCAACAAAACAATGTTTTCATTTGACATAATGTACAGTTAGGTCCATAAATATTTGGACAGAGACAATTTTTTTTCTAATTTTGGTTCTGTACATTACCACAATGAATTTTAAATGAAACAACTCAGATGCAGTTGACGTGCAGACTTTCAGCTTTAATTCAGTGGGGTGAACAAAAGATTGCATAAAAATGTGAGGCAACTAAAGCATTTTTTAACACAATCCCTTTATTTCAGGGGCTCAAAAGTAATTGGACAAATTAAATAACTGGAAATAAAATTTCTAATACTTGGTTGAAAAGCCTTTGCTGGCAATGACAGCCTGAAGTCTTGAATTCATGGGACATCACCAGATGCTGGGTTTCCTCCTTTTTAATGCTCTGCCAGGCATTTTACTGCAGTGGCTTTCCGTTGCTGTTTGTTTTTGGGCCTTTCTGTCCGAAGTTTAGTCTTCAACAAGTGAAATGCCTGCTCAATTGGGTTAAGATCAGGTGAGTAACTTGGCCATTTAAGAATATTCCACTTCTCTGCTTTAATAAACTCCTGGGTTGCTTTGGCTGTATGTTTTGGGCCATTGTCCATCTGTGTCATGAAACGCCCAATCAATTTGACTGCATTTAGCTGGATTTGAGCAGACAGTATGTCTCTGAACACCTCAGAATTCATTCAGCTGCTTCTGTCCTGTGTCACATCATCAATAAACACTAGTGTCCCAGTGCCACTGACAGCCATGCACGCCCAAGCCATCAAACCGTGTTTTACAGATGATGTGGTATGCTTTGGATGATGAGCTGTTCCACGCCTTCTCCAAACTTTTTTCTTACCATCATTCTGGTAGAGGTTGATCTTGGTTTCATCTGTCCAAAGAATGTTTTTCCAGAACTGTGCTGGCTTTTTTAGATGTTCTTTAGCAAAGTCCAATCTAGCCTTTCTATTCTTGAGGCTTATGAGTGGCTTGAACCTTGCAGTGCACCCTCTGTATTTACTTTCATGCAGTCTTCTCTTTATGGTAGACTTGGATATCGATACGTCTACCCTACCCCCTGGAGAGTGTTGTTCACTTGGTTGGCTGTTGTGAAGGGGTTTCTCTTCACCATGGAAATGATTCTGCGATCATCCACCACTGTTGTCTTCCAGGTCGAGTTCACCAGTGCTTGCTTTCTTTCTCAGGATGTACCAAACAGTAGATTTTGCCACTCGTAATATTGTAGCAATTTCTCGGATGGGTTTTTTTCTGTTTTCGCACCTTAAGGATGGCTTCTTTCACCTGCATGGAGAGCTCCTTTGACCGCATGTTGTCTGTTCACAGCAAAATCTTCCACATGCAAGCACCACACCTCAAATCAACTCCAGGCCTTTTATCTGCTTAATTGATAAGACATAATGACGGACTTGCCCACACCTGCCCATGAAATAGCCTTTGAGTCAATTGTCCAATTACTTTTGAGCCCCTGAAATGAAGGGATTGTGTTAAAAAAATGCTTTAGTTGATCCACATTTTTATGCAATCGTTTTGTTCAACCCACTGAATTAAAGCTGAAAGTCTGCACTTCAACTGCATCTGAGTTGTTTCATTTAAAATTCATTGTGGTAATGTAATTGTCTCTATCCAAATATTTATGGACCTAACTGTATGTACAGTATGTATGTGTGTGTGTATATTATATATATATATATATTGTAGAGATATATAGATATAGATACATATTGATATAGATATATATAGATTAGGAATATTTCATGTAATATTTAAAATGTTGTCCATGGGAAACTAGATTTCAAGGTAAAGCAGAGGATGTGAGGGTACCCAGCTGGGGCAGCTAGGGGTAGCATTGTTGCTTTAAGCAGATGATGTTGCCCTATTTAACTCATCTGACTGTGACCTTCGGCATGCATTCCAGAAATTTGCAGCCAGCTTTGAAGAGGTTGGGATGAGGATCAGCACCTTCATGTCTGAGGTCCTATGGTTCACATTTAGAAAAGAGTGGATTTCTCTCTCCACATAGGGAGAGGGGTGGGGAAAAACTGCCCTCATGTGAGGAGTTCCAAGTATTTTGGGATCTTGTTCACAAGTGATGGGAAAAAAAAGAGAAAGTGAGATTGATAAAGGTGTTGGAGCGTTGGAAGCGGGAGCTGAATCTAAAGACAAAACTCTCAGTTAACTAGTCACTCTACATCCCTTTCCCCACCTGGCTGTGGGTAATGATCGAAACAATGAGACTGCAAATACAAGTAGAAGAATTGATGATTCTTCTGAAGGCAGTTAAGATGGCACTCCATGTTTGGGAGAGAAGCTCAATAATTCAGGAGGGCTTCAGAGAATAGCTGTTCCTTCATATCAAGATTAACCAGTTAAGGTGATTTGAACATATCATAAGAATGTCTCCTGGAGCTGCTTCAGGTACGTCCTACTGGCCGAAGACCCTGCAGCAGACACAGGACACACTACAGGGATTGTATCTCTCAGCTGGTCTGGGAACATCTGGGAGTGTTGTGGCCTGCAGCCACCACCACTCTCACCAGAGAAAGCAGTCTCAGAAAATGAGACGAGATGAAATCTCTCTATTATAAAGAAAATCTTGGGGAGGCAGACTAGGGAGACGAGACAATTAGAAGTCCCGTCAGAGACACTTTAACTTGCTCCCACCTCTTAAAACAATGACAAGCGACAAGCAAAACATGCAGCTCGCAGTAGATGAACTGACCACTTCTCCTTGCGTGCGTTCAGCCACCCTAACCCCCTCCCTCCCCAGTGGCAAAAAGGACAGCAGCTGTACAGGCTTTAAAATGATCGACGGGCAGTGCGACAGCAGCTGCCCCCCTTCACAATGCGAGCAGCGTTATATGTTCTGTGAGAAATAGATCTAACCACGCCTGGGGCCGGAGATAAAGGACAAGTATTGTTTTTACAACGTCACACGAGACAAGGCAGTGAGCCATCATTTAAAACAAGTCCACGGACATCTAACCTAGAACTTGTTGGATTGCTTTTGGCAGACACGCATCATGTGCTCCCAGCTCTTAAAAACGACGACATGCGACAAGCAGAACACGCAGCTCGCCAGCAGCAGAAAGACAGCAGATGATCTGACGGCATCTGCTTAGCGTGCATTCAGCCACTACCCCTTCAGAATGCAAGCAGTTATACATTCTGCGAGAAAGAGATGTAACCAGGCCTGGGGCTGGAAATGAAGTATTGTTTTTACAAAGGTTTTTAAAGTAAAAGTGAAAATAATGCATATGTAACAATTCCCATGAAAATAACAATCTCTTTAAATTGTATATCCGGTAAACCAAACACGGGGGTGGGCGAGCAAAGCGAGCAGGGGGAAGAGCCCCCTAATATTTAAAATATTTGTATATTTCTTAAAAAAAAAAAAAAACTTACAAAATGAATAAAAAAAAAACCTGTACTCCTCCCTAATTTTATTTTTAATTTCCTAATTCCTACTAAGAATCCACATATTCATTTTCTAACCCACCGTTTCTGCAAGCTCTCCCTGTTAAGTGGGTTTTGCACTTAATAGTTTGGTTTCTTCCTACATCCTAAAAACATGCATGTTAGGTTAAATACAGTGATAACGCTAAATTAGCCCCCTGTAGGTAGGGTGCATGCACTAGAGTACCCTCCATTGGAGGTATAATAATAATTTGATACTAATTTTACTAATATTTTATACAAAAGAATTCAATATTAACTCAATCTTTCAGTTAAATAACTTTTTTTTTATAATGACTCATCACACTAATTAAATTATTTAACAAGATTTTTTGCAGATTGACTAACAACACCTATTTCTTTAAAATTAAATTTTTTATGCTTTCATTGTGTGCGGCACAGTGGCATAGCAGTAGCGATGCTGCCTAATGGAAAAGGAGACCAGGATTTGCGTCCTGGGTTTTCCCTGCATGGAGTTGGCAAGTTCTTCCCATGTCTATTACAGTTTCCACACACTGTCCAAAAACATGCAGGTGAAGTGAATGGGCCTAGTGTTGTGTTTGGTGTGTATATGTGTGTGTTTGCCCTGTGATGGACTGGCGCCTTGCCCAGAATCGTTCCTGCCTTGCGCCCTATGCTAGCTGTGTTAGGCTCCAACACCCTCCACGATCTTGGTCTGGGTTAATCAGTTTAGAAAATGACAGGATATCTTTCATTGTTTGCGCTCATGCTCTGCAAACTCCTCTGGTGATGTGCTTCTGTAGGTGATTTTAGTAGCCAGCTCTGGTGTTTCAGTACACTGGATAACGTCTGTCCCACAGAACAATGTGTCTGAGCACAACTTTAAGATAAGTGTCACACTGGATGCTTTTCAACCTGATCGCAAGTAATGGTATAAATAATAGCGAAAAAATGGCAACAGCATTCATTTCACATTTCCTAGATAATAAGTAGAGCTACTCCTTTTACATTTAAATAAGGTGTACAATGGCATACAGAACTATGCAAAGAGTAAACATTTAGCTCAACAAAAGGTATTTCATTCATTGCATGCCTCAATAGCCAATAAACTCCCCTGACTGACAATCTGAAATGAGCGAGCCTAGCTATATCCAACTGCCCAAGGGCACAGTGCTCATTAATCTACAGCAGCAAACGTTTAAATGCAAGTCTGAAAAAGAGGCAGCATATGTATATCAAACCGATTCAGCCTTTTATGCTCAACATCATCAAGCTTCTCAATTTCTTGACTATTTATTCCACTACAGTGCTGCAGTGAGTCAGAGCCATGGCGTACGGTAAGATCAGAGAGGCGACCACACCTTAGGCTGCATCACAGTTTGGCAATAATGACACCAAGAGCCAATTAAAAGTCGCTTCTAAACCCAGCTCATGTTGTCATTTGAACAGCAGGGGAGAATGAGCTCATGGCACTCAGACCTTCAGAAAGGTTTCCATGAGTTAAGCAGAGGTGGCAGATTCACCAGGGTGCCCTTCTTTAGTGCAGTAAGTAAAAGCATTTCAGTAAATCCAATTTGGGGGCAGCAGGTAGGGGGAAAAAAAAAAAGTTTAGTGTTCTAACCTAACACATTCTAAACAATGGTACATAACTCTTCCGTCTGGAATTTTGCACTTTGTGAATGTTTCATTTCCTATTATCCAATAAGTGGCCAAGATAAAAAAATCAATTGACTAATGAATCTTTCAACAGGGGCCACATTATCTAAAGAAACATACCAAGGACACCTGGGTTGGGCTATTAAACAGTAAAAATGTATGGGTACATCTCTGTTGCTATGTAAATGCTGCAAGTGCAAAGATAATGCCAGCCCTGGAGTGCACTTAATTGACAAGGAAAAGCATGAAGGAACACAACACTGACGTTTCTCCTTACATTCACATGAACACAAGAATAAAGTTTCCAAATGAGGTCACATTCCTCTTCTGGTTAGCTAATTGAAATGAACATGCCTCAGTGTTGCATCCAGTTACCTCTCGGCCAAAGGCTAGACCTCCAACAACAAAACAGGCAAGATATAAAAAAACAATACATGCAAAATTATACATGTTGAAACGATTCTCAAAAATAAACAGTATTATTTATGGATGAAGTAGCAGCATTCAGCGCTGCAGCTTGGGTTTATATCCTGCCCTGGTCAATGTCTGTGTGGAGTTCACATGTTCTCCCTTTCTCTGCTGGGTTCTTTTCTTGGGTGTACGCTGATCTTTCAAAGACATGCAAGTTAAAGTATAAATGCAATATTTGTTTTAGTTTTAGTTATTCATGATTGTAGCATATATTTATTTGTTCTTTGAATGTGAAGTAAAGGCTGATAGAGTGGCATATAGCTGGAGGCAATGAGGCACCAGCAGAACGGTGAAACAAAAGTATTTAAATTTATTAAACTAGCCAACCCGCGGCGTACCATACGCCGCATAATCAGGCCGGTTTTTTAATGATTTTTAAGCACAGGGAGAAAATTAACATTTGAAAAATCGGTAATGTAATAAATCAGCAAGAAAAGCAATATTGTAACAATGCACGGAATGAACCAACACACAATCGTCCATGACTAAAAACTGGCGGACCGCCATCGCTCATGTGCCCACCTCCAACTCGTCACTTGAGTCGTTGTCGTCTTTGCACAGTCCAGATGCACCTGTGACTCACGTAGACTTTCCATGTTCCTGCAGGAGCATCTAAGAAGACGCACGTTTGTCGTGGATGCGAATTGCTGTATGTAGCGTGTAAAACAGTTTGCTATGGCGCACGCGGTCGTGCGTCATAACCGAAAGCTCGGTTTTTAAAGACTGCTTACTTCTTGGAGTTGGTGGGCGTGACTCCTCCCTGCGTGTGCCATAGGTATCTTACTTGTGAATCCACGCCCCTTCCAGCGTGTTTTCCATGGGTGTCTTGACTTGGTGAATTATATATATAGATATGTGCACTTTATATCTGAGAATATCTCTGAGTACTGATTCATGTCTTAAGATACACATTAGAATAGTGTATCAATATAGTTTTCTTTAAAATGTTATTTAGCTTTGTGAGACTAAATAATTTTTAAAAAAAGATCAGATCCCCCCAGGAACTTCTTATCTTATCTACAAATGAAGCAACCTTTCATCTGCAGTGGCATAGTGACTTGTAGCTAGCTTTGACAATTATGAAGTTGCAATTACTTTTGATAGATATGGAGATAGATATAGATATATAGACAACCCCGTTTTAATTTCATTTAATTTTCATATCCTGGGTATTCACATTTTAAAACCATTTTAAATGAAAGGAAAGTTTATGCTAAACAGCTTCAAATGAGTTTTAGTGGCAGATTATTTGTCATACTCTACCCTCGCTGTGCTTTCTACTGGCTCCCAAGTACTCTATACACTGGAAATTATTTACATGAACACTCTTAACCACAACAGCCACTTTGAACAGAGAAAAGGACAGGTACCTTTTCTTTGTGAGAGACTGTGCCAAGAACCTGTGACAAAAAAGAATTATTTCATGCTTCGTTTTAATTTCGTAAATATGCTGAACCTTTAGAACAAAAGAAGATTTTTTTGAAGCCATAATGCTTCAAAGTGGACACAGTCAAAACTTTTAAAGGCCTTTCTTAGATGTTTCTTCTGGTGCCTTTGTAACTGTAATCCTTAATTAATCAATACAATTTCAATTATTCCACAATTTTAGGGTCAATGAACATATGCCAAGACTGTGAAAAAATAGCAGACTTTAAAAGTAATAAATTTAACCTTTAAGGTAACTGGAGGCTTCAAATTGGCCTACTATGAGTGAAAGTGTGTGCACCCTGGTTGGTGTGCCACCCAGGGTTAATTCTTACCTTGTGCATAGTGCTTTTAGAAATGGGAATGAAGTCCATCATATAACAGGTAATAAACATGTGGGTGAGAATTAATTATTTACATTCTTGACAGATGCTCAAATGCCACAGTATGCAAAAGCAGTCACAGAGCTAAATGTATTCATGCTAGGAGTGCTGCAACCAAGAAGCCAGCTTCCATACTTCCCAAAATAACACAAAAGGCGGCACCATCAAGAAGGTAACACAAAAATGAATAACCTTTGGCTTACAATCAGTGCTGCCATTTGAAGTAATAATTAAAAGTGGAGTATCACAAAGTAAAAATTTGTAGGACATCAGAAACAGGCAAAACCATTAAATGAGGCCATTAATTTGCTGTTTTAATGATAAAGAATCACTGTGTCAACAAGCATAAGAATGTTTAACACATTTCCGAACAATGGTTTCAAGTTAATTAAATATCTGAAAAAAACTTCTCTGATGTTCCATATTCCATCCTCTTTATTACTTAAGAACTTTACCTTTTCTAACTTTTGTGGAGCAATCTGTGAGCTCAATTAAAGTAGCAAAGTTTGTCAGCTAGGCAACTTGCCAGCTGGATGGCTCATCTGGCCAACAGTGAGAGTGTCGCCAAGCCACAACAGAATCCATTTAGGGTCTATACTACAAAAGCAAAGGGCTGCTCTTTCTCTTTGGACAAGAACCTGTTCATTTATTTCCATGCGAATGGAAACACCCCAGTGAAGATGAGGAACATGTTGATTATGGAAGTAATACAGAGATATAGCTAGATGACGATCTGAAAAAATCGGCCAATGTCTGGCAACAACACCTGGTACTGTGCATCATAATGCTTACTGTACAACATTTTCATATATTCCAATTGTACAATAAACTAAAATGTTAGGCATTTGCATATTACATTCATACTTAAAATGGTAAGCTGTGGAGTACAGTAGTGAGAAACTGCATCATCAAATGTTTAATTGAGGATGACATCTTAAATCTGAGTGAAAAAAAAAACACTTTCAGCTAAAATAGTATTAGTTTCATGTTTTTAAACATACCAAGTTCACTCTAAATCTGAATAGTGATGGATGGCTGTGACCAAAAGAAGGTTCTCCTGCACCATTTGCTGAGATACTGGGTAGTTTTGCAGCCAAGAATCCTATTTTTGCACATCCCAAGTAAATCAAGAGATGGCTATGCCTGATCTAGTCCAAACTATGCAGAACGGAATTGAATCAGTATATATGACCAAGCCAAAGTCAAAAGGCTTGCTGCTTGCACTTTTCATATCATTGAAAGCAAATTAATAAAAGGTTACTGACTATATACACATTTAAAATATTTTGATAAAATCATTTATCTTCCTCTGGAATAGCTACTTTCTCTGTGTTGACCCTTTTAAAATTATAAACACAATGCAAACATTTTGCAACTATTGCTGTGATTTGCCACAAACAGAGACAGAAACTATCAAAAAACCTGGCTACACAGCAAAACCTAATTATAATTAAAGAAATACAGTGGAACCTCGGTATACGTCCTTAATCCGTTCCAGACCCTTTGACTTATACCAAACAAATTTTTCCCATAAGAAATAAAGGGAAAATGATTAATCTGTTTCCATAAAAAAAAAAAAAAATCCTATTGCTATTGGCATATTATACATTGATGGGGTTATATAAAATAATTTAAACATTGCTTAATACTAAAATACATAAATACAAAAGCAATTAGATGAAATAAATGAAAATTTTACCTCACTTTACTTTTTAATGACATCTTTGTTTTTCACAATCGTAGATACCGTGTTCTCGGCAAGCGGTATGCAACAGCCATGTCCCGGATACGCATGCCACCTTCATACTTTTCAACAATCAATTCAAATTTACATGAAAAAAAACACAAAATCACGTTGTGACGATGCAGGTTTGCTGTATGCTCCCATCTGCTGCCGGGGAGCCCTTGAATCCTACACCGTCGGTAATGTGCCTCGCTGCTAACCTCATCGGTAACAACAAAGTGGTGAAAAAGTGCAAAGTGCTTTTATTAAAACAATTAACAAAACAAGGTGCTCAAATTAAAGTGCAGTCTCCAAAGTTCCAATAAATAATCCATAAAATCAGAAGTGAAACGTGGAGTTTAAAAACAATAGAAAAAAGTCTTCTTAAAACAACGGTTAAAAGCAGGAAGCATTCTTTAAAAAAAACAAGAAGCCCGGTGCCTGCTTCCCAACTGGGGAGTCACCCTACTTGCAGCTGACCTTCGCACTGCCTGCTTCAGACACTTCATCCATGCGCGCTCTCGCTCGCTCGCTCTCTCGCGTCCGTTCTTTCTTTTTACTCCCCTTCTAGCTGACTCGCGCTTCTGTTTATCAAGAAAAGCAGCCCCAGGAACAATCATGAATGCGGACGGTCCCTCACAAGTGCACTTTGGTGAGAAACACCCACATCGCTAATCGCCCTGACAACCTTCAGCCACATAACCACCACGCCCCTTCACCAAGCTGTGAGCGCGGTGATTATTTATTTTAAAGCTGGACTTTGACAGGAACTGTGGACCCGCTATATCACACACGTGAAAGTTCACAGAGAGTTATAGCGCGGGTTGTTCACTGAATGCTAGCAACTGGCGCACTAACGCTCGGGGCAGTCGTGGCTTTGTCTCGAGAGAGGTAAACAAGGTCAGCACGCGAGTCGTATTCCAAACAAAGGTCGTATACCAAGCAAAATTTTTTGTGTCCAAACAGGACGTATACCAAGTTGGACTTATTCCAAAGCAGACGTATACCGAGGTACCACGGTATATTAAATTAAATTAATCCAAAAAAACTAAATTCAATAGGCAAAAGCGAAAAACTCAGAAAGAAAATAAACAAAGGCCACAATTTAATACACAAAATACTACATTTAAGATTCAAGATATAAAACACAAAAATAAAATTCAAAAATCCAAAATCCAAAGAAAGAATGATTGAGATAATAAAAATAAGAAAACTGAAATAAAAATACAAACTATGACAATGGCAAACTCCAAATACTTAAAACCTAATACTGTACCAAATTAGAAAGCCTAAAATTCAAAACAAAATGGTCAGAAGATCTCCAGACAAAAATACAAATGAGAAGAGCAAAAATAAGCAGAAGATCACAACACCAGGTTAATACCACTGCATGTTAGCAATGGCACCAGGTGCTTATTGTAGCCCTAAGGAGGTCTTTTAAATGAGTTATTATCCATAAGGCATCTGTTCCAGATGGGATTTCAGGGTTTGTTTCAAAAGCCTGTAGTAACCGATTATTGAACAACTTCAGTGATAACTTTAATATTTTGCCAACATAATCTGCGGTCCCTGCCTGCGACATAAAGACAACAATTATCTTTGTGCCTAAGAAAACAATGATGAAATGTCTGAAGTGCTTTGAGAGATTGGTGCTGGGACACATTAAACATAATATTGCAGATAGTCATGATCATCTAGAGTCTGTATATCATTATAACTTGTTCACAGAATATGTCATCTACCTTGCACTCGATAGATAGATAGATAGATAGATAGATAGATAGATAGATAGATAGATAGATAGATAGATAGATAGATAGATAGATAGATAGATAGATAGATAGATACTTTATTAATCCCAAGGGGAAATTCACATAATCCAGCAGCAGTATACTGATACAAAGAAACAATATTACATTAAATAGTAATAAAAATGAAAAAATAAAAAAAATAAAAATAAAAAAAGCAGACAATAACTTTGAGTAATGTTAGCATTTGCTCCCCCGGGTGGAATTGAAGAGCCACATAGTGTGGGGGAGGAACGTCACAGAGTGTTGTTTGGAGTAATAAGTATTTCATTTTCTCTTCTTTGGGAATTCTGGTTTGTGGATTTTGTTTCTGTTTTTGGACTGTGATTTATGGATTATGTATTGCCTGATAGATAGATAGATAGATAGATAGATAGATAGATAGATAGATAGATACTTTATTATACTGATACAAAAAAAATAATAAATTAAATAGTAATAAAAATGCATGTAAAAGCAGACAATAACTTTGAATAATGTTAGCATTTACTCCCCTGTGTGGAATTGAAGAGTTGCATAGTGTCGGGGAGGAACGATCTCCTCAGTCTGTCAGTGAAGCAGGACAGTGACAAAAGTCTGTCACTGAAGCTACTCCTCTGTCTGGAGATGACACTGTTCAGTGGATGCAGTGGATTCTTCATGATTGACAGGAGTTTGCTTAATGCCCGTTGCTCTGCCACAGATGTTAAACTGTCCAACTTTACTCCTACAATAGAGCCTGCCTTCTTAACAAGTTTGTCCAGGCGTGAGGCGTCTTTCATCTTTATGCTGCCACCCCAGCACACCACCGCGTAGAAGAGGACCCTCGCCACAACCGTGTGGTAGAACATCTGCAGCATCTTATTGCAGATGTTGAAGGACGCCAACCTTCTCAGAAAGTATAGTCTGTATACCATCCATCCATCCATTATCCAACCCGCATATCCCAACTACAGGGTCACGGGGGTCCGCTGGAGCCAATCCCAGCCAACACAGGACGCAAGGCAGGAAACAAACCCCAGGCGCGCGCGTGCGCACACACACACCAAGCACACACTAGGGACAATTTAGGATCGCCAATCCAACTAACCTTGCATGTCTTTGAACTGTGGGAGGAAACCCACGCAGACATGGGGAGAACATGCAAACTCCCCGCAGGGAGGACCCGGGAAGCGAACCCAGGTCTTCTTACTGCGGCACTCAATACCATCCTTGAAATCTGAATAATAAACACTACTATTACAGAGTCCTGGTTTATATGCTACAGGTAAGCATTTAACACCATTGTACTGTCAAAATAGACTTCCAAAACCCTCAATTTAGCCTACAGTTTCACCATCTGCAAATGGATTTTAGACTAACCAACAGACCTCAACATGCATGGAGTGATAGTATCACATTATTAGCGCAGACCCGCAACTCGTGGCCAGACATAGGTAAAACCTCATCATTACACTTGCTGATAACACCACCATCACAGGCCTGGCCACCACAAATGGTAAGCCAACCTACAGAGAAGAGGTTTACCTGCTGAGAAAGTGGTGCCAGGATGACAATCTCACCCTCAGTGTCACCAAATCAAGGAGATGGTCACAAACTTCAAAAAGCAGATGGCAGATTACACTGCCATCTATGCTAAAGGGGATACTGTTGAGAGATTGAACAGTCTGAAATGAAATGAAAGTAGGCACACACATTTCAGCTACTGTCTAAGATGTTCACCAACTGCTCTACTTCCTGAGATACCCGAGGAAATCTCATATTTCTACATCTGCTCTCATGAACTTCTGCATCACATCTTGTGACCGCACCTGCTCATCTTAAGGATGTAAAGCCCTGGAAAGGCTGGTGAAGGAGGTAGAGAAAGTTACCAGTGCCCAACTGACTTCTGTTCATGACTTGCACAACACTTGCTACCTTAGATAGGAAACAGGATTAATAAAACAGGACCATTGACACTTGCACCAATAGATTCAGAGACAGTTTCAATCTACTGTATATATCGTTCGGTTGCACGCTATGTATACATTTTCTGTGTGTGTGTGTGTGTATTGTTGCTTATTATACTGCTGCCACAGTTCATGCAGGTAACTTGAACTTGAAGTACTGCTAAAAAAATCTAATGGCAGCACCTGAGGGACCTCATCCCAGAAATTAACAAGGAATAAATTATCTAATCTGGAAGTAATTAAAGTAACAAAAGAAACAAGGAAGATATAAAGGTAAATAAAAAGTAATTAACAGAAATACAACCTAAACAATTTACTGAAAACAGGAAAAACTCAATTAAAGAAAGACAATAAACTAAACTACACTATGAGATCAGAACAAAGATAAACATAGATGAATTACTAAAAAAAAAAATCAGTCATTTATAGTCAATAAGCAATTGATTATTAAAATGTATACTAAACCACAACATGTACAGAAATCAGGGACTTTCCCACCTGTGCCTGCCAGCCACTAAACTGGCATCACACCAGACACTCACTCTTCATCTTGCAGGTGGCGAGTAGACAAGATGGCTCCACATTGCTGTTTCAGACTGAGCCCATCAAAGATATATGGGTTGTCCAATGCTCAATGGCAAATATCACCCCAAGGCCTAGCTCCAGGTATAGATCCCGGTAACATTATTCCATTCTGGGTAAACATTTTTCTAATTTGTCGTAAGGACCGCCCCCAGGCTGCTTCGGGCAACATCTCATGGGGTGAAGACCCGGCAGCAGACCGAAGACACGCTGGAGGGAGTATGTCTCTATAATGTTTAATTCAGACAATCCACAATACATTATTCTAATTTGTGCTTCCCACTATATTATGGTAATTATAAATAACATTTTAATGAAGAAAGAACTTCACTAAATGTAGGAAAATGTATCAGGTATTTAGCAAATGAACACATTCACACACATTTCATTTATACCTTTGCTGCTGCAAATAATTAAATTAACTAGAAGCTGTCTTTTATCAAATATACAATTTTAAAGATACAATTGACTCAATTAAGATGCTGGTGAGCAATATTTTAAGCCAAATCAAAGTCATTGCTCACTAACATACAATAATTTGTAGGGTGCATATGTTGCCCATATTAATTATTAAAAAAAAAAATTTTTAAGAAATGGTGCTTTTGGACGCTATGCTCATCAAACTATTTTTACATTGATGATCTGCATGCATACATGGGATATACACTCACCTAAAGGATTATTAGGAACACCTGTTCAATTGCTTCAATGCATTTAGGGGTGTGGTCCTGGTCAAGACAATCTCCTGAACTCCAAACTGAATGTCAGAATGAGAAAGAAAGGTGATTTAAGCAATTTGGAGCGTGGCATGGTTGTTGGTGCCAGACGGGCCGGTCTGAGTATTTCACAATCTGCTCAGTTACTGGGATTTTCACGCACAACCTTTTCTAGGGTTTACAAAGAATGGTGTGAAAAGGGAAAAACATCCAGTATGCGGCAGTCCTGTGGGCGAAAATGCCTTGTTGATGCTAGAGGTCAGAGGAGAATGGGCCGACTGATTCAAGCTGATAGAAGAGGAACTTTGACTGAAATAACCACTCGTTACAACCGAGGTATGCAGCAAAGCATTTGTGAAGCCACAACACACACAACCTTGAGGCGGGTGGGCTACAACAGCAGAAGACCCCACCGGGTACCACTCATCTCCACTACAAATAGGAAAAAGAGGCTACAATTTGCACAAGCTCACCAAAATTGGACAGTTGAAGACTGGAAAAATGTTGCCTGGTCTGATGAGTCTCGATTTCTGTTGAGACATTCAAATGGTAGAGTCAGAATTTGGCGTAAACAGAATGAGAACATGGATCCATCATGCCTTGTTACCACTGTGCAGGCTGGTGGTGGTGGTGTCATGGTGTGGGGGATGTTTTCTTGGCACACTTTAGGCCCCTTAGTGCCAATTGGGCATCGTTTAAATGCCATGGGCTACCTGAGCATTGTTTCTGACCATGTCCACCCCTTCATGACCACCATGTACCCATCCTCTGGTGGCTGCTTCCAGCAGGATAATGCACCATGTCACAAAGCTCGAATCATTTCAAATTGGTTTCTTGAACATGACAATGAGTTCACTGTACTAAAATGGCCCCCACAGTCACCAGATCTCAACCCAATAGAGCATCTTTGGGATGTGGTGGAACGGGAGCTTCGTGCCCTGGATGTGCATCCCACTAATCTCCATCAACTGCAAGATGCTATCCTATCAATATGGGCCAACATTTCTAAAGAATGCTTTCAGCACCTTGTTGAATCAATGCCACGTAGAATTAAGGCAGTTCTGAAGGCGAAAGGGGGTCAAACACCGTATTAGTATGGTGTTCCTAATAATCCTTTAGGTGAGTGTATATTAATTATGAGTAAATTAATAAGTTAATCAGTAGCATGCATTGCAAATTCACTCACTGGATAGCGTCCATGTCTCAAAACCATATATCAAAACAGGACGTACCAGGACTCTAAAGACCTGGGCCTTCATGGTTTTTCAGTTATATCAATGCTTGTATGGATTGGGTGTTGAGCAGGTTCGTGGGGTCCAGCAGCTGTGGGGTTTCCCTTGGTGAAGAAAGACTCACCAATCTCAACTTTGCCAACATTGCTGTAATCTTCACCATGTCAATGAAAGCTCTGATCAGGGCTCTCAAGAGAATGAGTGAGGAGTCTGAGTGTCTGGGCTTGCAAGTGTCCTGAATAAAAACCAACATCAGGCCTTTAATGACCTCTTGGGTACAGCCATCAGCAGTGTGTCTATCTGCAGAGAGAATCTCGACCTCCTTGAGAGGTTTACTTACCTCGAAAGTGACATTCATGTCTCTGGTGACTCTTCCTATGAAGTCAGTAGACAGATTGGGAAAGCATGGGGGTGGTAAGGTTGCTGGAAAGGGGTGTGTGGCGCTCCCCATATTTCTGTGGCATGAATAATAGGGATTCATTTTATTAATCAATAAACTGATAAGTCAATCGGTGGTAAAAACTGCAAATTCTAAATAGGAAAAAAAAAGTGTTGCATTTGCACTTTCTGCTCATCGCATTCTATCTGTCATAAAATATTGATGGAGACCTCCCTTAAGTCCCTAATTGGCCACTCAAAATTTTTGCAAGAAGCAATGGTGTTCGATTTATTGATTTACTGCATGTGGATGGCATCAACAAATTGATTACAAAAAACATGAACTGAACTCATCCCTAATATAAGCCAAGACTAATTTGTCTATAGGCAGCATTATTTCTCCTGGTGTATGTGGATGAATTTAGAGATAAACATGTAGAGATAAAAACTAAATACGAGACAGAGAATTAGTATTCAAAAATAACACCAATCAAAAATTCATATAAAATATGTTGATTTTTATAGCCACCTATAATGTTTTACTATAAATTAACAAGCAGGTGGGCCTACTCATTTTCATTCATGCGCTGAATTAAGACTCAAAAATAAATAAATACTTCTGAAAGACAGCTGAAGAACTCAGTAGGGCAGATTAAAATTCAAGGTAGCATGTCTAGACACATGTATGTAGTGGACATGTGTCTTATGTGCATGCATTTGACTAACTGTGATAAATTTACTTATCATCTTGGGATGGGCATAAGTTATCACTGGATGACTAGAGTGCCATTTAAAGAAAGAAGAAAGAAAATACATCTATAAGCACATATGAACAGTAAGCAAAAATCCATAAGGCATCAGGAGGTCAGGAGTGGATAAGACTTCTGTTTATTTAGCAGCACTACAGCATTTACAAGACATCTATTCCACTCAAGCATGTGGAAGCTACACACAACACACTCACCCTTCCAGAAATGGAAAAATACTCTGGAGCTCAAGGTCTGGAGGATGAATAATTTATGATGTCTACAGTTACCGTGAAAGATTATAATGCACATTCTGCCACATGCCTATAAAAGTGACAATAAAGCATTTAGAGGAAATAAAATTAATTACAAGAGCAATATGTAGTACGTGTAATGGGGGGTTTGCCTGCAGCTCCAGGCTAATCGGGTAAAAACACTTGTTTTAGAATCAAATTGTGTGATTCATCAACTCAATGGACAGAGAAAGCACCTTCAGTTTGCTGTGCGTAGCTTGGCTAAAGATCAAGGAAAGACAAAGATTCAGTATGTTACTAGAAGCAGACTCTTCCCTCATCAAGCGAAAGAGTTTCTGGAACTAGTAATGGGGAATGGGAGGTTTAAGAGAAATGCCTGACAGAAATTGTTGTACTCTAGGGGCTGCCAATTCCATAATTAAAAGTTACTTATCCTTGTATGGCTTGCTGTACTGTACACATAAAACAAGCCTGAATGGTATTCACCAGATAAAGGCACTATATAATCTGATTTTACTTGACTTCATTATGTGAACCAGGGCAATATACCTTTTAAACATCTGGGGATATAGTTAAATAAAGAAAAACGTTTATGTTTGCTGATAAAGTTCTACCAGCTACCTGAAAGGTAGGCAGGGCAGATTCACATTCTCAACAATCACCCAGAAGAAAATTTCAGAATTACAATTTGAGAAGCAGCAGAAAGCAGAACATCAAGAACACAGCATAACTAAGGCACATATTTTACTTAATTCAATTGCTCATTTACTGAGCCTCTTAATTCAGTTTTATGTTTTCAGGGTGCTAGTGCTTATCCTGGCTGCACTGAGAGTAAGTCAAGAACCCCAGAGTGGGCCCAATCACACAAATTCATGGTCACTCTCAAAGACGAAATTTAGGGTCATCAATTTACATACTGTCATGTGAAAATGAAAGTACACTTCATAAAATATATTTTCTATTTTTATGGTATGTGGACATTTTGGTCAACTGTTAACAAATAAAGTCCTACAATGTTCAGTGATGTCCCTTGTATGACAGTAAAGTTATATTTCCAAAGTATGGTCTAATATATTTTTGCAAAGTATGGTCTAATATTAGTTGGGTGCATCATATGAAATTAAATTGTGAGAAAAAATACATTTAAAAATAGGTAAGTAGATAGAATGAAAAAAAAAAAAAAATAAAAAATCATTACATGCATAGCACAATTGAATCTATATTTATGCAATATGACCTTAGGCCAGTCCGATCAGCTCTAAGAATAAATGTTCATCATAAAATTGCACTGACTCAGAAAGAGACAGTAAGAATTTTTAGTGAAAAGGATCAGGAGATGAAACAAAGTCACTAATACAAGTAAAGGTCATTACCAAAAACTCAAACCTGTCTTTTACCAATAAAAATCACAGTTCTTGGTACTAGTAAAAATATTCTTAAACCAAGAAAAAATAGTAATCAAAAGAATCACATACTAACACTACTGTAAGATAATCCAGTCTCAGATAGTTTTGAAATGCACATCCCAACCTTTATACGGTCACTGAGATGACATCACGGGCTGCAGATTCCTAGAGCACTCTGGGTATATTATAATAGCAGCTGTTACTCATGACCAAACAAAATGGTGCTGTGACAGAACAGTAAACTTATTAAGGCTTTTGAGGAAATGTTTTAGAGGTAAACTACTGCCAAAATGGAATTCTTCAAGTAGGAAACCCCCAAAACAGACAAATACTTTGTTCAAAACATTTCAGGAAATCTCACAAAAATGTGCCATACAGAAATAGCTGATTGCTTATTACAAAATTATTAATTCATTCCATATCATACCATTTTTTAAGCCTACTTAATCCTGATCGGGATCACAGAGTGCATAAATTATTTAAAAACTGAGCAGATAATGCTTATTTTAATAATCAAATGAAACGCAGAAGCAAAACCCTGGATATGAGACCACTCCACTGGTGGGTAATAATAATAATAATAATAATTAATCACATTTCTCTAGCGCTTTTCTCAGTACTCAAAGCGCTATCCACACAGGGAGGAACCAGGTACTCTCTCAAACACACCCACATCCACCTGTAATGAGCCAAGTTGACCAAGGCACCTTTGGGATATGGAAGAAAACCTAGAATAATAGGAGAGACACCACAAAAGCAAATGAAATTGTACACATACAATGGCAGACCTAAGATTCAAAAGAAGGACTCTGAAGTTATACGGAAGTGCTCTCCACTGGGCCACTATGCTACCCACAGCTAAATATATATATTTTTCATGACGTTTTTTATTAGTGAAATGAGAACCATGAACAGTCAGAAGTAATAGTGAACTGCAATATTTAAGACAATAAAAGACCCATTTAAATATACAGTATCTATATTCATTTAATCAACATACTTAATTACAAAAACACTTGGCTAAACTGACCTGACTTAACTAAAGAGCCAATTACAAAGTCCAACCATCCATCCATTTTCCACCCTGCAACTCAACATTGTGGAAAAGTCACAAATTACATTGTCTGTATAATTATGCAATTGAAGTTCTGCCATGTAAGGTGATGAATACAGGGTCACAAAAAGAGTGAGTAATGACAGTTGTGTCATCAACCCTGTGGTTTACTGTCTAATACCTTATTTACAATTTACCTGCACTGCCCTAAATTTCTTTATTGGGTTCACAATTTAGTATCCCATTGTTATTTTTCATCTTTTACGTTAAGTGAAAAAATAATTTTTGCTGCAAGCAGTGCTTTTCCTTTCTAAGGTTTTAAGATATGTGTATGTTACACGGTACAGTCCCAGATTTGACAATGTGAGCACTGACAAGTGAAGTGATTCACTCAATGACATAATACAGGGATTCAGTAATGGGGAATGAACTGACAGCCCAAAACAATAACCACAAGCAGTGCCCATACTCCCTTGTCAGATATGTAACAGTCAAGCACATAGAAACCTGAACCTGTTTTACCTCTGCCAATCTGTAGCACAGATGGCTCCAGGATTCAATTTTGTTCTCTACATTGCCTGAAAACACTACAAATTCCTCCATACTTCTAGAATGCTGCAGTTACAGGAGTATTCAGTTACTATCAGAAGGTACCACTTTCCAAAATTCCCTTCTACTGTGAGCAAACTATGGATTAGAGAACTCTAAAGAGACAAAGGGAGTTGGTTTAGTTTAGCTTCTCCCCTGACTTAAAGGTTAAGATCTAAATCTCTGAAATGCTCTGGAGCATTAATTGAGATATGGGCTGCTAAATATGATAAATTAAGGTCATGCTGGCACAAGAGCCGCATAATAGCCTATAGAACAGAAGCAGACTGGAAAGAAAACACTTTTTGTATATTCAAGGAGATACAGAGTGTCTCCAAAGTTCAACATTTCACAGCAACTTTAAGGCTACTAACAGTGACAATTCTGAGTTGATCTTTAATCGGACAAAAAAACTCTAGACTATTAAACAGCTGCCTTTCATGCTATTCCAAATCAGTAAACAAGTCGCTTACGTAACAGAGTAAAATGACATTAATACTAGATGCTCAAACCAGTCTCCAGAGGACAGCATTGACTGGCACTTCCAAATGTGATGGCTTGGCTCGTGTAAACCTTCTGTAGGATGACCTTAAGAGCACCCTACCTGTTTACAACTATAAGTCAATGATGGTGCCGCTTCCAGGAAGGGAACACTTTAGATCAGGTCATACAGTAACACTACTTTACCAGGGTTTTAGTCTTTTAGTTTTCCTCTTTTCTTCATATGCTTTGTCTGTTTATTATTTACAAAATATTACTGATTACATTTTGTCTTCTAATTTTTTGTTCCTCTTAATATTATTTTGTTAAATGTATGTTTATTCTTTGTTAATATACATGTTTCTTTTGGGTGGTACTGCAGGGGAAAGATGAGCCTATATATTCATGGTTGAGGATCAGTGTCCCCCATGGGATCACTTATGTGTGAACACTCCTGTTTTGGCTTTCATGTGGATTTGGAAATTCTTAGTAAATGCTTTCTTTTTTAGTTCTAGTGTTTGGACTTTGAAGATTATCATATCTATTTATATTATTCTATTTCTATTATTTGCTCTGGGTGACTTGTAAGACAACACTCCTTGTTCGTTCTCCTTACTTTGGTTATTTTTTCTAAATAAATTTTAAATTATAAATAAACTGTGCTTTTCTCATGGAGTTTTTGGAGTAGTCTTTGGGTCTTTCATTATATGAGTAGGAGAAAGCCTGTTTTGGAGTTTGGAAAAAAATGAGAATACTGGTTTTTAGGCCTCAGGGGTTTCATTTGAAGCCTTACAGCCTGTATGATTTGTAGCATGGGGCAGAGGGGTGCAAATCAATTGGTTAATACAGTGGTGTGAAAAACTATTTGCCCCCTTCCTGATTTCTTATTCTTTTGCATGTTTGTCACACAAAATGTTTCTGATCATCAAACACATTTAACCATTAGTCAAATATAACACAAGTAAACACAAAATGCAATTTTTAAATGATGGTTTTTATTATTTAGGGAGAAAAAATCCAAACCTACATGGCCCTGTGTGAAAAAGTAATTGCCCCCTGAACCTAATAACTGGTTGGGCCACCCTTAGCAGCAATAACTGCAATCAAACGTTTGCGATAACTTGCAATGAGTCTTTTACAGCGCTCTGGAGGAATTTTGGCCCACTCATCTTTGCAGAGTTGTTGTAATTCAGCTTTATTTGATGGTGTTCTAGCATGAACCGCCTTTTTAAGGTCATGCCATAGCATCTCAATTGGATTCAGGTCAGGACTTTGACTAGGCCACTCCAAAGACTTCATTTTGTTTTTCTTCAGCCATTCAGAGGTGGATTTGCTGGTGTGTTTTGGGTCATTGTCCTGTTGCAGCACCCAAGATCGCTTCATTCTGAGTTGACGAACAGATGGCCGGACATTCTCCTTCAGGATTTTTTGGTAGACAGTAGAATTCATGGTTCCATCTATCACAGCAAGCCTTCCAGGTCCTGAAGCAGCAAAACAACCCCAGACCATCACACTACCACCACCACCATATTTTACTGTTGGTATGATGTTCTTTTTCTGAAATGCTGTGTTCCATTTACGTCAGATGTAACAGGACATTTGCCTTCCAAAAAGTTCAACTTTTGTCTCTTAAGTCCACAAGGTATTTTTCCCAAAAGTCTTGGCAATCATTGAGATGTTTCTTAGCAAAATTGAGACGAGCCCTAATGTTCTTTTTGCTTAACAGTGGTTTGCGTCTTGGAAATCTCCCATGCAGGCCGTTTTTGCCCAGTCTCTTTCTTATGGTGGAGTCGTGAACACTGACCTTAATTGAGGCAAGTGAGGCCTGCAGTTCTTTAGACGTTGTCCTGGGGTCTTTTCTGACCTCTCAGATGAGTCGTCTCTGCGCTCTTGGGGTAATTTTGGTCGGCCGGCCACTCCTGGGAAGGTTCACCACTGTTCCATGTTTTTGCCATTTGTGGATAATGGCTCTCACTGTGGTTCGCTGGAGTCCCAAAGCTTTAGAAATGGCTTTATAACCTTTACCAGACTGATAGATCTCAATTACTTCTGTTCTCATTTGTTCCTGAATTTCTTTGGATCTTGGCATGATGTCTAGCTTTTGAGGTGCTTTTGGTCTACTTCTCTGTGTCAGGCAGCTCCTATTGAAGTGATTTCTTGATTGAAACAGGTGTGGCAGTAATCAGGCCTGGGGTGGCTACGGAAATTGAACTCAGGTGTGATACACCACAGTTAGGTTATTTTTAACAAGGGGCAATTACTTTTCACACAGGGCCATGTAGGTTTGGATTTTTTCTCCCTAAATAATAAAAACCATCATTTAAAAACTGCATTTTGTGTTTACTTGTGTTATATTTGACTAATGGTTAAATGTGTTTGATGATCAGAAACATTTTGTGTGACAAACATGCAAAAGAATAAGAAATCAGGGAGGGGGCAAATAGTTTTTCACACCACTGTATATATTACTAAAATTAATCAAGGACTAATTAATGAGGTTTAATTTCTGCTTACAAAATGCTTCTGGGAAGTAGACCATCTATGGCACACTAGCATCACATCTAGAGATGGCACTCTTATCTGCCTTGGAAGTGGCAGCTCATTTATAATGACTAGAGACCAATGAACATAATGCTAAAAATCATCAAAAATAAGGCAAGAAAAGTTAGGATTGATTAAGCCAACAAGCCTTATCATGTACAGATTTGCCTGCATGTGTCAGAAAATTATTCAGCTTTTGTATCAAAAACAAAAAACTCCAAAAAAGATTCAGAAAATATTGAACAGAGATGTACTGGTTTCTAAATGGTGAACTTCAGTATTCAATCAAGCTTCACTACACATAGTTCTAACATTATATCCACAGCCTTGCTTAACCAAATGTAGCATTTTAGCTGTTTTTTTTTTAAAAGAAACACTAAATTTGACGGGCCAGAACAGTATACTCAATGAATCAGATAAAAGCTGACTGTACATTTGGTGTTGATATATCCATGATTAACTATACACATCACCACCGTATGAAAAGCCAGCTTATGTCTGTTTGGTTGATTACACAATATAAAATATGTTTTACCTTCCATTAATGCGTGTAAAAAGAAACTCAGTAGAAATAAGAGTTCTGGTTATTGTCATCAAATTTCGAGACAGGAGTCAGTCTGTAAATCATTCACTTGGAGACTGCACTCACAGAAATTTCTTCTGTAATCACGTCAATGCAGTAAACCCATTACCCACATGGGAATGCAAGGTTAATGGAAGGACAGTGGGAGACAGTTATTAATAGAAAGGAAGTCCCCAAGTTGCACTGAGTAGCATTGAGGCCCAATGTGTTTATACCGGGCAACCAGCCAAAATTACCCCAAGTACAGAGTGACGAGTCACATAAGAAGTCACAGAGGATCCCAGAACAACATTTAAAGAATTGCAGGCCTCTTTAGCCTCAGCTAAGTTCACAGTTCATAACTCCACAATAAGAAAGAGACCAAGTAAAAATGGGATTCATGGGAGAGTAAAACAAAGTGGATATCTCTGCTATCCAAGAGTAACATCTGTGCTTGTCTTGCATTTGGAAACAAACACCTGGATGATCCCTAAGTCTTTTGGGAGAATATTCTGTAGACAAATAAGTCAAAAGTTGAACTCACTGGACCACAGGGGCCCCACTATGTCTGGCGTAAGGCTATGCAGCATTCGACAGTAAAAATATCATACCTACAAATAAGGCATGGGAGTGTGGATGCTTTGTTGCTTCAGGCCTTGGAAGACTTATAATAATTGAAGCACCCAAGAACTCTGCACTTTACCAGAATATTTTTAGGGAGATAAAGTGTAATTGGGTTGCAGCTGGACAATGCAAAACACAAAAACAACTCTACAACTGAATGGTTCAGGAGAAATAAAAATAATGTCTTGGAGTAGGCTATTCATAGACCTGACCTTATTTCAACAAACATGCTCTGGTAAACCTGTAGCAAGCAGTTCCTGTTCACAAACCTACCAGTGTGTCTGAATTAAGGCCATTCTGAACTAAAATTCTGGACTAAAATTTCTCAACAGCGATGTCAAAGACCAATGTTAAATTATAGGAAGTCCCCCACAGCACTCCTAAAGTAATGGCCCCTTCTCCTGGTATCTCCTCCATGCTCATGAGACTGTGTGGGGAGACACAGCATACCTTCTTGATACAGCACCTATGCATGTGCCATCCTAAAGGAGCTGGACTACCTGTACAACCTGAGTTGTCTGCAGGTATCGTCTCATACTACCAGTAGTGACAAGGACAATAGCAAAATGCAAAACTAGAGAAGAATAAGTGAGGAAGGATAAGGAGAAAGCAATTGTCTGTGGCCACCCCCTGCAAAATCACTTCCCTTTTTGGGGGTTGTCTTGCTGTTGCCAATCCAGTGTACCTGTTGTCACTTTCATTTGCACCAAGGCAGGTGAAGCTGATTCATAACCGCTTATGCTTCCTAACTAGACAGATTGATATCCCTGAAGCTTAAATGACTTGGTCATGATTGAGTGTTCCCTTAATTTTTTTGAGCAGAGTATTTTATCTCGTCAAAATAGTGAATTCTTCTGATAGGAAATCAAAAATTAAGAAGGGTATACACTAGGTGTCTGTTCTTTTTATTAAAATAAATATATATATATATATATATATCACAAAACATTAGAAAGATATTGATTTAATCAAAGAAAACAGGTTTCAAATAAGTAAGAACTGGAGGAGTGAATATGTGAAGTTTTGGTGCAACTCTATATAGGAATTAAGGTAAATATTACTATTGCATCAGTAGCATAGTAGACATTTCAAAGATATTCTACATGGGATGTTCGTCATCTTTATCACCATCACCAGCCATGCTAACATAGTGTTTTAGGTAACATTAGCCAGCCTATTAGCTACCTGAATTAATCCATTCATAATATATTATCAGAGGGATTATCCATCTTTCGCCATAAGCAGACATGTGATATTTTGTTGGTTGTTACCAAAAAGCAACTCTATGTTTTCACTCACCTTCACAAAAGTACCAGCTACTTTTGCATTTATGACTTTGGAGCTACCATGAGAAAAAGCTCTGTAAGCTTTGCAATTTTTTCAGGACCAGCTGTGTTACCCGGCTTCACCAGGCAAATTGTGTACAATAAAGGCCCTCCATTATGGTGTTATTGGTTAATTGGGTGTATCAGAAGTACTCTGCAACTAAGTACGTTTCTATATACAGAATTTGTAGTTTTTTTTTTTTTAAACTAATGGGTGATATTACTGGAAGGCAGTGTGGTGTAATGGATAAGGCTTTGGGCCTAGGACTTCAAACACTGAGGCTGTGGGTTCAAATCCTGCTACTTCCACTGTGTGACCATTAGCAAGTCACTTCACCAGCCTGTATTCCAACTAGAAAAAACTAAAGAAATGTAACCAATTGAATTTTGACTATTTTAAATTGCCTTGGATAAAGGCAACAGTCAAACAATAAGTAATAATATTATTAGGTCACTGGAGCAACTTACTCTTGACGTGCTCTACACAATTCTCTAGGAGTTAAACATTCCTGCATTAGCTTAATTTCTACATTACTAATTTTAGGCATTGATGCTAATGGACAGTCGAGATTTTTAGCAGTTTTTAGCTTTGAAAGAATCAACTTTAAATCACCTTTGTAACATTACCAAATACCCTAATTTCATCATGTCCCATACTATGGAGGTCAGCTGCAATCTCTTTCACACCAATGTTACCAAGAACTGTAAGCAGCTCAAGTGAACTAATATTAGCTCTTGGTACAAAACACAGATACTGTATGCATAAATGTACTTAGTTACACAGTACTTCTGATACATCCAATTAACCAATGGGACTATAACCGAGCCACACTAACATAGCAAATTTCTCTAATGAAGCCTGATAACACAGCTAGTTATATTTATATATGTCATCAGCAAATATTAACTGTATATTTTGGACTACTTTTTTGGTGACTGTGTTTTGTCCTTCATGTTTACAACTGGTTCTGCAGTATATACCAAAATGATCTAAGTTATGGATGAGAGTATTCATGCAGTCAATCAGGCACAAGCAGGAATTGCAGTAAAAAAAGAATAGTATTAGATGGATTTAGAGCAGGGGTGCTCAATGCGTCGATCGCGATCGACCGGTAGATCGCAAAGGTAATGCAAGTAGATTGCGTTGCATTTAAAAAAAATACATTTTAAGTTAGTCTATCATATATCCTACCTATGGCATTTGCCACTTGATTGACATACAGGGCGGCCAGTCCGAGATCTCTTTTCTTTTAACACATTGGTCATCCCGCACGCACGATCAAATGCAAGAGCTACTGCAAAACTCCGGCTGTGATCTAGTTAGCCTTCTAATTTATATCGACTAAAGAAGGGATTTAAAAACAAAAATGTTTGGTGAGGGTATGAGCTGAATGTGGAATTGGAGGAGGATTTTTTTCTCTCACAATGTCACAATCGAAGTGCGTTTGTCTGATCTGTCAATCTATCATTGCTATTCCAAAGAAGGAAAATGTGGAAAGGCACTTTTGAACTGTTCATAAAAACTACGAAACTGACGTCCTTCCGAAAAGCGATCAGAGAAGGAAAAAGGAGAGGGAACTAAAATCTGAGATAATCGGACAGCCATCATTTTTCACTCGGCTGAATTCAAAAGCTCCTTGACTGCATTATTGGCCTCTAATTATTTATGCGAGTCAGCCTTTTCCCACAGGACAATTATTAAATCCAAATACTGTAGTGACCATAAATGTATTGAATTGTTATTGTGCCATAAAGGTTATTCAGTTATGCAAGGTACGACAACATACATTTTATGCATAAAGTATACTCAGTGTGTATATATATCATTTTTAATGTAGGTAGATCATTTCGACTTGGTCATTTTAAAAGTAGCTCGCAAGCCGAAACAGTGTGGGCACCCCTTATTTAGAGTGTCAAAGCTATGTAGTACTGCAATGTTGGCAGTCATAAATAATATATTTTTACCAAGATTTTAGGGGCATTTTTTACCCTATCCTTGTGTTTTAAGGGTCATAATTATTTATTATGGAGAGACTTTTTTCTTTTACCTCCAGTTATTTCCAGGATAGACTCTGGCCCCAGTAACACTAAACTAGATTAAGTGGGTTTGATAATGGATCGTTGGACATGAATATACAGCCTTATTTTAACAGTGGCAATCACACACTCTAGTCTTATGCTGGCATTTATACCACAATCCTGCCTCACAATGAAAACTCTGTCCACATTCTGTTTGATAATCCTGTGCATTTCTGGTAACTAAAAGAACACAACATTTCTAGAATTTTTTGACATTTAAAGTTTAACACTAATTGTGTGTTCTTTGTTAGCTGTCATCCATCAAAACAAATTCAATTTAGACTACTAAAGGCATTACATTTTCATAAAAAATAATTTAAAAAGCTTCCTTCTCACATTTCAGTCTGAATCTGGTCCACTTATCTTAAAATAAGCAGGTCTTGATGTTATTTCAGAAATACTGTAAATAAGTACGATTTCTAGAAGGGTATTATCGACCAGTTGCAACTGACAGACTTAGTGTGCAGACTTGGCTGGAAGTAACTCTAAAAGGGATTACTGTACGTCCCTACTTGAATTAATCTGACTGGATTAGGCTTGTATATATTGATTTCAGGCTCTAAATAAACCTGCAAGAAAACAAAATGCAATTTAATTTGTTTTAAAATAATAAGAAAACTGGTTCATTTCCATTCAGATCACACTCACATGCACAAAAGTACAAGGAAATGTCATCTTCAGTTCTCTGAGTATTCTGCGGTCACACAGGACCAGCAGCTAGTACTATTAAACTCCATATCTGCAAGGTATTATAAAATTAAGAATAAAAAAAACTATAAGTAAACAATCAAACAGGACTGTAACCTGTGAGGTAGCAGTGTCAACCCAAGTCACCTTCTCCTTGAAGGTTGTTTTACTTCAAATGCGTGCAAATCCAAAACACGTCTTGATGACTGATGACAGAATACAGGAGTGCATACTGTGACAAAGTGGAACCCAGGACAGGGCTGGCTTCTGCCTTGCATTCAGTGCTGCTACCATAGGTTCTGGCTACTTGTGATCCTGCAATGGAGCAGGCACGGAAAAATGAATAAATCAATTAAATCAATTTACGTCTGTGAATACATACTTAATTAAACTGCCATTTTAATTAGAAAACAAAATTAAATAAAAATTAAGTTTCATTAGTAAAGCATTTCAGTGCATGAAAACTTAATCACTTCATCACCAGTTAAAAACCATGAGGCGCACAGGCTATGCTGACTGAATATAGTTGTTATTACCGAAACAAATATGACACAAGAACTTGTAAGGTATAGATGAAAATATAATGATAGCTGGCTAGTAAACGTCTAGACATGTGCCTCCCATGCTGTTCATGAGAAAAAGTATAAAATCATACTTTACAAATGTTTAATACTTGTCAGAAACTGTACTCTGTACATGTGACAATACTACTAGTACTACTTCTATAAATAAACTGCAAATTATAACGAAAGCACAATTCAATGATGGATGACTTAAAGGAGCTGCAGTAGCAGGAAGACAAGAGCAATCAATGTTAAGGCAAGACCACAGTGCACTTTCAAAACCTTCGTTATCAATGACTTAGGAAAGTTCTGATAAATACAACACATGTCAGGTAAAAATAGTTTTACATTTAAAACTACAATTAAATTTCTCAAAAGAAAAGACAAGCAACTAAAGACAAAAGAACACCCTCTGTCAAAGTGTGCTTGCTCAGCAATTACATTACCTGCACAAATAAAAACATACTGTATTGTGAAAGGCTTTGAGAGAAACAACTGTTCTTGGTATGTGAATACTCACTGTTGTGGGATTCAGCTAGGAAAGGCACTATATAAACTAAAGCTTTATTGCCTTAACTTGTAAATGTTTATCTTGTGATGATGTACTAGCAATTATCCATTCTAACCACATACCAAAAAAATGGATTTGGCTCACACTGGATGTTTCATTTGACTCTAAAATAAGCATGATGAAGTGTCGCTAGTATATTGGAACAGTTAAAAAAAAAATTATGGAAGCATTTTATTTCCACCCCCTCGTTTGTATATTATATAGTAATTACTGGTATGATCTGCTGTTTCATAAACTTCTCTATCCACCATCAATACATGGATTATTTTACACTGACCAGCTTATGCTTTCTAATAAAAACATTTTTTGTTAATGAACTTTATGTTATACATATAAAAATGTTTAAAATGTAAACGTGCTAGATGATATAAAGTCTGCTTGCTTTTTATTTTTTTTGTTTAGACCAGCAGAAACAATGAAAACTATGTCTTGACACAACTGCGATATATTATACTTCTAAACCAAAGACAAAGTTTTAACTTGCAATCCAAATGAGTACAGAGCAGAAATCTGCCATTTCCAAAGCGTATGTTAAACATAAAAAGTGCCTCCTCAAAAAGCTTGCCTGTATCTGAACCTAAGGCAAATTCAAAATATAAAATCTAAAATACAGACCTAAATTAAATTTGAAAAAGAACGAAGCATAAAAGTGATCATAATTAAAAATATCTACTACATGTTACAACTTGGATTCTTCTTTCCATCTATTTCCTAGTCATAGGTTTAAACATTTAATTGCTGACATCGATTGATGAAATCCATCGTTTTTCTCTTTCTACAATTAATCAGCCATTCAAAAACGCCAGTGTGTATTTTCCTTTTTGCTCTTTATTTTCCACACAGAAGTATGTCAGAGGTCCTGAATTTAATTAGACAAGATTCAACCCTTTTTATGATGTATGCAAAATCTGTGCACACTGAGCAAATTTAAACTAAATGAAGTGAGGCGTCCTTTTTCATTTTAACCTGAGTTTAATGTTTAGTTATGGAAAGCAAAAAAGTACAAATACCAGGAGAGCAAATGTTATGAAGCAAATTAATTTATGTGAGAAACAAGTCACAAAGACGTGTCTGTGTACTTAAATTTATGATAACTGCATGCATCTGCAATCTTTCACAAAAGTAAAACACAATTAACACTACAAGATACCTGAACTGGGAAAGTGATGACATGATACCGTCTCTAACTATTAAAATGTAAACATAATTATATGTGTAGATATAGTGACTTGTGTACTGTATATGTATTATGAAAGACTGACAAATAAAGGAAAAAAGTAAAGTTGACAGTAAGTAAAGTAAAAAAAGTAAAGACAAGAAACTGTTACTAAACTTCATTTTCTTTTTCAGAATGGAAATAAACTTTATTTTTGCCATTTGCAAATACAGACTGACATAGCATACTACCCAACTTGTTCCAACAATTTTCAGTCATAGTCTTTATTTACATAATTTAAAAGGAATACTCCACCAAAAAACTGATGGTCAAGTCTAAATATTTTTCTCAGCCATAACTACAAACAACACAATATTACAGTTTCGGGCAGTTGCAGCACATGCTTATAAACCATTAGTTGTGTAGTATGACACACCCAGTGACAAAAGTACATTACTTTGTGATTTGCTACAACAAGATGGACTCTTGTATCAGTGAGTTAATATCCAATGAGTCCAGAAGTACAACTCATACAATGACCACAAAACGTAAGGAAGTGAGGAATATCGGCAGAGACAAAGAAATAAGGAAAATGAGTGTTTTGGACTGCAGAAATGGAGGAGGAACTCTTTGAATTTTGGTACCAGCCAAGATTTCTTCTGAGTATTTTGTGTCAGTTGTACCATGTCAGACAGGATAAAGAAGAAAAGCTTATTCTAGTGTGCTCTATATTTACTGGCTGTAAAAATTAGATATTGTCATAGTATTTTTATGGCACAACACAACATTTTAAACCGTGATGAAAATCTGTGAGGCAATCATTTAACCAGCCACTTTTAAGTGCATAAACTGAAATCTTTAACATGTCCTCCAAGTAGAAGTCGTGTCAAGTGCTTTTGGTGTGAGGGAGAAAAACACAGACACAGACAGACAGATGTGAAAGGCACTACGAGAGAGAGATAGAGAGATAGATAGAGAGAGAGATAGATAGAGAGATAGAGAGATAGAGAGATAGAGAGATAGAGAGATAGATAGATAGATAGATAGATAGATAGATAGATAGATAGATAGATAGATAGATAGATAGATAGATATAGAGAAAACATTTCTAGATTTCTGCAGGAAAAGATGCCTAAAGAACACCTTCATTCAAGTTATAAAGACAGTCTAATTAAACAAACAGCACAGGTTGGCATGCAGCTTCTAAACACACTGTTTAAAGATTCAAGGGTTCACATTTCCACCAATGACCTTGAAATCGGAAGTGTCAACTTTCTACCACGTTTTTCTACAGGTTCAAATATAAGTCTTCTGTTCAGCTAGTGAAATGCACACAAAATTCTATCTCAGACAAGAAATTGACTTACTGAACATAAGAGTTTTCTCAAGTCTCCTCTGAGGAACTTTTTAGTTGCAATGGCATTGTGTTTTCGGTTAATGATGTAGTGATCAATGACTTAATAATGACAGTGCTGAATTTTCTTGGACAGTGGCAAATTTGGTTTTTTGTCCACTTCAGCTTGTGGCACTGTGCTCTTTAGTTCCATCACTCATAAAGATGTGTGCGTGAGTTCTACAGGTGTCCAAGCCAGGACACCATTTCTACCACAAATAACAAATGGCGGTGTAACAGTTTGGACATGATGTAAACTAACCCTTTCTCCACATGTTCTCCTTGTTTGGTAAAGGAGAAGCTTTGCCTTGTATATCCTTCAACACTTTCTTCCAAATCTCTACAGCTTCATCTCTTTATTTTTCAGGAAGTGTGACATGACATGTGACCTGCTATTGAGATTTTCTTGGAAGCAGTAGATGGTGATAGGTCGATGCCTGCACTGCTTCTGGAAGTTTCACTAACATCATACTTTACTGTTTTTCCCCTCAGCAGGGATATTTTTTCTATCAAGTGTCAGCCTAGCCATTCAAAACTTAACAGGTACATCAGTGATTTAATTATTTTTGACATTATTCTAAGGGTTTTAATTAGCTGTGCCCAGTTTCCTTTCTGTAATCTTTTCGTTCAGCACCCAAACTGCTTGCTTTTCTTTCTCGGATGGTTCTTCAGGAAAGAACAAAAGTTATGCTATGCATCACTGGCTCTTTAATGTATGCACAGGAAACACCTGGAAAGCATATGCCTAAGGAATTAATTAAACATGTTACAGTTCATGTACTAAAATACTTAGAAGGTGGCTTTTGTGCCAAATACATCTTTTCATCTTGAATCAGAATTATTTGATCCAATACCTGGTCATCGTATTCTTATTTTTTTGTTTTCTACTTCCTTCTATTAAACTAACCACTTGGGTAGTTTCAAATATTAGAACTTATTCTTTTAGGATCTAAACCACAAAGCAAGATGGTCTAGATCCTACCAAACTGTGCCATCATTGACATAAATAAAATTATAATACCCTCTCTCCATCTTTTGAATTTTTCGACTTTGATTCATGTTATTTACCCATTTTGCCCACTATGTAACACATTTCAATCCTCAAATTACATATCGTTGGTTTACTGATTGTTAATCACGGAAAACCAGCTCAGCTGAACTGTTGCTGTTGGTTCATCCAACTTAAAAAAACAGGCTATATGGCATGTGAAGTATCATCAAGTAGGATGGTTGTAATGGGGCCATAACCCTAAAATCTGTACATTATTCCAAAACAGCTGAGACAATCTTAACAAAATATTGCATGTATAATAAAGTGGAATCAACACAAAATCAAGGCTACATGGTATTTCAAAACTTTCATCAAGGTGGGGTGTTAAAAAATACATCAGTTGAAGTTTATGAACTTTTGCCTGCATATTGCTGAAGACATAACTTGATATCTAGAGTTTATAGCCTTCCAAAATTTACAGTGAGAAATGCAGTTGTTTGGGGTATAAGGCCAAAACTGTATAATCAAGCTTAAAAGGTTCAGTCAAAGGTAATGAATTTGGCTGAGGTTTGGGTCTACTAAACAATGAAGGCTACATTCAGCGATTCAATGAAAACAACAGCCAGAGAGAGTGAGGGGTAAGGGGAAAAACTATCAAGAGGGACCAACACAAAAATTGAGCATCACTAAAAAACACAGCTGTCTACTTTCATGAAATTTTGTATTTACATTATTGTTCAGGCAATTTAAAATATAGGCTTCAGGTTCAGTAGAGGAAGCAACAAAATAATAGTAGTTTTGACAAGCTTATATGCCATAGCGATGATTCAATTATTCTACAACCATCCAATTTATTAATTAATGTGGAGTTAAACATTTACTCAGTAAACCACAGATTTCTAGGATATACAAAGCAGCAGCATTCATGGGCACAGCCAGGCAAGGTGTTACCACAATTATGGAATCCAAACACAGACAAAAAGAACAAATTCTCGACTCATGACAGCAAACAAATTGATGGAGAGGTAAAGCAGATGACAGATGGGTCACAGGAATTATGGCTAGCAATCACACATAAATGTACCTTCCTTACATCTTTCAATCTGTTTCATTGTGGCTAATCTGTATCAATCAGTAACAATATGTAGATGTACAATAGTGTTGGCTTTTAAAAATATAAGGTTTTGCATTGATAAATAGTTCATTTCAGAGTCATTTTCTTTAAACCACAAAAAAACCAAACCAAACCATCCAATCTTAACTGCCCATACCTTGCTCTGTTAAATATAAGTCCTCTCCTCTCACTCTCTCTTTCCCCAAACCAAAACAAACTTCTTTTATAACACACACCCCACCAACAAACCCAGGTGATCTAGTCACAGTAGGAAAGAAACTTGGGAAGACGTCAATTAACTCTTTTAGGGGTATTTTTTTTTTTTACTATTGTTCCGAGGGCTGAATATTTTCCCAAAAAACTCAAGTTTCTAAAAAAAAGCATACAAAGCAATGGTTTCACATATACAGGTGCTGGTCATAAAATTAGAATATCATGACAGAGTTGATTTATTTCAGTAATTCCATTCAAAAAGTGAAACTTGTATATTAGATTCATTCATTACACACAGACTGATGTATTTCAAATGTTTATTTCTTTTAATTTTGATGATTATAACTGACAACTAATGAAAGTCCCAAATTCAGTATCTCGGAAAATTAGAATATTGTGAAAAGGTTCAATATTGAAGACACCTGGTGCCACACTCTAATCAGCTAATTAACTCAAAACACCTGCAAAAGCCTTTAAATGGTATCTCAGTCTCGTTCTGTAGGCTACACAATCATGGTGAAGACTGCTGACTTGACAGTTGTCCAAAAGACGACCATTGACACCTTTCACAAGGAGGGCAAGACACAAAAGGTCATTGCTAAAGAGGCTGGCTGTTCACAGAGCTCTGTGTCCAAGCACATTAATAGAGAGGCGAAGGGAAGGACAAGATGTGGTAGAAAAAGTGTACAAGCAATAGGGATAACCGCACCCTGGAGAGGATTGTGAAACAAAACCCATTCAAAACTGTGGGGGAGATTCACAAAGAGTGGACTGCAGCTGGAGTCAGTGCTTCAAGAACCACCACGCACAGACGTATGCAAGACATGGGTTTCAGCTGTCGCATTCCTTGTGTCAAGCCACTCTTGAACAAGAGACAGCATCAGAAGCGTCTCGCCTGGGCTGAAGACAAAAGGACTGGACTGCTGCTGAGTGGTCCAAAGTTATGTTCTCTGATGAAAGTAAATTTTGCATTTCCTTTGGAAATCAAGGTCCCAGAGTCTGGAGGAAGAGAGGAGAGGCACAGAATCCACGTTGCTTGAGGTCCAGTGTAAAGTTTCCACAGTCAGTGATGGTTTGGGGTGCCATGTCATCTGCTGGTGTTGGTCCATTGTGTTTTCTGAGGTCCAAGGTCAACGCAGCCGTCTACCAGGACGTTTTAGAGCACTTCATGCTTCCTGCTGCTGACGAACTTTATGGAGATGCAGATTTCATTTTCCAACAGGACCTGGCACCTGCACACAGTGCCAAAGCTACCAGTACCTGGTTTAAGGACCATGGTATCCCTGTTCTTGATTGGCCAGCAAACTCGCCTGCCATTAACCCCATAGAAAATCTATGGGGTATTGTGAAGAGGAAGATGCAATACGCCAGACCCAACAATTCAGAAGAGCTGAAGGCCACTATCAGAGCAACATGGGCTCTCATAACACCTGAGCAGTGCCACAGACTGATCGACTCCATGCCACGCCGCATTGCTGCAGTAATCCAGGCCAAAGGAGCCCCAACTAAATATTGAGTGCTGTACATGTTCATACCTTTCAGTTGGCCAACATTTCTAAAAATTCTTTTTTTGCATTGGCCTTAATTGATATTCTAATTTTCCGAGATACTGAATTTGGGACTTTCATTAGTTGTCAGTTATAATCATCAAAATTAAAAAAATAAACATTTAAAATACATCAGTCTGTGTGTAATGAATGAATCGAATATACAAGCTTCACTTTTTGAATGGAATTACTGAAATAAGTCAACTTTGTCATGATATTCTAATTTTATGACCAGCACCTGTAAACCAACATAAAAGGCTTATTTATAACAGATGTCACTCTTTTATTTTCGATGAGACTCTACAATATGTAAATTAACATACTTACTACATACCTGTTTGTCTCCTCACTCAATAGCTGAAAGGTACTTTGTAGAAAAAAATGGCTTAAAGTACTTTCGCTTTCCAGCTCGTTTACATCAAACTCGGAGTTCAATAAGTCAGAGTCCAATTCAGCAATAATACGCAAAAAATAAAGAAAGAAATAATATGCGTGATGTTAATGCCATTCTAGACTTCGTTTACTCTATGCTTCTCATGCACATGCAGGGATTCAACGTCAAGTCAATGAGTCTAATAGCTCCTAACAAACAGGGTCTATCTATAGCATAGATTAGATAGAGCCACCATTCTACCCTAAATTTTATTGACGTTTATATCTTTTATCACCATCTGCCCCTGGATGTCGCGCTCAACTCTTTGTGCCAAAATAAGTTGACATCTGCCCTAAAAGCAAAGCAAAGAATGGATTTGGTTTAGCAAAGCAGTTGATTCAGAGCAAGCTCTGAACAGCCATATTGCCTTTATTTTAAGCTGGACCAGCAGCAACGCCAATGCAACATGTCATGAAAATTAGTTCAGGTATTTTTGCATGATTGGCAAAGAGACAATCAACTTACAATTTTATTTATATAAATATACATAAATAAAGTGCATCCGGAAAGTATTCACAGCACATCACTTTTTCCACATTTTGTTATGTTACAGCCTTATTCCAAAATGGATTAAATTAATTTTTTTCTTCACAATTCTACACACAACACCCCCAAATGACAACGTGAAAAAGGTTTACTTGAGGTTTTTGCAAATTTATTAAAAATAAAAAAACTGAGAAATCATATGTACATAAGTATTCAGAGCCTTTGCTCAATACTTTGTTGATGCACCTTTGGCAGCAATTACAGCCTCAAGTCTTTTTGAATATGATGCCACAAGCTTGGCACACCTATCCTTGGCCAATTTTGCCCATTCCTCTTTGCAGCACCTCTCAAGCTCCATCAGGTTGAAGGGGAAGCGTCGGTGCACAGCCATTTTAAGATCTCTCCAGAGATGTTCAATCGGATTCAAGTCTGGGCTCTGGCTGGGCCACTCAAGGACATTCACAGAGTTGTCCTGAAGCCACTCCTTTGATATCTTGGCTGTGTGCTTAGGGTTGTTGTCCTGCTGAAAGATGAACCGTCGCCCCAGTCTGAGGTCAAGAGCGCTCTGGAGCAGGTTTTAATCAAGGGTGTCTCTGTACATTGCTGCAGTCATCTTTCCCTTTATCCTGACTAGTCTCCCAGTTCCTGCTGCTGAAAAACATCCCCACAGCATGATGCTGCCACCATCATGCTTCACTGTAGGGATGGTATTGGCCTGGTGATGAGCGGTGCCTGGTTTCCTCCAAACGTGACGCCTGGCATTCCCACCAAACAGTTCAATCTTTGTCTCATCAGACCAGAGAATTTCCTCATGGTCTGAGGGTCCTTCAGGTGCCTTTTGGCAAACTCCAGGCGGGCTGCCATGTGCCTTTTACTAAGGAGTGGCTTCCATCTGGCCACTCTACCATACAGGCCTGATTGGTGGATTGTTGCAGAGATGGCTATTCTTCTGGAAGGTTCTCCTCTCTTCACAGAGGACCTCTGGAGCTCTGACAGAGTGACCATCGGGTTCTTGGTCACCTCCCTGACTAAGGCCACTGTGCTCATTGGGACCTTCAAAGAAGTATTCACAGCCTTTGCCATGAAGCACAGAATTGAGCTCAGGTGCATCCTGTTTCCCCTGATCATCCTTGAGATGTTTCTGCAGCTTAATTGGAGTCCACCTGTGGTCAATTCAGTTGATTGGACATGATTTGGAAAGGCACACACCTGTCTATAGAAGGTCCCACAGTTGACAGTTCATGTCAGAGCACAAACCAAGCATGAAGTCAAAGGAATTGTCTGTAGACCTCTGAGACAGAATTGTCTCGAGACACAAATCTGGGGAAGGTTACAGAAAAATTTCTGCTGCTTTAAAGGTGCCAATAAGCACAGTGGCCTCCATCATCTGTAAGTGGAAGAAGTTCAAAGCCACCAGGAGTCTTCCTAGAGCTGGCCGGCCAACTAAACTGAGCGATCGGGGGAGAAGGGCCTTAGTCAGGGAGGTGACCAAGAACCCGATGGTCACTCTGTCAGAGCTCCAGAGGTCCTCTATGGAGAGAGGAGAACCTTCCAGAAGGACAGCCATCTCTGCAACAATCCACCAATCAGGCCTGTATGGTAGAGTGGCCAGACGGAAGCCACTCCTTAGTAAAAGGCACATGGCAGCCCACCTGGAGTTTGCCAAAAGGCACCTGAAGGACTCTCAGACCATGAGAAACAAAATTCTCTCGTCTGATGAGACAAAGACTGAACTCTTTGGTGTGAATGCCAGGCGTCACGTTGGGAGGAAACCAGGCACCGCTCATCAACAGGCCAATACCATCCCTACAGTGAAGCATGGTGGTGGCAGCATCATGCTGTGGGGATGTTTTTCAGCAGCAGGAACTGGGAGACTAGTCAGCATAAAAGGAAAGATGACTGCAGCAATGTACAGAGACATCCTGGAAGAAAACCTGCTCCAGAGCGCTCTTGACCTCAGACTGGGGCGATGGTTCCTATTTCAGCAGGATAACAACCCTAAGCACACAGCCAAGATATCAAAGGAGTGGCTTCAGGACAACTCTGTGAATGTCCTGAGTGGCCCAGCCAGAGCCCAGACTTGAATCCGATTGAACATCTCTGGAGAGATCTTAAAATGGCTGTGCACCGACGCTTCCCATCCAACCTGATGGAGCTTGAGAGGTGCTGCAAAGGGCAATGGGCGAAACTGGCCAAGGATAGGTGTGCCAAGCTTGTGGCACCATATTCAAAAAGACTTGAGGCTGTAATTGCTGTCAAAGGTGCATCGACAAAGTATTGAGCAAAGGCTGTGAATACTTATGTACATGTGATTTCTCAGTTTTTTTATTTTTAATAAATATGCAAAAACTTCAAGTAAACTTTTTTCACATTGTCATTATGGGGTGTTGTGTGTAGAATTCTGAGGAAAAAAATGAATTTAATCCATTTTGGAATAAGGCTGTAACATAACAAAATGTAGAAAAAGTGATGCGCTGTGAATACTTTCCAGATGCACTGTAAATACATAAAGGCCAGAGGTTAGCCAGTACGTACTAGGCAAAAGCCAAAAAACAGCACAAAACAAGGCAACATTCAAATCTAGAGCACACCCATACTCACTGGGGCAACTTAAATTCAACACTTAACCCTGCACTGTCCAGGACTGGGTGTAAAGCTGAAGTACTTGGTAGAATAAGCACACACATACACAGGGATAATGTACAAACTTTACACAGACAGTGACAGGGACAGAATTCAAGCCCAGGTCCCTGGATTCATTACTCATCAGTGCTAACCACTGCACCCTTAAGCAATTATGAGTGATGATCTTATAAGGTAAACTACCTGTGTTTTAATTACACTAATAAATACATATTAATACACTGTAGATGCCAATGTGGACAGACTGTCCTCCCAACCAGGAAGAAGGGTGGTTCCTTATCTGGACAGGAGGCCATGAGAGAAGGATATGGATAGACAGGCATCCCGGCTAGAGTGTTTGCAGGTGCCTTTCCTTGCCAGGAAAATATAATAGAAGAACAAGGAAGCACTCTCTCTTGGGGCTACGTAATCTCTTGGTAAACCAGACAGCAGTATTCCTAAAGAAGAGCTCTCATTTGTACACCTGCAGGGCACTTTGGGAATTGTAGTCCTATTGGACAGCCCTGTCTGGGTATGTGGGTGCCACTAGAAGGGGCTGTGGGGCAGAGACTCGCATATTTTAAGCTGGGTCTGTCTGTCCCGGAAGTGCTTCCAGGGTGTAGCCATGAGGTACCGTAAGTACTCCTGGAAGAGGAGATTTGTTATTGTGAGTACTTATTTTGGAGGAAGAACCTTTGAATGGTACTTAGTGTAATAAAAATACAATTCATTTGCACCCTTGACAGTGATTTTATACTAGTGTCTGGGGTGCCCTCTTTTGGTCACAATATATACAAGTTTAAATAGTCTAGTTTTACATTACCTGAAGAAATTAAAAAAGAAACAAAAGTAACCATTGCAATTCAATGCCTTCTTTAGGTAGCCAGAGATTATCTACAATGAACGAGGGGGCTGTGGGACAAACAGAGAATTCAGCTTGGTGGAGCATATGGGATTTCCTGCAACAACTCACTGTTAGTGTGAAAACACTTCCTCCTGTGTTTGTGAAAATAGTTCAGTCTCAGGAACAAGGCATCTGCTAGTCAGCAGGTGGGGTGGCAGGGTTCATTGGAAACTTAGATTAAACAATTTCACTATATTAAGTGAGAATTGCATTTTTTGTAGGTTTTTACTGTGCACAACATCATAAATATGATTACACTATTTGTGTTGTATGCATTTTCTGCAGAAGTTGGAAAAAAACAGCATGTAACTGACCAGCTGCACAGCTTATAGGAGACATACTGTAGGTGAGGAAGGGTTTCCTCACTAGTACTGAATAATTGTTAATGCACTGTAACTAATAAAATCCAAAACATCATTCATAAAAAGTTTTTCTTGATTTTAACATATCTGCGGATTTATGCACATTGTAGTTTATGCACACCACAAAGCTTTTGTAAAAGCTTTTTGCGCTGCTTGCAAAAGACACATAAGCAAGCAAGATGAAGAGTGTAAGGGAAAAAAAAACACAGCACCAGATTCGTATTGAATCTCTGCCTTTTGGAACCTTTAATAGCTTACCTAATGAAGACTATATTTCACTCTATATGACAATAATAACCCTATAAACCAATTCACCAACCAATGTCAGAGTTCTGACATACAAATCAATTACCTGGCCCAGGCTATCATGCAGTATTGCCACTACTTTAATCACTTATTGGCAGCAATGGTCCAAATTTACAAATACAAAAATCAGTATTGGATAGCAAAAAGTTAACTAAAATTTATTGGTGACTGAAAACATGGCTCAAAAGTCTTTCCACAAGGTCTTTATATTTTAAGCTACAGAAGTCTTGTTGGAGCTGCTCATTCACCTAGTGTCTTTATATTGCTTTTATTTGACTGTAAAGTCTACATTGATTGGCTGTTTCTTCTTTTGATTTTGTTTTTGACATCTTAGTTGAATTTTTTTTTGGCTTAGCTCAAAGTGGATGACGAAGGGTCACCAGAAATGAAGGATATTTTTCAGATCTATTTAGGTAAAAGTCAATAATGTATGTCTACAGAGTGATGATTTAAAGAACAGCTGATCTAATGTTCTGCCATTGCTTGAAAAAGGGGAAGCCATGTGGACAGGATTGTTTAAAAGGATCAGGGGATGAAAGAGAAAAGCAAAGTCTTAAACAAACAGAGGTCTGAGTCAAGAAAAAAAAAAAGTACCAAAACTACCAAAACACCTCCACCAAAATGTTAACCAAAAGTTGTAATCGAAATACATGCAAAGTTTCTGTCTTGCTAATGAGATTTCATCTAGCTACACATACTGCAAAGATAGCTTTTTATCCAGAAATCTGGATGCTGTGAGAGCTAGTCTGCCATCTTAAACAACAGCACTGCAATGACATCCAGCTTTGAACATTCATTGTTCACATGGCAGCAACCAGGCATCACTACTAACCACAAGAGTGTGCAATTACCCAAAATGGCAGTAGGTGCTGTCACAAACAATATACAAAATGGAAATGCCATAACATCATCAAAATAATGGCTAAAATGTCTACCTATAGAAAAATTAAAATAATAAAAATAAAAAAAAAAATACCGAACTGAAGATGGGACGGTGTTACCTAGAACATTTGGAATTTCTTCATATTGCATGATGTTTCTCTTTTCAAGCTTCAGCATTATGTTTCATGTTTATTGTTGATGTCCTTAATCCTTACTATATTTGTAATTAAATTTACTCTTAAGTGGGAACATGCTTAATGATAATAAATTAAACTAAACAGAAAGGGTTCTCATTAAATGCTGCAAATTATTTTTAAAACAGAAAGCAAGGGCTTGCATTCACTATACATTTGACCACTAAGATTTCCTTGTTTTTCACAGAGCACACACGTTAGGTGTTATCAACTGGCAATAGATCAACAATGAATTAATAGATAGATGTTATTGGGTTATTTTAATGTTAATCAGTTTCAAACTACGTTGCTTTCTTATCTGTTTAGCGTCCTTAGCGTTAACATTTACCCCATGCAAAACGAGCCAAAAAAGCTGAATTTTCTTCAACAAGAAAATATGTTTTTACATTTTAACAGAAACATGTAAAAACCAAAAGATCAGCATAAATACAGAAGAACAGATACGTGTAATGTCCACTGCTTACTACACGTCCTTTGAGTGATGTGTTTTGAGACAGTCACCATCACACAGCTGATGATGCACTCTGAACAGCAGAAGCGTGTTTCTTTGCATTTTTTTTCTATTGCTTGCAAATGAGAGGTCAGAATGTCAGTGCCTGACCTGCACAATCGAGGTGCCCCTTGTGTTATTGCAGGCTACCACAGAGCAAGGATTAGTGACTTCAAACTCAAACAGCTGCCACATTGTGAACAGTGCTTATGAGGCTGATGTTTTGCTTGTCCTTGCACTTGATTGCAGTTATTTTGCCTTTTTGTCATACAGTTACTATCTCACCATGGTGAGGCTTCATGCAACCAAATTTACAGGGCATATCACAGTGGTCCTGTCATACCATGCAATATCAGGCAATAGTTTCACTTTCCGTGTCAACATCTTATGACCAATTCACACTGTTACTACTATTATTCAGTTCAAGCAATGGTTCAGTTTCAGTTCATTCTGAAACTGCCTTTACAGCTTTTCATTTGCCATTGTATACAGTAGAACCTCTGGTCACGAACATTTCCAAACACATACAAATCGGGTTACGATCAAAATGTTTGGCAAAATTTAGCATCTGTTCACGACCACATGCTCTGGTGGCGAACAAAAACACTGGCAGCCAAATTCCCTACGCGCGTTCGTATGCGCCAATGATTTCCCATTCTCCGTTTCCCATTTTCTTTTGTTTGCGTATACAGGGCCTAACAAAGCAGCTGATGTTGCAAAAGGAGTTACAAAGTTAACCAAGCAGAGGCCTCAAGTGCTGGAAGAGGTGGAAAAACTGTTGCTAGTGTGGTTGAACGAGGAGCAACTTGCAGGGGATAGCGTAAGCAAGACGATCATACGCGAGAAAAGAATCATGGCAATTTGCTTGAAAAAAAATCCTCCGAGTGGCAAAGGTGATGAATTTAAAGCCAGTAGAGGATGGTTTGAAAAGTTTCGCAAGAGAAGTGGCATTTAATTTTTTTTCCCTGTGCTTAAAACTCATAAAAAAGTGTTTACAGCGAGCGGTTCATAGGGATCTAGCGTAAACTCTTACAATGTTAGTTTTCTCTGTTGTTCAAGGTTTTCTCAGTGTGATTCAATGTTTTTACATTTAGTTTACTATTACACTCTATGGTATAATTAACTATTTCTGTGCTTAAAAATATATATATATATATATTTACATACAGTTCGTATGGTCTGGAATGGATTAATTGTATTTACATACAATCTAATGGAGAAATTACGTTCGGGTCGCTTCCAGAGTTTTGGAACGAATTACGGTCATGACCAGAGGTACCACTGCATTTTGTTGGCGGCTCCACCCCACTTATGAGTATTGGTGAGTCACCTCATAGTTTAGTTACCATAAAAAGGCATAAAGATTAGAAATATTTCTTTTTTTGAGGGGGTCATGTTTCTGGTTAACACTAAGGCGGTTAAACAAATCTGTGTCTTTATGTGTATTGATAATGTAATTAGTAATTTGTAAGTTTGTATTTGCATTTTACCTGAGAACTTAACACAGTACTCTGCACCTGCACTCAGTGAAGAGTGTTACGCAAAAATAAGCTGAATTGAATCTTTGTAACCAATTTATCTTTATTCTTCATTTTCCGGAATTATCCAAATGCATTTGATAATTTATTTACTAGCTGTACAAATACTTTTCTGCTGAAAATAAAAGTAATTCACAATACTGATGTAAACAGCATTACTTGAATTCGACCCAACAACCATATACAGTAACACCTGCTCTTAAGTCTATATATCGGCTTTCAGTTTTGTTTAGGACTGATCTGGAAATCCCACTTGTAAGATAGTAATAATATCAATATAAAACTGACAATGATTTTGGACCCCACTCTTTACCTAACAGACCTTACTAAAGCCCCTGCTCAAATCCTTGATTATTATTACACAATGCAAAACTCCAAAGATAAATAAAACTTCTGTAGGAGATAACAGTCTTTAGCTACAGGACACCCATAATTGAAGGATCAGCCTGACAGTGTAAGAAATGTCCAATCAGGCTTAACATTTAAAACAAGGCTGAAGGCCCACTATTTTAGTCTAGAGTATCTTTATTAGGAATGATGATTAGGCTCTTCATACAGCAAAAAACATCTGTTATTTTTCTTAAATAAATGTGTGCCAATCATTACTAGCTGTTACTGACCTTTTCCCATCCTGTTTTCCTTCTCAGTATCCTGATACATTTCCTGGCCCAAGTACAAGATGAGAGAGAGGTTGGACCTTGGACATCAATTGCTACTGTCACAGACCAGTGTATTTGATTTAACTAGAGTTATGGACTTTGGCTTGTAACATATGATGCTGTAGCACATCTTGAAGAGAGATGTTGGCCAGTAACATTAACCATCCAAACTATGGTTATTCCAAAGGAGCATGGGACACCCAGAGGTTAATTTTCTCCAAGAACACTGAACTGAAGCATTTCTTGTTCTCATGTCCATTGTCAACTGGCAATATCTTTTGTTAGCATTATCTCTGTTATTGTTCTATTAAGTAAATATGTGTGCATGGTACTGGTAGGCACCTGCTCAGCTCAGGACTGCAATGCACTGCAAAGGGTGGTGAAGTCGGCTCAGAATATTACTAGCATGCAGTTGCCTTCTGCCCAGCATATATACAAAACACACTCCCTTAGAAAAACCAGAAGTATTATTAAAGACCTTAACCATCCTACATGGTCATTTTCTCCATCCTGGGAAATAGTACAGGATCAAACAGCATTCACTTCTCGATATTCAGGTACAGTTTTTATCCATAGGTCACATCACTGGAGATACGAGAGGAAAACCTTCATAAACACGGTAAGACTGTTACTTGAATAGTAATTTTAAATTTCTTGAAATGCTGAATATTTGCATAACAAAATTTTTCTACATACTGTATGTAAATCAACAGATAAATGTTCTTGGTCACTTGAAGGTCCACTTCTTTATACAGCATACCCAATGTAGCAATGGATTCATTATAATCTAATATGTTGTTTGCGTAAAGCACTTTTGTTATACTGTACCATGAAACTCATACCCACCAAGCTTCATACGGCAGGATCACAAAGCTATTTTCTCCGGTTTCTCTGAGTACTCAATGGTACATAGAAACTATAAGTCTATTACCATAAATCCACAAACCACATCACATTTAGTTATAAGAAAGCATAACACACTTGAGTTCAGTTACGAAATGGTTTTGTGTTCATGTGGAATCCACATGTTCTCCTTCTGATCATGTCAGCTTCCTCCATAAGATTTATTGTCAACTTATAACTGGGAATGTGTGTTAGTGGCATGTGTGTGCCATGTGATTTAGTGCTGTCCTGTCGAGAGGTGATTCCAGGAATAGACCCCTGCCAAACCTGCACTGGAAAAATCTGGTTTAGTACATTAAAAGATAAATACAAACAGACAGAAAGACAGACAGGCAAATAGATTAAATGAAAAGCATTTAGAAAGAGAGAATAATATAATATAAAGAGAGCTACAGTATATAGTAGATTTGTGCAGCAGTTCAGAATATTTTGAGTCAGATATACAAGGAGAAGGAGTAAATAACTGACAAATTATTAGATGTGAAAGATTAGATGTAAATGTTTTTTTAGATACTTGAGATGGGTTTGATGTGACTGGATGGATGGATGGATGGATAGATAGATAGGTATGAAAGGCACTATATAACTAATAGATAGCTAAGAATGGCACTATATAATAGATAGACAGATAGAAATGGGAAGGTAAGTACACCCCACTGACTTTTTCAAAATGTTTGAACGGGTAAACAGTAGATCTTTATGCAAGTCTTTGGATAAAGGTGATATACTTGAACAAATGACACATAATATTGTCATGCTGTATTAATTCTAATAATCTAAATTATGGGTAATTTATCACATGCAAAAGTAGGTATACCCTACTTTTTCACTTGACTGTAGACAGATAAATGTGCAAATACTACAATAGATGCATGAGAAAGGCACTATATAACAGACAGACAGACAGACTGATGGGAATTTCTCTTTCTCCTGCAGCAACATACAGCCTGAAACATGCTACAAAATAATAATATGCAAAATGTAAAATCTATCATTAGTCCAAGACATAGTGTAATATACACATTATAAAAAAATGATATAATAAAGAAACACACGTCTCTATACCAGTTAGTCTATTATAACTGACTAGGGTGATCACAGGCATGCTGGGAAGACTCATTATGTAGTCTAATGGCCACAGGTTAAAAAATAATCTTTGAGATCTTGGGATTTAATTGGGGTAAAATATATGGCAATTAATTTTTAATCATTTAAGAAACAAAAGATGGGCAATCTTAAAATGTGGAAAAAAACAGTGTTCTGTATCTGCAGAAGCCTTTGAAAGGTTTTTCCAGAAAGAACTATAAATCCAGAATAAAAAGCCTGAACAGCAACTGAGCCACTCCCCAGAAATTTTGCATCAACTTCTTTATTTGTAATTGTTCAGTCTGGCAACTCAACTCGTCACTTACAAACACTCAGCAGCACTGGGCGACAGCAAACAAAAAGAAGCGGTTTCTGCCATCATGTGACAGTTCCTCGGCAGCCAATGGGCAGAGGGGATTTGACAGCAGTGATTTTGAGAGGCAAACAGCTTATGCATAGCAACAATTTGGGAGGATATGTGCTGGAGCTTAAAAGCAATGTTTTTCCACAATATGCAGAGGCAAAGATAAAGGGGATTAAACACTTAGCCACAACAATTATGTGCAGTGTTTTTTCAATTCTATATATACAAGATATTTTTTATTTATTACAATAAAATTGACAGAAAATTATCCAAGCTTTAAAAAAAGGTCAACTAAACAGTATACTTCAGTCTGAAATGTTGTTTCAACTATTATTTAAATAATTTTTAATGATTATTATTGAATTCTCCCGTGTCCAATTCATTGAAGAACTAAACCCTCTGAAACATGGACACTTTTTTACTCTCTTTGCATTCCCCTGCCTCATAACAGCCCTGCTACAATTCTCCTATATACTGTTCTTTACCCTGAGGCACACGAATCCTTGATTCAGATACCAGCCTGATCTTGGTCTATGTGGCATTACCTTGTTTTCATGGTATCCGTGTTGACTTTTCTCCCACATCTCAAAGGATAGCACCTACTTCAAAATTAAAACAGGTAGCCTTGTAAATTAAATAAATTCTACTTCGAAGCCCTGGATGCCGCACATTTAGAATTCCAGAATACTGTAGTAAAAATATTGTGTAAAATAACAAGCAAAAATAGAAAAAGGAAATTTTAGTACACTAATCAGACTTTGATTTTCTGAATACACTATTGTGGGGAACTGATGCCTATCCTGTCAGTACTGAACACCCAAAGCAGGCAATCCCTAGATGACACACTATTCCACTAAAGGACTTACTCACGCTTGCCTCAATGCTCATTCATACAGGACTAATTTAGACTCATCGTTTAACCTAACATGCTCATTTTTGGACATGGGAGGAAAACACAAGCTGGCCACGGGTAAAACATGCAAAACAAAGGCTGTGACTGGGATAGCTGTGAATTTTAAGAGAGGTTTCATTAAATTAAAATACATGGGGGAAGAGGTAAACAAAGGCAATGCACCCAGTAGTATTAGAAATATGTCTATGGCCCTTCTGATGATATGCTGCTGCAGCGTCTGAAAACCTGAAAACCACACAAGCACCTCTACCACCACTCTCAATTCCTGTCTTGCTATCTTTTTTCCAGACAGTGGTCTCTCGTCCCCTGCCACTGATCCTTTGCCCAACTCACCTTTCATAAAACTGCAGTGAAGATAGCTCCAAGTGGAATTATGGCCCCTGGGGCCATTGAGAAGCATTTGAATGGTCAGATCTAGAAGGCTGCTTCTGCATGGAAACTGATCTACTCTGCTTAGAATCCAAATGAGCCAACAATATAATAAGCATGCTGCAGACACATTAAGAATGCCGAGTGTTTTAAAGGGTCTCTGCAGTCAGTCTTTGTCATATGCAGTAATCATGTACATGATGTGCAAAAACGTCTGTCCCATATTAAGATAGTGTTTGCAGTTTATAATTAATGTACTCATCTTTCGACTAACTAAACCTTAATATTCCAAACAAAAGGCTCCTACAATATTGCAGCCAATGTGAGGAAAAGGTAGGAAACACCCTTGGACAAAATGCCAGTATTTTATATTCTTGCTAAGCCAAATTAGACACCCAACAACCTAACCTTCAATTGTTGGTATGACAGAGGAAATGTGTACACCAGGAGACACCTGCGTAATTCGTGAGAACAACATGAACACGTCACAAAGAAGTGAGAAGCATTAAAACATTGAAAAACTGTGCCAATGACTTTTACAGAAATGTGTATGCAAAAAATATGGTAAACCTAATAATTCCTATATAATCTGAAATAAATGTGCACTCTTCTACTGCTAAACAAAGAATGGTGTACCGATTAGCGCTGCTGCCTCACAAATATGGGAAGATGGGTTTGAATTTCAGTTGGGTCACCTTCTTCATGGAGTCTGAATGTTCTCTCGGCATCTGAACATTTTTACCTCAGGTTCTCCAGTTTGTATCCCACATCCCAAAACTTTGCAGTTTAGGATAACTCTTCCAGAATGTGTGATTATGGATGTATGTGAAACTCTGTCCTGTGGTGGTGAAAGTGCTGTCCAGGTTAGGCTCCTACTTGTGACAGATGATGCCGGGGATGGCCCACAAATGGACAGATTATACTGTATAACGTAAGTAAAAAACAGAGGGTACGTATGTATAAAAGAACAAAATTCAGGGGTCTTATAAACTGTTTTATATAAGCAGTATTAAAAAAACCATCATTTCTACAAGTCTACTGATTGTTGGATAGTCTTGAAGCAACAAAGCCCTGAAGAAAATGCTAATTAAAGTTTCAAAAATCACCCTGTCCACGTTACGAACTCACTTAAGCCAAATAAAAAGGCTCAAGGAGCTACAACCTACGATGGAAGCACTGGGCGAAATGGAGGCCAACAAAGAATTGGGTGCCAGTCAAATGCAGGACACAGTCATGTATACTGGACCAAAATGGTTTTGACAATCAACATAATGTACATCTCTAGAATGTGGAAGGTATATCTTTAGGAAAAATTCAAAAAATATAATAGATTTTGAATGATCAGTCTCTGTCAGGATTTTAACGGCCTTGGTGGTAATGATGATCTTCAATGTACCGAGAAAGAGCAAACTGGATTGGATGGATGGACGGATGGATGGATGCAATAATCATTATCTGTATATACAAAACAGAATGTCTGTTTTTATGTTCCCTATACAACCGTACACCCTTTGACTGATCTGTATCATATTTTGCATAGTTGCTCTATAGGACTGTACGAACAAGATGGTTTACTTTGGAACCCAAACTTTTGACCCTGGGGGTGGGTCTCAGTGTTTTTTTTTTTTTCCCCCTGTGTTACAGTTTGCACACCTGCTGGCTCAGAGTACGTGAGACATTCGAACCGGACTAGAAGAAATAATGACCAGAACTTAACATTATTTACTCGGGCAACGCCATGTGCTGCTTCTATCTACTGTAATATAAAGAGGTTAATGTTGCGTTTTTGCAGGGGGTTGCTGGGTGAGACTTGATCAAGAGTGGAAGTGCAGAGCAATAAAAAGGAGAACCAAAGCATTGTTGTTTAATTGTTTTGTCATCTTTTCTTCATACTATAAGCACTAAGCACTGTTTACCATGAGCTAAGAGGACAAGTCAGACATGACAGCATTCATAGTTACAATCCAACACGGAGTTACTATAACTCTGGAATACAATCCAACCCAAAAGCAACAGATTCTCAATTCACGACAGCAACATTGATTGAGGGGTATTGTGGATGATGTACAGTATGTGACAGCTAGCAATAACAACAGGGTCACCATTTAAAAACACATAAACCTTACTTTTCTTTCCTTAATCCATTCCAAAAATATACCCCTGCAATGCAGGCAGTGTGGTGTAGTGGTTAAGGCTTTGGACTTCAAACCCTAAGGTTGTGGGCTCCAATCCCACTACTGACACTGGTGTGACCATGAGCAAGTCACTTGACCTGCCTGTGCTCCAACTGGATAACCAAAAGAAACGTTACAAGTCGCCTTGGATAAAGGCGTCAGCTAAATAAGTAAATGTAAATGCTGGGTACTTCATTTAGTATTGTATACAAGAAGCAAAACGGATAGATATGTAAGGCATTATATAATAGACACTTTATTGATTTCAAGGAGAAATAGCAGTGTTAAACAGCCTACGCACAAAACTACACAGTAAAACAAATACATAAATACTGCTCATAGTCTCTTTCAATCTATATCAACTAATATATTGAAATGGCAGAAAAACATTGTTTAGCCAGAGGATGCAGTGAAAAATCTGAAGGCACTTGGTTAATAAAGATCTCCAACAGTAGCCCCTGGAGCACTGTGATAGAATTAGCCTGAAGGCTGGCCTTGTTGTCACATAGAGGATGCAAGGCATTGTTCATCGACAAGCTATAGTCTAGTCAAGATCCTTCCCTCTACTACTACATCTAAACAGTCCAGGGGTAGTGCCCAGAGCAGAGCCAGCCTTCCTAATTTATTGGTTTAAGTCTGTTGACATCTCCCGTTTTCATGATACTAACCTATAATAGAAGACCTGCAACCACAGACATTTAGCCACCCACACCAAATTAACTGAAGCCTGCACAGTAAACACAGTCGACTCTTGCCCTTTTTTTAAAAAAAAAAAATGTCTTCTTTGTTTGCAATCCAATCCACATTTCCATCCAGGTACTCTACCAAATATTTAAAAAAGCTGGACCAGTTCAACTTTTACAGCCTCGTTGAAGAGCAGAAACAGGTGAACTTTGCATTTCCTGATGTTCACAATCATGACTTTGGTTGCACAGATACTGAGTTAGAGATGATTCACCCTGCACTGCTCAACAAAGTTTTGAGATACCAACCCTTGTAGCGGAAAAGGCGAGATGGAAGTGGTGAGACTGACTTTCGCAGAGTTAAAACATTATACCTATAGTCATGCCTTTTTTGTTACATTTAACTATTACCATCTAATCGAGCCTATGATGAAGAACACAATGTTCCACCAGCAGGCATGTACCGTACGCTATATTTATACCAGTCTGTGTGGGATGAGGACAAGCAAAGGCTTGTTGTTGATGTACTATAAGCCTTTTATTACTGGACTGCTATTTGATACTGTAAAACAAAACAGTGGTAGACTTTATAAAGATTCCAAAGGGCTGCAATCAGTCTATGAAAATAGAATTCACTTTCTCATCTAAAGATATTAAGCCACAGTGCAGGAGAAAATGTGAAGCTATCTGCACCAAAAATAATGACCACTGTTTATGTGCAAACTTTCTATCATGAGCTCCCAATGGTGTCACTTGATGTCTGGATATACTTAGAAACTCGGCTGTTGGTGAAAGCAAGACTCCTGTGCTGATAAAAACAGAAAGCTTTAGGAATGAAATCAGTCTGCAGGTGACGTCAAGAGCCTAAAGTGTAAACTGATCAGCATTCAGGCACCTTTTTCTTAAGAAGCCAACACTGCCTCATGGGTTTCAATCATATACAATTGCTACAGGCTCATAAGCAGGAGAACAAAACAAAACAGGAATAACCAGCCAGCGGGGAAAAAATAGCATAAATAAGGCTGTCGAGCAAAGTTGTTTGTCTCATGGTGGCATGCCTCATACAATCACCAGTATACAAAGGGACACTGCAAAAGGAGAGGACAATTTCATTTTTTTGCTCTAGTCAGTAATAAATATAGCCGAAAGAAACAAAATACACAAGAAGAAAGCCCCAGTGGATTCAACAGCCATCAGTTTAGTCCATGTGCATAACAATTTAACAATTAATGACAAATGGAAAACCAATGATAATGTAATTTCTATATTTATTTTCTGAACCCTGCCTAAGTCAATTTTACTGTTGTAGCAGGCAACATGGGAGCCTATGTGAACAGCATTAGCCACCAGTCCATCACAGGGCATTCTCATTCATACCATGGCAATTTTGCACTGTCAGCCAACTTACCATGCATATTCATCCATCCATTTTCTGAATTCACTAAGCAGGTTTTAGGTTTGCAGGGAGCTATAGCCTATACTAGACACAGTGAGTACAGTGCAGGAGGTAGGGCCTAATGTGATACCAGTCTAACATTGGCCACAATTATTGTCATCAACTGATCTGATGAGCATATTCATCCATCCACTTTCTGAAGTCACTTAGTCTACATTTACGAGTCACGGGGAGCAGAAATCTTTCACAACATTCAGACTATGTCAGAAGCACACACTGGAAAGGGAGCTATATCATCACTAGACAGTCATTTATACATGCCCGCTTATTGTTGCCAACCAAGCTTAAATACAAAAATATAAAGCCATCCTATGTTTAACCCTCGTAATCATATTTTAGGATCATGGAGTGCCTGACGTATCCCAAAAACAGTACTGTATATACAATTCTACAGTCAGCCGTGAATTTAATGTCAGACCATCACTGGGCACACTCACTCACAAATGGTCACCTTGGTGCTCCCAACAAATCTAAAGTCAATGCTCATCCATTCATCCAGCTCTTTTTTAACCAATTTAAGCAATTGTATAGGTGTGGAAAGTCACAACCTATTTTAGAAACGGCAGATCCACGGCTACAAGATATTTAAGAATTGAGGCCAGTCAGTCTCTTGTCTTACTAAATCATAAAAGCCCAACTTAAGCATCACTAGTCAACCAAACATGAACATTTATTTATCCATCCATCCATTTACGATACACACCTAGTCCAACTTTATATGGTCATCTACAACTGATGCCCATTTCAAGAGGTTCAGGTGCATGTAAGTAGCCAGTAATGGACAGGTCACTGGTTCATCACCTAGCACACTCAATCATCCAAGAAGATATAGTTTTGCCAATCAACATGGAATGCAGGTTAAACCCATCCATACAACAGAGAATGTAAGAAAGAAACCAGGCCTGGAAGGAACCCGTACATGTCTTCTAAATCCCTTATTACTCTGGTAAGTATCTCTCTCACTTCTCTCTGACCAATATCTATACAGTTTTTCAAATCACATAAGTGGCTGGTGCAGTGGGTGGCATTGTCCCTTGACAATGTTTGGAGTGAAGTTCAGTTACTGGGTAGGATACCATCTGTGTGGAGTTTGCGTGTTCCCATGTTTTCCTGGGTTACCGCTAGGAATCTGGCTTCAAATCAAAGAAAAGCTACATACTGTCAAGTTGTTAGCAACTCTAAAATAACCCAGTGTGAAAGTGTGAGTGGGGCCTCTGGCATATTGGCACCCCCCTTTAGAATCCATTGAATCATCACAGCAGCACACAGGCTTGGGCAGATTTGTGGCAGATTAAATTTTATGTAAGTAAATGTAAAGTATTACACATAGAAAGTAAAAATGTAGGTTTGAATATATTAATGGGAGGTTTGAAAATTGAATTTATAAATTTCGAGAAGAAACTAGGAATCATAGTGTACTTGTCACTGTCAACATCCAGGCTGTCTTCAAAAGCTATTAAGAAGGTCAACAGAATGTTAGGTTATATAGCACCCTAATATGTATGGAGTATAAGTCCAGAGAAGTTACGCTTAAGCTTTATAACTCACTGGCGAGGCCTCACCAGAAGCACTATGTACAGTTTTGGTCTCCAGAATACAAAAAACAAAACAAAGTCCAGAGATGAGCAACCAGGCTGATTCCAGGACTACAGGGGACGGGTTATGAGGAAAGATTAAAAGAGCTGAGCCTCTCCAGTTTAAGCAAAAGGAGATTAGGAGGAGACATGATTGAAGTGTTTAAATTAGTCCAGTGGATCAAGATTGTTATTATAAAATGAGTTCAGCAAGAACACGGACACACGTTCTGAAACTTGTTAAGAGTAAATTTTGCACAAACATTAGAAAGTTCTTCACACGGAGAACCACAGAGACATGGATTAAGTTTACCAAGTAGTATGGTACACAGTACACCTTCAAAACTAGACTTTATGTTAATTTGGAAGAATTTAAGTGGAGAGGACTAGAGAGGTTTGCTGGGCTGAATGGCCTGTTCTCATCTGTATTGTTCTAATGTTCCATTTTTGATGGTGAGGACACCAGGGTTCTTTGATTATGTACTGGATAAGCAGGGGCATAAAAACAATACACGAATATACCTTATCTGAAAAGGTGCACTTGACTAAAGTATTTAAAAATATAAATTAAAAACTTACAGACAGCATAGCACATATTATAGGTAAACAAACACAAAAACTGCAACGCTGTTAGTATAAATCTGTGGAATGCATTACATGTATTTATTTGGTGATGTGACAGCACACTGCACTTGAAAATCAATTCAATTTCTGACTTGTGTAACTTTTATGTGGAATAAACACAATCACCTACTGATCATGACAGTTTCCTCTTAAGATTTATTGGTGACTTCAAATTAGGAATGCGTGTGCTTTGTGATTTAGTGGTGCCCTGTCCAGTGTGGATTCCTGCCTTGTGGAACAGACACCTGGCAAACCTACACTGAAAAAGTCTGGTTTTAAACATAAAAGGATAAAACCATGCAGACAGAGACTCGGGTGAATAAATAAATGAAATGAAACACATTCAGAAAAAAAGAATAGATATTCCATAAAAACAGCTATATAACAGATTCCTGCTGCCATTTCTAACTTTTTTCAAGTGGATAGATTGGGAAAAGCACCACATAACAGACAAACTAGGAGGCATGAAAGATCATGTCTAAGTGGGGCACCCACTACACGAAAAACTACCCACACTGGGACCCGAGTGCAGTGGCTGACACCTCAGCACTACAATTGTAGGAGGTTTTTTTTTTTTTAAACGGTGCCTGGAGGGAGAATTTTATTTGTTAGAATATCTAATGAGCTTCTGTAAAAGCTAAATTTCCCCTTGCAATGAATAACATACTATCTACCTATCGAATTCGAAGACTTTAGACACTTGATGTATAAAACAGTGCGGATTGGGTGACTGAAAATTGGGAGACTGTTTACAGGGCAACCAAGGATCCAGACTAAGAAAAAAATCCTATATTTTAAAATTCCAAGACTGACCTGAATGCAAAACAAGAACCAATCATGGACGGAACACCAATCTAATGCAGTACATACTTCACACAGCCACAATTGCGCACACGCTTGCTATAAACGTTTAGAAACCACAATCAACTTTCCATGCGTGTATCTTGAATGCAGAAGAAACTAAAACAGTTATATGATAGATAAAAACAATATTTATTCAATTAGACATCCTAGTGTACAAGAGATGTGTGTGCATGCTCTCATAAAATAACGTGTATAGCTAAAACATTCTTAAAGATTCAAATGTACACACATGGATGTGTGTATATATATATATTATATATACATACATACTGTACATTATTATGAAAAACTGACATTATTTACAAACTCGTATACTTAAATTGGATAAGCGGATGCACACCCACCTTTTACAAAAACTTGTATACAGTGCATTTTGGGAGCCACAGTGTACCAGCCTGCTACAGGAAAATCTGATTGGCTTGAAAAGCTCTAGTAAATGAGCACAAAAGAATTATCAATGTGCTGGTGCATGCACCATGATCACAGCACATGAGCAAAACAACATTGCAGTCCTCAGGCTTGCATTCATAAAAAAAAAATAAATAATCCATTTATTGAAGGGGGTAAATCGGGCAGCATGCAATAAAACCCTGGGGGCACTGCTATCCTGTTTTGTGTGTTACTAATCCGTGCCGTTGACAACGAGGAGTGTGCAGGGCTGTATGGGTTTTTTTTTTTTTTTCTTTTTTTGTGTTTTGTTTGTTTGTGGGCCATGTTTGTCTTCCTACTTCCTATACTGCAGAGCACGCTTTCATGCCCCCTTTCACCATAATCGTTGAAAAAAGAAAAAAAAAAGATCGAAGCTTGCACTGGTTTTATTTTGCAGCGTGCCCTGCATTCTGCAGACGGATTTTATTAACACCATTCTTGCTGCTCCGTGCTTTAGCCATTCCTCCCTGACCGTTTTAAATGCACGTCTGGGGGGTCTCTACTCCCCTCGCCAATACAGAGCATGAAGTTCTCACAGTCACCCATCATTAGAATTCGCAGCGCGGTCTTATTTGTCCCCATCAGCATATCTCGGGCACACGCAGCATAAACAGTATGAATAATGATATTAATAATAGCCCTACAAGTAACGTGGGGCTGTGCACTTACTGAAAAGCACGCCTCTTGTTATTCATTCAAAAGCACACACAACTGCACACCCAATAAGTGGAATCGTGAATACAAATTGAATAGCGAGGTCACAAAAAAGAGAAAAAAAAACATGCAACAACCGTTTAATCTGTGTAGAATATTATTTATGTTTCTTACCAGATGGAGTTTTTGATTTTGTGCTGCAAAGCGGTGGCCTCTGCCCCTTGCAACCCCGGAACAAGGGCTGGCAGCGCCCCTGTACCCGAACTCGCCTTCTGATGTTGCTGATCAGGTTGTTGCGGATCCTCGGCCATCGTGAATGATGATGAGACTCAGGAGGGGATGAAAAGGAGGAGATCTTTAATAAGTAGGCCTCAGCCTGGACCTCGAGTGAGTAGCTCTTCCCCGACAATGGCACATCACGGAGCGGAGCAGCTTGTTATTGGTATCGCTTCAACCATATAGTAGCCTTCGTAAATGTTTATAGACCATGGCTGCACGGGTGCTAATTTTCAGTTTGTACGTGTTTCCTTTTGAATTCGTTTTTGCCAAATCGATGTTTATGATTTTTTTTTTCTTTTCTTCTCCGTATATTAAAGGAGCCACGCTTCTTGCCAGATTTCGCTGCAGCCGAAAGCTACTCGAACGGTCACCGCCGTCGCTACTGCTGCTGCCAAGCAGAGGCGCCAAGCCGCGCATGAGCAATGCGCAATAGGAACAGCAACAACATTACAGAAGTAACGGGGTGGGGGCGGGTTGTGGGTGCCGAGAGTGAAGAAGGAGTGGGGGCGGGATGGGGATCGGGGCGACGAGTTGCTCGTTCCTGTTGCCTGGAGTCTCTGATGTTTACATGGAGATTGTAATGCACTCCAGTTAGCCTCAGCTCAGGCGTTCAAAACGGGAATTCCAGTCGGGGAGCAGGTGTACACGATGGCGGTTGGGGGAGGCGGAGACGGACGGAATACTGTAGTGAGGAGCGAGGTTGCTCACGAACTGCTACTCCGATGACCGTATGATAGCAAGACCGATATCCTATTTCAATAGCACGACTCCAAAGCACCCTTAACCTTTCATTCAAGCAATGCTTAGACATTCTACTTTCTGCTGGCCATTAAAACGGAAGGTACGAGACTCTGAACCACCGCCCAGTGCCATCACATGCAGAAATAGCGGAGATCACCTCAAATCACTTGATCAGTGCTGTTCAAGAGAGAATAACCACAAACGGCTACATCACTTTTATTAGTTACAACTGCTATAAAGAATTTGATCAACACGTATTTGATGTATCGCTTTTAATTGTGTGAAATGTCACAAATCACTTGATCGACCTTTTTCAAAATCTTTTAATAGTGTGAATTGCCATAAACCCGTTATTTTATATAGCACCTTTATTAGTCACAACTGCCGCAAGCTGAGTTAACACAGCATTGCCCGGGTGAGACAGCTGACACAGTGGAAAGGTAAAAAGTAATTATAAATTATGTATTCCCAAACTTTATTATATAAGAACATGAGACATTTGACAAATGAGAGGAGAACATTTGGTCCAACTAGCTTGTTTATTTAGCTAATAGCTGAGCTGTCCCAATATTTCATCCAGATCCTCCTTAAAAGTTGTCGAGGTTTCTGCTTTCAGTGTCATGTCTCAGTAGTTTATTGGCCTCCAGTCTAGGTTTGGTTTCTGGGTTATGCCAATGCTGCCTGATCAGGCTCTTATCACCCATGACTCTTCATTAGATTAAGGAACTTTGAAGATGTTATGTTACTTAAGATATTAGTGGTCATTCAAACTATCCATCCATCCATCCATTTTCTAACCCGCTGAATCCGAATACAGGGTCACGGGGGTCTGCTGGAGCCAATCCCAGCCAACACAGGGCACAAGGCAGGAACCAATCCTGGGCAGGGTGCCAACCCACCGCAGCATTCAAATTATTAATGTAATTTTACAAAATAAAGATTGATCAAATACTTTGTCAATGTTTATCCTCATTAAGATACTATAAAAGGTATTTTTGTACATCCTTTCCAACAATTATCATTTTAAAAAAGAATATATAAGATAATATAAGAACATTAGGAATTTGACAATCAAGAGGACACTATTCTGTCCATCTGTCTTGTTTGTTTAGTTAATACCTAAGCTGTCCAAATATCGCACCAGATCCTTGTTAAAGGTTGTCAGGGTTTCTGCTTCAACCACATGCCATGGTAGTTTGTTCCAGACTCCCATAACTCTTTTTATGAAGAATTGCTTCCGGGCCCCCAGCTCTGAAAGCGTTTCCCCTTAATTTCCCATTGATGTCCTGTGATTCACCATTAAGATGAAATAATTCTGCTAGATCTACTGATTTTGAAGATGTGAATTAGGTCCCCATGCAGTCTCCTCTGCTCAGGACTAAGCAGGATGAATTCTCTGAGTCTTTCGGAGTATGGCATGTCCTTAATTCCTGGGATGCACTTGGTTGGTTGGTTGCTTTCCTCTTACTTACTTACTTAATGTCCTCTATCCCGTGTAAGACATAGACCGCTTTCCAAGCTTGACATCAGCCCTCCAAGGTTCACAGTTTTGAGCTAGTTTCTCAAGTTGTCCCCAGGTGTGGCGCGTCCTCTTGATGTCCACCTCAAGGTTATGATACCAGGTGTTTCTTAGTCAGCCCCTGCTTTTTCTCACCTGGGGATGACCATGGTGGATACCACGGAAGGGCTAGTATGGGATACTACAGCTTGGTTTGTGCTGGTATTGGCCTATCCATTTATTTAAGACTCCATAAAAATTATTTTGTACGTTATTTTCAAACAGTTCCCATTTTAAAAAAGAAACACAAAAATTTGACAAACGAGAGGAAACCATTTACTCCCTCAAACTTGTTTGTTAAGCTAACTGCTAACCTGTTCCAATATCTCATCCAGATTCTTCTTAAATGTTGTCAAGGTTTCTCCTTCAACCACATGCCTTGGTAATTTGTTCCAGAGTCCCACAACTTTTTGCGTAATGAAGTGCTTCCTGGCTTCAGTATTAAATATGTTTCCTCTTTATTTCCACTGATGTCCTCATGTATGTGGTTCACCCTTAATTTGAAAGAATTCTCTTGGATCTACCCTATCAATGCCTTTGAGGATTTTGAATTGTGTTTAAACATGTTCAGAACATAACTATTGTTAGTAATGGAAATCTTCTTTGTATTCAATATCTTGTTTTTGTTTTCCTTCAGGTGTAAGGGACCCTAAATTGCAATAAATAACTCCAGACACAGCATGAGTCTACCCTGGAACTCTTGGAGTCATGACCAAAATAGTGAGGGAAACATCTATTTAAAGAAAAAGAAAAAACGGTCAGAAATTGAACCCATATTTTTGGTTGAAACATTCTAATCATCATACTCCACATGGTGTTGTTTCTCTGCTGAGTGATAGATCACACTGAAGTATTTCAGACCATCTGGACTTGTCCAGGCATTATTTCCAAAATTTGCTGTAAATTTAAAGTGGGGAAAAATAATTGTGTTTACACTTAATATGATTTGTGATCCCAATCAGCTATGATAATTGACTCAGCTGAGGGACATGACCACTCACTCCAATCCTGGGACATCCTCACTACTGCACGTGAGAGCAAGCCTGAAAGTTGTATGTCAAAAACCTGACTTGTGCAGCTTCAAATATAACAGATTGTTTGAGACCACAAACTACAACAAATACCTGTGGGGACAATATGGCTCCACCTAGGCGGGCATGTGGCCATGATAAAAATTATGAGGTGTTTACATCTGTGTACGCACTTTATTGTTCTTTTTGTTGTTTATGAGTTGTGTGTTTTATTTGTACATATTTTCTACTGTTTATAATTATGTACTTTCCCTTTAAATGTGTTTTTTTATGTTCTTTGTGGGTGGAGCCCTAAGAGGAAGGACCACCCTTAGGTCACACCATGCCAGGGCCTCAAAGTACTTGGATGGGACACCACCTAGGAAGAAGCTTGGGCTGCTGTTGGAAGAGATGTTATATTTCAGCCAGGGCTTGACTTCTGACTGAGGTTCAAATTTTTGTTTTATATCTGCTTTATTAATTTTTGAGTCTTTGATTTATGTTACTGTTACTTTAGTTTATTATTTGCTTTATTTCTTATACCTGTGTTATGTGCCTTGTGTTTAGTAGGTGCGTGCCCAAGAGGCAGGGCTACCTGCCCATCACCACAAGGCAACTGCCCTGGTGGCTTTGGGGACCACGGGAACTGAGCTTGGAAGCTCAACCCTATAGGGGCCCGTGGTTAATGCCAGGGGTGCCCCAATGCCTGAGGAGCCCTGGCCCTCAGCACATCCGTCACGCCCAGAAGTGCTGAGGGGAAGAAGACCAGGGACATCCGGAGTGCTTCCGAGTGCACAGCCGGTACTTCCGCCACACTGGGGAGTGCCGGCGGAAGCTAATCGTGAGGCACCTGGAGCACGTCCAGGTGGGGATAAAAGGGGCCACCTTCCTCCATTCGATGGCTGGAGTCAGGTGGAAGAAGGACAAAGTTTGAAGGAGAGGAGTGGAGGCGGCCTGAAGAAAAGACAGAGGCATTTTGTTAAGGCCTGGACTTTTGAGGAGTTTTGGGGTTGGTGTACCTTGTAAATAGAGTATTTGTAAATAAAGCATGTGTTGAGTGATTATAACGATGTCTGCCTGTTTGTGGCCGCTTACCATTATATATATATATATGTATATATATAGTGGTAGATAGGGGGCGCTCTTGCTCCCTTGAACCCCTGTCCACGACTCCAGACACCAGGTAAAAGTCCACAATTCGACTTTATTCTTCAGCCACCGTGTACAAAACACCCTCTCCTCCACAATACTCATACAAATCACTAAGAAAACACAATAATAACTACAAATACACCAATCCTCCAGCTCCCAGACTCGTTGCCACCCTTCCACCCAGCTCAGCTCGCTGTCCGGGAGCTCCCACAGTCCTTTTATACTTCCTGACCCGGAAGTGTTCCTAGCCAACAGTCCACAAGTCCTTATTCCTTCCGGGTCAGGGTATATAGTACTTTTTTTTCAACCCGGAAGCCGCCGCTCTTCCTATGACGAACTTCCGGGTCATAGGGCACAAAGAATTCTTCGGTCCTCCCTGCAGCTCCCTCTCATGGCCCCGATGGCATCCAGCAGGGCGGTGAATAAAAACTCCATTGTCCATGATGCCCTGCTGGTCTTCTGGGGACCACCATGCTGCAAGGAGGGCTCCACCTGTTGGCTTGGGGGTATTGGCCGGAATAAACAACCGGCCATCCTCCACAATATATATATATATATATATATATATATATATAAAACTGCTCAAAAAATTAAAGGAACACTTTGAAAACACATCAGATCTCAATGGGAAAAAGAAATCCTCCTGGATATCTATACTGATATAGACTGGGTAATGTGTTAGGAACGAAAGGATGCCACATCGTTTGATGGAAATGAAAATGATCAACCTACAGAGCCCTGAATTCAAAGACGCCCAAAAATCAGAGTGAAAAATTATGTGGCAGGCTAGTCCATTTTGCCAAAATTTAATTGCAGCAACTCAAAATTGTACGCAGCACTTTGTATGGCCCCTGTGTTCTTGTATACATGCCTGACAACATCGGTGCATGCTTCTAATGAGATGACAGATGGTGTTGTGGGGATCTCCTCCCAGATCTGGACCAGGGCATCACTGAGCTCCTGGACAGTCTGAGGTGCAACCTGGTGGCATTGGATGGACCAAAACATAATGTCCCAGAGGTGTTCTATTGGATTTAGGTCAGGAAAGTGTGGTGGCCAGTCAATGGTATCAATTCCTTCATCCTCCAGGAACTGCCTGCATACTCTCACCACATGAGGCCAGGAATTGTCGTGCACCAGGAGCCACTGTACCAGCATAGGGTCTGATTTCATCCTGATACCTAATGGCAGCCAAGGTGCCTTTGTCAAGCCTGTAGCGGTCTGTGTGACCCTCCATGGATATGCCTCCCCAGACAATCATTAACCCACCACCAAACTGCTCATGCTGAATGATGTTACAGGCAGCATAATGTTCTCCATGGCTTCTCCAGACCCTTTCACTTCTGTCACGTGCTCAGGGTGAACCTGCTCTCATCTGTAAAAGCACAGGGCACCAGTGGTGCATCTGCCAATTCTGGTATTCTATGGCGAATGCCAATCGAGCTGCATGCTGCTGGGCAGTGAGCTCAGGGCCCATTAGAGGACATGGGGCCCTTGGGTCACCCTCATGAAGTCTTTCTGGTTGTTTGGTCAGAGACATTCACACCAGTGGCCTGCTGGAGGTCATTTTGTAGGGCTCTGGCAGTGCTCATCCTGTTCCTCCTTGCCCAAAGGAGCAGATACTGGTCCTGCTGATGGGTTATGGACCTTCTATGGCCCTCTCCAGCTCTCCTAGAGTAACTGCTTGTCTCCTAGAATCTCCTCCATGCCCTTGAGACTGTGCAGGGAGACACAGCAAACCTTCTGGCAATGACACGTATTGATGTGCCATCCTGGAGAAGTTGGACTACCTGTGCAACCTCTGTAGGGTCCAGGTATCGCCTCATGCTACCAGTAGTGACACTGACTGTAGCCAAATGCAAAACTAGTGAAGAAACAGTCAGAAAAGATGAGGAGGGAAAAATGTCAGTGGCCTCCACCTGTTAAACCATTCCTGTTTTGGGGGTCATCTCATTGTTGCCCCTCTAGTGCATCTGTTGTTAATTTCATTAACACCACAGCAGCTGAAACTGATTAACAACCCCCTCTGCTACTTAACTGACCAGATTAATATCCCATAAGTTTCATTGACTTTATGCTATACTCTGATTAAAAAGTGTTCCTTTAATTCTTTTGAGCAGTATATATATATATAAATTTGCAGCTGGAGATCCACAAAGGGAGAAAATGAATCACGTATCATAAAGTAGTTTTTATTCCTGAGCTTTCAACCCCTACCAGGGGTCTTCATCAGAGGATAATGCTTAGACAATATATAGCAATAACTTACGTGAGGGGGTGGCTCTTTATGCTAAAAACAAGAAATACACAGCAGAAACACTAAATGCAGTGTACAGCATTCCATGCAGTTCGTGCTCAGCGGTATACATTGGACAAACTTAAAAAAGAATCGCAACACATATACAGGAACACCGCAACGCCGTCAGAAGAAAGGACTCACAATCATTGGTCTATACATATACTAAATCAACAGGACATACATTCAATTGGGATGATGTACAAGTAAAATTTAAAGCCAATACTAAAAGTGCTAGAGAGATGGCTGAATCCTGGTTATCAAATGAGAACGCCATCAACAGACACTTGGACATAAATCGAGCATATGCAAACTTAAGAAGAACTTATTCATAATCAACAAGACTTTACACCCAATACCCCCCAGCCCCCCCGACCATACAGACTTATCCTCCCCCACCCCCACGTAAGTTATTGCTATATATTGCCTTTGATTCTTGGAAGTCTAAGCATTATCCTCTGATGAAGACCCCTGGTAGGGGTTGAAAGCTCAGGAATAAAAACTACTTTATGATACGTGATTCATTTTCTCCCTTTGTGGATCTCCAGCTGCAAATATGCAAACCGTATCACAGACCTTGTCTTCCATATATTGTATATTATAAAGATCCTGTGCTTGATTATCTGAGATTAGAGAGTAATATTCTCCTCTAGTGGGTATGTTTTGAATATTTTGGAACTTTGTGCTTGTTTTTGTTTTAAACAGTTCAATTGTGGATCGCAACGCTCCAGTGCAGTAATGAGGACACTGTGTTGTAAAAATGGTGTTGTCCTTTGAATGAGATGTTAAACCAAGTTCCTGACTCTCTGTGCTCATAAAAGATATCTGGGCATCTTTTGCAAAGAGTAGGATGTTTCCCAATGTGCTGGCTAAATTGACAACCATGGCCTGGTCTTTCTGGCCCCTTAATCATTCTGTCTCTTACTGACTGTCTCCCACTCCTTCACCACCTAATAGTTAGGTGTGGTGAGCAGATTGCCACATAAATAGCTGCTGTTGCATCATCCTGGGGGATGCTACACATTTATGATATTTGAAGGGGCTCCCCACTGTCTATATAAAGAGTTTTCAGTGGCTAGAAAAGTGCCATATAAGTGAAATTTGTTATTATTATTATTATTATTATTGCAATAAATCACACTCTAGTATTTTTTATCATTTGTTCTGAATCTAAGCAACCCCGAGCTTAAAGTTCTATGTAAAAAACCCTGACATATGGTGAACAGTAACCATGTGTAAAATGTCATGTCTGTGATATGGAAAAATGCTATGCAAAAAGAACAATCAGAGATTGTGGTTTGTAGATATAGAGATGTTAATTTTTAACCGTAAGTTGGCACCATGACTATGGGTGTGTGTGTGTACCATGTCATGGATGGGTTTTCATTAATGTTGCCACATTAGGCAATAGCTTCCAATGACCCTGAGCTGGATAACTGGGTTACAAAGGGGATGGATGATGTTTTAATAGGAAGAACTGACATAAACTGTTAACAATGAACTATTTTACACAGCTACTTTACCACAAACATATATGTATTGTCAATGTCAATGTCTATTTATATAGCACATTTAAAACAGCATAGTAATGCTGTGGCCAAAGTGCTTTACAATAATAGAATAACAGAAAAACAAAACAAATAACATAAAAACATAAATATAAATAAACATATGAACATAAAATAAGATACATAATAAATAGAAATAATGTTATATAATCACAAAGAGGAAACCATCAGTATTACTGAAGGTCACGGAATGCAAGTGAATAGAAATGAGGATTTAATCTTGTTTTGACTTCTTTATATGATGAGGTAAAGAGTTCCACTATGGAGGAATATTTCGGACAAAATGAAATAAATAAATAAATGCGTAAATAAATAAAAGTACTGTGAAATGTGAGCATAAATAAATAAATGTGTCATGAAATGAGAGCCTTAATAAATAAATATGTCATGAAATGAGAGCATAAATAAATAAATGTGTCACGAAATATGTTTTTCGTTACTTATTTATTTATTTCATTTTGTCCGTAACATTCCTGCAAACCGTCATGAAATACGGCTTGAAATAAAACTGTCACTTTCACTCGTCAAAGTTGAGAGGGTGGGCTCTAACACGCCCTCTAGTTACTGATTGGTGAATCGATAGCACACGGATTAATTAGAAAAATGCTTACTACTGCCGATGAAATGGATTCTGCCGAAGATATTACGTATTTCAGAGAGAGAATTGAAGATTTATCGGAAGAAATTACAATGTTGGCGGCCCTTTTAGACTCCGATATAGATGAAACTGATTTTGAAATTATCGAAGAACAGGTGGAACGAACTCTACTACACTCCAGTTCTGGTGACGCAGTTCCCTGCTCTGGACGTCCAACCTTTGACATTCCAGCTGAGTCAATAGAACACCTTCTGTCATGCGGTTTAAAAGTACGACAGATTGCAGATCTATATGGTGTATCGGAGAAAACGATCACAAGGCGAATGAGCCAGTTTGATATACGGTAAGCTGCAACGGCTGTATTAGTTTAGGTACTTTGACATGGAATGCCCAAAGCAGCTCCAACTAATATTTTGAACTGAACAAGCGGGTTAGAAAATGGATGGATGGATGGATGGATGAACAACTTTGCCACTGATCAGAGCTGTATAGTTGTTTGAAAAAGTAGCTGCGAATATGCAACTGACTTTATACTCGTAAAACAAGGGTCAAATACTCAGTTCTAAAAGGGCCGCCAGCATTGTAATTTCTTCCGATAAATCTTCAATTCTCTCTCTGAAATACGTAATATCTTCGCCAGAATCCATTTCATCAGCAGTAGTAAGCATTTTTCTAATTAATCCGTGTGCTATCGATTCACCAATCAGTAACTAGAGGGCGTGTTAGAGCCCACCCTCACAACTTTGACGAGTGAAAGTGACAGTTTTATTTCAAGCCGTATTTCATGACGGTTTGCAGGAATGTTACGGACAAAATGAAATAAATAAATAAGCAACGAAAACCCTATTTCGTGACACATTTATTTATTTATGCTCTCATTTCATGACATATTTATTTATTAAGGCTCTCATTTCATGACACATTTATTTATTTATGCTCACATTTCACAGTACTTTTATTTATTTACACATTTATTTATTTATTTCATTTTGTCCGAAATATTCCTCCATATTCCACAGGCGAGGCGCAGCAGCTGCAAAGGCCCTGTCCCCCTTGGTTTTACACTTGGTACGAGGGACAACCAGAGACAACTGACCAGAAGATCTAAGCACTCTGGATGGCTGGTGTAAAACACACAATTCAGATAAGTAGGCAGGAGCAAGCCCATGTAAAGATTTAAAAACTAGCAGCAAGATTTTAAAATCAATTCGAAAACTGACAGCCAGCCAGGGTAAAGAAGCTAAAATAGGAGAAACGGAGTCATACTTTCTTGCCCCAACCAGAAAGCAAGCGGCAGCATTTTGGACCAGCTGTAACCTGTGTATAAGAGATTTGTTAATCCCAGAATACAGCGAGTTGCAGTAATCGAGGCAAGGAAAAAATAAAAGCATGAGTAGCTTTCTCAAGATCCCTAGAAGATAACTAATTTAACTTAAAGTACCTAATTCATTATTTCTATTTCACCTTTAATAGTGAAAACTGACAGTAAAGTGCAATATAAATATTTTATATAGATTTTTCAATAGTATGGCCTGTCACAAATCACATGATCAATAATTAGAATATGAAATCAGTCTAGACAAGAATATGCCATTCAGCCCAACAAAGTCTATCCACAGTCCTATCCACTTAATTCTTCTAAAAAACATCAAGTCTTGGTTTGAAGATCTCTAAATCTTACTGTCTACCACACTATTTGGTAGCTTATTCCAAGTGTCTATAGTTCTCTGTGTAAAGAAAAATTTACTAATGTTTTTGCAAAATTTACCCTTAACAATTTTACAGCTGTGTTCCCATGTCGTTGATGAAGTCATTTTAAAATAACAGTCTCAATCCACTGTACTAATTCCCTTCTTAATTTTAAATACTTCAATCATGTCACCTCTTAATCTTCTTTTGCTTTATTTGAAAAGGCTCAGCTCTTTTAATCTTTCTTCATATATCATCCACTGTACCTCTGGAATAAGCATAGTTGCTCTTCTCTGGACCTTTCCTAGTGCTGCTATGTCCTTTTTGTGGCCAGTGGACCAAAACAGCATCCAGTACTTCAGATGAGACCTCACTAGTGCATTATAAAGTCTGAGCATATCCTCCTTGGATTTGTACTCCACACATCATGCTACTATATATAACCTAACACTCTGCTTGCCTTCTTAATGGCTTCTGAATACTCTCTGGAAGTTGATTCCATAGAGTCCACTATGACCCCTAAATCCTTCTCATAAGGTGTACTCTCGATTTTCAGACTTCCCATTGTGCATTCATACCTAACATTATTACTTCCCATGTGTAATACCTTACATTTACTGACATTAAATTTCATCTGCCACAAATCTGCCCAAGCCTGTATGCTGTCTAAGTCCTTCTGTATTGATTTAACGGATTCTAAGTTATCTGCCAATCCACCTATCTTGGTGTCATTTGCAAACTTGACCAGCCTGTTACTTATATTCCCATCTAAATCATTTACATATATTGAAAATAGCAGCAGCCCTAGCACTGACCCCTGTGGAGCACCACTCTTAACATCAGCCAATTCTGATAAAGTTCCTCGCACCATAATCCACTGCTTCCTGTGTCTGAGCAAATTCTGCACTCATCTACAAACATCACCCTGAACTCCCATTTCTTTTAGTTTGGTGCCCAAGCTCTCATATGGTACCTTATCTAATGCTTTCTGAAAGTCAAGATAGATAATATCATATGCTCCACTTTGGTCATATCCTTTTGTTGCTTCCTCATTGAATTCCAGCATGTTAGTAAAACACAACCTCTGTCTTCTGAACCCATGCTGACTGTTTCTAATAACTCCTGTCCTTGCCATGTGCTGCTCAATTTTTTCCTTAATAATTCCTTCCATTAATTTTCCTGTGATGCATGTTAAGGTTACTAGCCAACAGTTGATCGGCTCTGCCCGGTCACCCTTTTTATATAACAGGATAATATTTACCATTTTTCAGTCCTTTGGAATCTCCACAGGGTGGTCCAGATCTAATTATGCAGATCCAGATCATCTGGGTGACTTTGATTTATGAGGGGACGATTCCAGTTTGTCACAAAGACGATTCTTCATGCCGCCAGTCGGGTGATTTTCTATGTAATAAACCTAATAAGTTATAGCGTAATGCAAATTGCATAATTAGATCTGGACCACCCTATACTTGCTAGCCTCCTTAAGAACTCAAGGGTAAATATTATCTGGTCCAGGTGGTTTGTTTGATTTGGGCCTATTTAATCTGAGCAGTACTTCTCTCTCTACAATTCCTAAATCACTCAGAACCTCCTTAGTAGTCCCATTTATTGCTGGGAGGTCATCCACTTCCTCACTTGTGAAGATATCAGAAAAAAACAAGTTTAGAGCATCTGCTATTTCACTATCTGTATCTTTTAATTTCCCTTTACTTTTTCTGATGGACTTCACCTTCTCCTTGACTGTTCTTTTACTACTAAAATACTGAAAGAATCTCTTAGGGTTGACTTTCGCATTATCTGCTACTAGCCAACCCGCGGCGTACCATGCACCGCATAATCAGGCCGGTTTTTTAATGATTTTTAAGCATAGGGAGAAAATTAACATTTGAAAAATCAGTAATGTAATAAATCAGCAAGAAAAGCAACATTGTAACAATGCACGGAATGAACCAACATACAATCGTCCGTGACTGAAAACTGGCGGATCACCATCGTGGCCTGCCTGCTCATGTGCCCACCTCCAACTCGTCACTTGAGTCGTTGTCGTTTTTGCACAATCCACTTGCACCTGTGACTCACGTAGACTTTTCATTGCTCTGTTTGGTTTTGGCTACTTTTCTATATATAATCCACCAAGACACCCGACCACGGTAGTAGCGCGAGGTGCTGTATGTAGCGTGTAAAACAGTTTGCTATGGTGCACGCGGTCGTGCGTCGTAACCGAAAACTCGGTTTTTAAAGACTGCTTACTTCATTGTGTTTTAACCTCAGTTGTAAAGGATTGTTTTAAGGATCCCATGGAATACCCCTCGCAAACCGTTTTACACGCTGCATATGGCGATTCACCTCCGCGAGAAACAGTCAACGTGGCTCGGAGTTTCATGTGGCCTCTACGACAGACGAATATAAATGACGCCGTTTTTTCTGTGTCGTCGTGTCTGAGTTGGTTTGGAGTGGCTCTGCGAGTTGTCGTCGTATCAAATGGTCTTGGAGTTGGTGGGCGTGGCTCCTTCCTGCGTGCGCCATAGGTGTCTTACTTGTCGGCAGCTTAGTGAATCCACAGCCCTTCCGGCGTGCTTTCCATGGGTGTCTTGCCTTACTGAATTATACTGTATATATAGATATTCCTCTCCAACTGCCTAATATCCTTCTTAATGGTTGCCCTCATGTTCTCATACACCCTATGATTCACTTTGGAGTTATTAGTCTTATACACTTTATATAGCAGTTTTTTTCCTTTGCAGTTTCTTTTTAAAACTTTATTATCCCACTGCAGAGCTTTTTTAATTTCCTATTAATTGCAAATTTAGGCGTGTACATGTCTCTCATTCTGTGTAAAACATTTTTAAACCTGTTCTACTGCTCCTCGACTGTCTCCACACTTAAAAGCTTATCCCAGTCTATCCTCCTAAGACTTTACTGCATCTTCTCAAAATTTGCCCTATCAAAATTAAACTTAACAATGATACACATACAGTGGGGAAAATAAGTCAACATTTTTCTCAGTAAATATATTTCTAATGAGGCCATTGATATGCAATTTTCACCAGTTGTCAGTAACCCAAGTAATCCACACATGCAATGAAATCAAAACAAATGAGTCCATAAATTATGTGTAATAAAGTGGAATGACACAGGGAATAAGTATTGAACACGTATACTGAAATTTATTTAATACTTAGTAAAAAAAATCTTTGTTGGTCATGACAGTTTCAAGATGCCTCATGTATGGAGAAACTGGTCACATGCATTACTCAGGTGTGATTTTGGCCAATTCTTCCACAAATCTGTCTTCAAATCTTGAAGGTTCCAGGGGCCTGTTCTATGAACTCTGATCTTCGGTTCTTTCCATAGATTTTCAAATGGATTCAAGTCAGGTGATTGACTGGGCCATTCTAGCAGCTTTATTTTCTTTCTCTGAAACCATCTGAGATGTCTTGCTGAAATGTCCACTTTCGTTTCATCTTCAGCATCCTGGTAGATGGCAACAGATTTTTTTCAAGAATGTCCCGGTACATTTCTCCATTCATCCTTCCTTCGACTATATGAATTCTGCCAGTACCATATGCTGAAAAACAGCCCCAACACCATGATGTTCCTACCTCTAAACTTCACTGCTGGTATGGTGTTTCTGGGGAGATGCTCAGTGCCATTTCTCCTCCAAACATGGTGTGTGCAATAACATCCAAAGTGTTCAATTTTGGTCTCATCTGACCAGACTATATTCTCCTAGTATTTCATTGGCTTGTCCAAATGTTGTGCAGCTAACTTTAAATGAGCTTCAACATTTCTTCAGAAGTGGAGTCTTGTATAAGGCCATGGCGGTTGAGTTCATTACTTATTGTTTTCTTTAAAACAACTATACCTGCTAATTCCAGGTCTTTCTGAAACTCTCTGCGAGTGGTCCTTGGCTCTTGAACAACTCTTCTGATTATTTTTTTGACTCCTCTGTCAGAAATCTTGTGAGGAGCACCTGGTTGTGGCCGGTTTATGGTGAAATGATGTTCTTTCCAATTCTTATGGTCCCAACGGTGCTCACTGGAACATTCAGCAGTTTAGAAATATGTCTGTAACCAATGCCATCAGTATTTTTTGCAACAATAACATCTTGAAAGAGCTCTTTGCTTTTACCCATCATGAGATGCTTCTTGTGTGATACCTTGGTAATGAGAAACCTTTTTATAGGCCATCAATTAGGACTAAACCAGCTGATATTAATTCTCACTGATAGGGGGCAGGATTTCTTTCTAAATACTGACAGATTTCAGCTGGTTTCTTGGATTTCCATGCCTTTTTGCACCTCCTGGTATGAACTCAGGGCCATCTTAACAGAATCATAGGCCCCCAGGCAAAGTAGTGCACCAGGGCCCCTGTTTTGACAGCAAAACAGAAACATACATAGGCATCAGAAACTTTGTGGACCACTATGTTCCTGGGGCCCCTGGCCAGTGCCTATTACGCCTGTACATTACGATGGCCTGAACGGTGTGCATATTCCCTAAAACACTGAGTGCCTTCATTCTGTTGTAAATTCAAGGTCAGAACTAGACTTTACTTCTGAGTGATCACCTTTATCCCACACTACCCATTTTCCAGGAGAAAAGATGTCTACCCAGGTGACACATTTGCTAAGTCAACACACAGCTTGATGTGCAAGGTGGCCCAAGTCCTAATTAAGTTTTGCTGTTTCTGCCTTGTTGGTCACTAGCCGTGGATGACTGCAGATTTCATGTTTGTACTATATATTGCTCACTTTCAAAACTCTCTGATCTCACCATGATTACATTTTTTTTTTTTAAATTAAAAGGGAGTGGGAGCGGCATGGTGGCACAGTGGTAGCGCTGCTGCCTCACAGTAAAGAGACCTGGGTTCGCTTCCCAGGTCTTCCCTGCGTGGAGTTTGCAAGTTCTCCCCGTGTCTGGATGGGTTTCCTCCTGGTGCTCCGGTTTCCTTCCACAGTCCAAAGACATGCAGGTTAGGTGCATTGGCGATCCAAAATTGTGCTTGCTGTGTGTGCCCTGCAGTGGGCTGGTGCCCTGCCTGGAATTTGTTCCTGCCTTGCACCCTGTGCTGGCTGGGATTGGCTCCAGCAGACCCCTGTGTTAGGATATAGTAGGTTGGATAATGGATGGATGGATGGATTAAAAGGGATGAATGGATTTCTGCAGGAAGGGTGACCTTGTCCTTAAAGTGTTAACATTAGTACAGTAGCATTTCCCTTTCTATCGCATACAGTTTCCTAATTGTTCAAGTTACTTAACCAGCCATTTTGTGTGCCAACTGTCATTGTACATATTGGTTATAATTTATCTGAATACAGTATAAAATATTTAAAGGTATTGGAGCTAGTGAAGGGGACTATATATAAAATGTGTCAATATTTTCAAAGGCATTGCATTTCATTTTTCCTTTCAGTCAGCTAAACCTTATATTTTGTATGGCACAACACCATCACAAAGCAATTAGCATCAAAATGAATGAAAAATATTGTGAGTTTATTTTGGAATTGCATATAAGCTTGTACTTTTCCCACTAGTCACTGATACAAGCGTAAACCTGAAAAAACTCAACTACCTGAAACATGTTGACTAAGAGCTGGATGTCCTGTGGCTGCCTTGGGGCATAAAGAAAGCAATCTTGCTCCATAGCAAATAAAATTCAAACCAGCATCAACCTTTCAACTTGGAAAAAAAAAATTAAATCTGTTCATTCTGTCATTCATTAGTCTTTCCCCAAGGCAGTATAGACCTTTACTCAGCATGACAGGCACATTCACTCCAGGACGTTTATGAATGATATTTTTTATGAAAATCTGGTCAAACATTAGGAGTTTATTTCTGTGCAGTTATATAGGGAATCACAGAAGAAAGTGTTTAGGCCAAGAAAAATAAACAGTGAAGGATCTATTTAAATTGCAGTAACAGTGATTACGTCAAACTCTGTGAGTTTGCTCACAGTTAAAGGCATTGTATAAAAGATGGACTGATAAACTGTTACACCAGTAAAATAATAGCTGCCATATTGCCATTAATCATTACATTATATACCTCATGTTTGGAATCAAATACATTTTTAATTATTTTGTACATGAAGTTCAAGTTCTTCAGTAAAGTACTCTGGTCTCGTGACCACATCCCAAACACAAAGTTACAATATTAAGTAACAGTTCTAAACTACCTTCACTGGAAGATATCTTTACTAGCTGATGCAGCAGAAAGAACATTTGCAAACATCCATCCCTCTGGCAGGCGCTTCAGAGCCCTCCATACCCACTAGGCTAAAGAACAGCTTTTATTGCAAAGCAATCAGCCTATTAAATGCACCGTGATCACTGCCCCTTCCTACAACAGAAACCATCACTGATTGAACTGAACTTCTGCATCAACCACACATAGTCACAACTTGTACATGGCCCATGTGGAACACATAACCATTACATTAACTGTAATTCTCACTGTGACTTTGTATATTATTTATCTATTTATGCTTACATATTTACCTTTTACTCTGTGTATATTTGGAACTGTTAATAGTAACTGTGCTTCTCATAGATTAATGTTTATTTTTAAATTTGTGCTTCTTGTAGTTTAATGTCTACTGTTATATACAGTACCTTTATCCAAGGCATCTATAGGCTTGCTCCAAATGAAATGTCATCGTATTGGAAAGTGACAATAAAGGTATCTTACATTTTAAACTGGCCCTATGTGAATGCCAGTGTGGACATACAGTATGGATGAGGAGGCCCTGTGGTGATCTGGCATCCTGTCCAGGGTTGGTTTCTGCCCTATGCCTGGTCAGGTTCTGATTGACCATAACCTTTTATTAGATTAAGGAACTTTGAGAATGCTATGTTACTTAATATGTTGGTCGTCATTCAAACTATTAATGGCACCGTACAAAATAAAGATAGATCAAACGCTTTCTCAGTGTTTGTCCTGTTTAAGATTCCATAAAAGGTATTTTATAAGTTATTTCCAGCAATTCTCATTTTAAAAAATAATACATAAGGTAATGTAAAGAAATCTGACAAACAAAAGAAGACCATTCAGTCCATTTAGCTTGTTTGTTTAGCTCATAGCTAAGCTGTCCACATATTTCATCCAGATACTTCTTAGATGTTATTAAGGTTTCTACTTTGTCTTGGTAGTTTGTTCCAGATTCCCACAATTCTTTGCATGAAGAATTGCTTCATGGCTTCAGTCCTAAGTGTACTTCCCCTTAAATTCCACTGTTGTCCTCAAGTATGTTAGGTTGAACTGTGAACACCTGGATTAGGTCCCCCACCAGTCTCCTCTACAAAGGATTAAAAAGGTTGAATTCTCTAAGTCTTACTTTTTGAGTATAACATGTTCATATGTTCTAGGATGCAATTGGTTGCTTTCTCTTACTTAATTAATACCTGCTATTCAATGTGGGGTATAGGCTGCTGATATGGACTCTCCAAGCTTCACAGTCTTGGGCTATTCTTCAGGTAAGGCCCATCCTCTTGATGTCTGCCGCAAGACAGGTGACAGGTGTTTCTTGGTTTGTTCCGGATTCACACAATTCTTTCCATGAATAATTGTTTCCTGGCTCCAGTTCTTAATGTGAATCTACTTAATTTCTACTGATGTCCTTGACTATGTAATTCACCAATTAATTTGAAAGACTTCTACTGGATCTACTTAACAGTGCCTTTAGGAATTGTGAACACCTGGATTAGGTCCCCATGCAGTCTCCTCTGCTTAGGACTAAACAGGTCGAATTCTTTTTTGGAGTATGACATGTCCTTAATTCTTTGGATGTACTTGGTTGCTCTCCACTTACTTACTTACTTACTTACTTAATGCCCAATATCCCAGGTAAGACATAGGCCACTTTCAAGCTTGATATGGGCTCTCCGAGGTTCACAATATTCGGCTAATTTCTCAAGCTGTCTCCAGGTGTGGCCCACCCTCTTGGTGTCCACCTCAAGGTTATGGCACCAAGTGTTTTTTTAGTCAGCTTCTGTTGTTCTTCCACTGGAGATTCCATAGAAGGGCTTCTCTGGTAGGATCCCAGTCTCGGCTGGCTTGCTGCCAGAGTTCTAGGTTACTAATGGTGTCAGGCCAACAGATTTGGAGGATCCATCTCAGACAGGTAACGATGAATGTCTTGATTTACTTAGTGGTAGAAAGGGATGTCCTCCATTTTTCTGTGCTATAGTAAAGGACTAAATTTAAATGGGTATTGAAGATCTTGATCCTAGTCTCTATGGAAAGTATGGGGTAAGAGAGAGAAGGGCTAGATCATCTGCAAAGTTTAAAACATCCAGCTGGATCTAGGGAGTCTTCTAAATCCTATTTCTATTTTTTATAGATAGATAGATAGATAGATTAAGATAGATATAATTTTATTTGTCTAAGAGGAAAATGTAGCCTTTACAGAAGCTCAATAAATAAAGAAATATAATAGCACACAACAACAACCCCTCTCAATCAAACACAAGAATTACAACAAGAAGAACAAATTCAGTCATGGTGATGCATTTTAAATGTGTATTGTTGATAGTAGATGCAGCCTCATTAACCATTTCCTGACTATTTGTTTCATTAGTCTCAAGTGGTATTTACGGCTTGTTGAAATCTTCACTAGTTGTTTTTATTGTTTTCAGGTAAACATCCATCCATCCATCTAATATCCAACCCGCTATATCCTAACTACAGGGTCACGGGGGTCTGCTGGAGCCAACCCCAGCCAACACAGGGCACAAGGCAGGAAACAAACCCCGGGCAGGCCGCCAGCCCACCGCAGGGCACACACAAACCCACACACCAAGCTTGCCTTTTAATTATTCCTAATGTTTCTTTCTTTTACTGAATCACAGGGTCCTTGCTTTTTTCCTTGTACTGAGCACTCAAGTTACCCTGATGGCAGATCCAGCCATGCCAACAGTCGGTCTTGTGATTTAGTACAATGTAAACTGTCTGCTGCTATTTAAAGAGTGATACTTTATTCCATTCAATTTGACCATGTGCTTTACATGCTAAATTCTTCATGATGCTCAGGTCACAAACCTGAGTCATAGTCGGGGCCAGATACAATGGTTTAGCAGAGCTTATTCGAAAACGTACAGTCAGAAAATGGATAGAAAATCTGTGTGTAGGTATTTTAGAACAAAATATGAACAATCAAAACTATTTTAATATTATTTTGCCTCATAAAAACCCAGACACTTACTTCCACTTACCTCTGCTCCTTACAGATAGCGCACATTGTATCACAACATTGACATTGCAACAAACAGATGCTGCAAAAGGGGCGGGGTTTTATTGTAAAAGAACGTACTCTTCTGCCGCTGCTGTTCCTGGCCGCGGTTGCGGCTGCGGCTGCATCTGTGCGATTGGTGACGTCACCGGAACGTCGTTACCAGCTGGAAAAATCAATTGGTTCGCGAACGTGTCAGTTAGAAAGTGACGTCAAGAGCAGAGTCTACATCGGCGTCGGCGAGTATCGGTTACTAAGCAACAGAGACGCGGTTTTTGAGTTCTTCAACGCGGCTGCTAAACATGGCGGAAAGAAAAACAAAGTCTGCTTTGCCAAAGGTATATTAGATAAGATTTGGGTGATGTATGTAGGAATTTTTCTAGTAGTGGGCAACAGTTTATCTAGAAAGGAGAAAACTGAAATTTACTTTATTAAAGTAAGAATAACAAAAGGCGCGTTTCTACACATAAACATGTGGCATAGATTTTTTCCAGTCAGCATTTGTAAAATTCACCTCGGTATATTCAGCTAAAATTGTGTCTGATTTATAAAATTTATAGTGACGCTGGTGGTCCTTGAAACACTGTTTCCTCACAGCTCAAGATACCTGTACGATATGACCACTGCTTCTGACGAGACTGCACGAACCCCGCGTCATCTTCATATTGTAACCGTAATGTGATTTAGATCATGGAAATGACAGATGGCGCGAACAGATATGCGTACTATACGAACTTGATTACAAATTTAATGCTAATACAGCTGTTCCATCTTCCGGCAACTCGGAAAGCTTATTGTGAAAGTTCATGAAATCAATGTATGAATTAAAGGATTGCTGCTGTCTTTATTCCATTGCATGCTACGATTTTGACCATTTAATAGGTTTATAGGTCGCTATTTTCACGTATGCAGAATACAACAAAATTCTTACATGTATGTGCTAATTAACACGCGAAACGTCATCACTCACCAGCCCAATGATTAGTGGGCAGAGGTACGTATTCAACTATCTGTCCATTGTCAAACAAATTTATCCCGAGCAGGGTCGTGAGAAGCTTGAGTCTATCCTTACCTCAAAACTTCTGTCTTTCTTACCTGAAATATCTCAGAACATGGCTTATACATGCACTCAATGCAAAGATTTAAATGTACACCCAATGACCACTTTATTAGGTCCAGTTGCTGATTAATATACATAACTTTCTTCTCCAAAATGTAAATCATATGGCTGAAACTAAATATGCAACATGTCAGAATGGTCAACAAGCTTAGTTGTTGTTTGACCAAAGCATAGAAAAAGTGAGACTTGCGATTTAAGTATTTTTAGGAAATGTGCTCTTCACTTTGCGGCATTTCTTTTTTTCTGGAGGGGATCTTAACTGGTACAAGATAGGTAGACGTAATATAGTGACCACTGAGTGTATATAAAAGAGGTTCAGCTAACCAGTGAATATATACAGGACATTTGACAATCTTTTTCATTTGTTGCAGGTAAAGAAGCCTTTGTCTGCCAGATCTGAAAAGCCTTCTGATCTTAATAACCGGCCACTATCAGCACCTGTCAAGAAACAACCACAAACAGATTTACTGGCAAAAGAGGAGGAATACAAGTAAGGACATTTCATTTTGATTATTCTGGTTTTTGAGGGTGGTAGATTCCAGGATTAAATGATCCAACTAAATGTTAGTGTCATACCTTTAAAGTATTTTTGCAGAAGTTAGTTCTGCTGCCACTCAGTTCCAGGGATCTTCTTTTAGTTCCTAAGCCGTTCACTGTCCATGTGGGGTTTACACATCATCCAAGTTGACTTTCTGTGATTACACCGGTTTTGTCCCCTTTGCCTTAGGTCAATTGAAGACTGTAAATTGGCCCATCATAAATGTGTTTGAATGTGCCATGTGGTGTACTGGCATTCCATCCAATGTTTGGCCCTGCCTTGTGCCCACTGGCTCAGACTTCTCATAACTGTGCAAAGCAAAACACAGACTCAGAAAATTAATGGATAGATAGACATCCTAACTAAGTAAATATTAAATAACCAACCCAACAACCATAAGGTGTTACTTTGTTTTTATGATTTTTTTTTTCCAGATGAACACTTTAAGCACATTTATAGCTTTGGCATTTAAAATATTTAAATACATTCTGGAAACTTTTACTTAAAAATGTTTAAGTTCTAGTTAATAAGGTTCCTTCTACCGTCCACCTATAAGGCATACCAAAGCACATCCTTTCACCTTCATTACTCGTAATCTCTTACAACCCTGATTCATGTTTATCCAGCCGGTGCACTTTCTACCTTGTTAGAAACAGCTTTTAAATGCCATTCAGGGGTCATTTCCAGGCAAGTCCTGAATTACTTTTCTGTGTCAGAACCGACTCTTCTTTAGGTTCAGGTACACCAGGATTGAGTTCTTTGTGTCTCTGTACACATGTGCCCTTAGTAGTCTTAGAAGAATTTATTTTGGCCTGCAGTTAACTTAAAACTGCATCCGGATCACACCTGTTACAGTCAGATACAATGTCCTACTGGCAGCAATATTACAAACCGTCTTCTGCAAGTCTCTCCAGGCCTCGCCTTGAAAAGGATATCATGGTGCTACTTCTCACGACTTAGTTAACATCTAGGCGGTATCTTGGCCTTTTGTCATCTCTCCATTGTGCCCTGGCCTGTAGTCCCATAGGGGAATGACTTTAGAGTCTTCTCCAGGTGCCAGTCTTCCTCTCTAATTCCGGTACTCACAGGTATCCCACTACATCATTTAGAAGCTATCCAGTCATGTTGTTACCTATCTTCTCACTTTTGGCATATGGAGGTGTACCACCAATACTAGTGTGGATATTCATCATAATCTCTTGGCACTGTACCTGGCTCTAATCCTATTTCTGTGCCATTTTGAGACCAGTTTTGGCACTGCAAGCTATATTAGTCAAATTGTATTGAGCCGCTAAACAGTGTGAGAAACATAGTACATGGTATAATGACAAAATTTGAAATACAAGAAACAAACTAACACATGTTTATTTATATTTACTTGGCACAAGTCTTTTTATGTTTTGATGGAGTTTAATTTTTAAAGTGAGTTCAAACAAAAAGTGAGAATAATATAGAATACCATGAGAGACATAATATGAGTTTAGACTTTTTAGTGCAGTGCACAGTAAAAAAATAAAAAATAAATAAAAAGGCACTGCTGAGTAACACATTTGTAAGGCAAAAGAGTCTCATTTACAATTTGGATTGTTGTTATAATAATACATGATTAAATGTATACAATTATTGTTAGCATATGTGAACAAAGGAAACAGCATAGAATTTATTTATATTTTCTATTTTGCAGACGTCTTAATGCAGCCCTAGAAGCAAAAACAGCTGAGCTTGTTCGAGAAGCTGAGAGAGTCATGGTAAGAGCTACAATGTTGTTGTTTTTCCCTTCATCTTTGTCTTCGAGTGGTATGGTGGTACTGTCTCATACCTTCAGGAAAAAGGGTTACGTTTGGTTATTACCATAATTAATTAATTAAGTTCTTTTCTTTTATATAGCACTTCACATACTGAGAGTTGGGAACCTCTTCAACCACCACTAATGTACTGCATCCACCTTGATGATGCAATAACAGCTATTTTGCGTCAGCATACTCAACACATATTAGCTATTATGTGGTGAAGTGTTGAGAAATGACTACAGAGATTCAGGAATGCGATTTTATATCTCACCTGAAGGATGGGATCAATTTTTACAGCACAGTGTCCCCCTCACTGTACTGGGGCATTGTGATCCACACACAGACCACAGGATAAGTGCCAGCTGCTGGTGTCACTGACATTACTTCCATCAGCAACCTTGGCTTTTTCCAGATCAGGGGTCTGCAACTCCAGTCCTGGAGAGCTACTGCGGCTGCAAGTTTTCATTCCAACTCTTTTCTTAATTTGTGACCAGTTTTTGCTTCTAATTAACTATTTCCCTTTATTTTAATGGACTTTTCTTGAGACTTTGACCACTGAATTGATTCTTTTTTCCTTTAACGGCACCCAAGCATAAATTTGATGTGAAGTGAGCCAACAGATGACCAACTAAGTTGGGACCTCAAACTCCAACCTTCATTCAGTTTCTTAACTTGAAGCCACTTCTCATTGCTAATTAAACCCGTTATTTAAATCTATGGTGCTCATTCTTCATTTCCAAAACTGTTGATTTTCTTTTTTAAGAGCGGTGTCAAAATGTTTTGTGGACCTGAGCAGATCAACATTACTAAGGCCTTCACCTTTCTTTATTTTCATTTATGGTGTGATGGACGCAGGTTGTTGCTTATGTGTTGGTTCATTTTGTTTCTTAATATTGTTTGGTTACTAATTAAGAAAAAAAAAAGAAATATTTAAGGGGCCTGAGTCTTAAGTTGTGCATCAGTTAAAATTAAGGCAAAGAGTTAATTAGCAGCAAAATCTGGTCACTAATTAGGAAAAGGGTTAGAATGAAAACCTGCAACCACAGTATCTCTCTAGGACTGGAGTTGAAGACCCCTGTTCTAGATGTTCTCCCATCCAAGTACTGGCCGGGCCTAAACATGCTTAGCTTCAGGTGGAGATTCAGAAGAATGTAATATGGCTTCTTTAGGGACTTTCAATGTCTCTAAATGTCTGTGGATTTTTCCTCCTCCTTCTCTAGTTTCCTTCCACATCCCGAAGATGTGCATGTTAGTTAATTGGGGACTGTGAAAGTTCAAGTTTATTCTCATGTATATTGGATGTGTGTGAATCAGTGTGCCCTTGTATAAGATTGGCACTCAGTCCAGGTGTGGTTCCTGATGCTGCTGGAATAGGCTCTAGTACCCTTGCGACCCTCAACCCGGTTATGGGAATTTGCGGATCTTTATAATATTGCAAGATGTCTTATATGACTTGGCTCTTGATTAACAACACCTGCCAACAAAGAGTTTGCTTTCTGAACACTTTTTTATTGTATCATGTATTAATGTTTCTTCATATTCCTATGTGATGCAGTCTATCATAATCACTGAAAATATTTCCGGAAACATAGCTTCTTGTCCATTTCATTCTTCCATTGGTGTACTTAGTTCATTACTCATGCCTAATTAATATATTTTTACCAAAATCTCTAAAACCCTTTTTTAACAAAAGTTACAGTTAAAAATTGAGATGAACTTCTAAGGATTTTCTATTTTTTTAAATCTAAAACTATCTTTTTGTCTTTCTTAGAAAGAACAGCAAGAAGTATTGTCAAGACCAGTTTCCTCATATCTTGATGACGACGTTGAAGATTCTAGTCATAATTTGGGGTAATATTCTCTAACACTTCAATTTAACTAAACCGTATATTTTGTAAAAATGTATTTCTAATGATTTAAACATTTACACGTTCAGGCAGACTGTGGTGGAGTGGTTAAGGCTTTGGACTTCAAACCCTGGGGTTGTGGGTTCAAATCCTGCTACTGACACTGTGTGACCATGGGGAGCAAGTCACTTGACATGCCTGTACTCCAATTGGAAAACCAAAAGAAATGGAACCAATCGTATCAAAAGTCTACTTGGATAAAGGCGTCATTCAAATAAGCAAATGTAAATCATTCATTGTGTGCATAGTCTAAATTGGATTAGTTTAGCAACACACACTTTCACCTGAGTTGCTGGTATGGTTGTGAAGAAGATACAATTTGACAGGCAGGAACTGCACAGAGGTTACAGCAGACTGGCTGTTGGTATGGAATTTACAGATCTCAGTATATAAATGATGAAAAACATCAATCCATTTTCTGCATGCATTCATGCTAGTCATGGTTAAAGAAATACTACTGTACACCCAAAATTGGTAATTGTTTTTGTTACCTGTTACTTACCACATATTGTTTATAGTGATGGATGGAAAAAAATGTAATTGCATGTTTTCATAGAAAATGGAGAAAACATAGTTTCTCATAAAGTCAACTTCTGTGGGGGCAGTGAAGGCTAAAACTGATGGTTGGTCAAGAGTGGTATCCTACTATTGTAGACCAAGAACAGTTTAGAAATATATCATGGGGCTTCACCATGTAGTGCCTGGTACATAAACTCCAGGAGTTTAAAATCAATTCAGAACCTGCACTGGCAACTAGTGGCGAGATGTGAGCACTGAAGTGAGGTTATCTTTACACCTAGACTTAGTAGAAAGGTGGGCTGCAGCATATTTGCCAATTGAAGATGAGCCATGGCTTCTTGGTTGAGGCAATTTAAAAAGGGCATTGCAATAGTCCAAGTGTGTCAAATAGAACAATTTTCTCACTGTCTTAGAAATGTAGTAATATTTCTTAATTTAAATTTAATCCTCTCGTTCAGTCTTTTTGCATTATACCACTGTATCTTATAGTGTGCGCGTGATAGTAAATTTGAACCTGAACATAAATATGAATATGGAAATGTGCTCTTAGATAAGTGCTAAATAAAATTTTATGCATTGTTGGAGCTAAGCACATATCATATTGTACTATTGTTAAAATTGAATTTTATTTATGATACTGCTTTACTTTTCTTTTTTCAGAACTCCTGAGATACAAAACAATGAACCACCTATTTCAAAGGTAGGCTTTTCTAGATTTATTGCTAAATGCTCCATCCATATCTAAAGAAAAAAATCACAAACACCCAGCAACAAACATTAAAAAACAGAGCTAATGAAAAAGAAGCTATGACCTTTCAGAAATATGGTTTACAGGTACTATTGAACCTATGAACTCCCGCTGTATGTACTGTAGATTGAAGGGTTTCTTGATGTGAGCACCAAGTGAGAGATCAATTTGATGATTCAATTCTTCACCCGGATCCCTCATATATTGTAGCTGATGCAGCAACAGCCATGATCCTCAGGGATCCGCTGCCTTAGATCAATTATATTGGTAAGTGCGGGGCTAGTAGTCATTCATATACACCCATGACGTCAGATACAGATACTTGGAGGACTGTCTTAGTAAGCCTAAGGCTGTACACCCTGTCCATCACAGTATGAGGCAGATATTCAGTTAACAGTGTGTACTCAGGTAGAAGTGAGAAGGCAAATTGTCTTGTCTTAAAATAAAGTTATGTGATCCTTGATGAAGATGGATACCCATTTAGATATGGTATTCTAGTAACTGCGTTATTTTATCCAAGCAATAAAGTTTAGGACAGTCATAGCATCTTTGATCAGGGAGAAGGTCTATTTCAGGAGATTCAAAACAGACACTGGAGTGCTTTCCTTTTCATCAATATCCAAGGTGTGATGTACCATGTGCATTGGCAAAACAGACCTGAAAATAGATAATAACACTTTATAATGATTTCCATCCATCCATTTTCTAACCCGCTGAATCCGAATAGGGTCACGGGGGTCTGCTGGAGCCAATCCCAGCCAACACAGGGCACAAGGAAGGAACCAATCCAGGGCAGGGTGCCAACCCACCGCAGGACACACACAAACACACCCACAGGCCAATTTAGAATTGCCAATCCACCTAACCTGCATGTCTTTGGATTGTGGGAGGAAACCGGAGCGCCCAGAGGAAACCCACGCAAACACGGGGAGAACAAGCGAACCCGGGTCTCCGAACTGCGGGGCAGCAGCGCTACCACTGCGCCACCGTGCCGCCCTCTTTATAATGATTTGCAATGGTAATTCGATTCATGTATCAATGTTGAAAACCCATCTATTTGAATTTGAAGTTGTGAGAAACAAGAGACTATGGTCTGAATTATGTACGTAGCCATAATCTTAATTATTCAAATAAGAAAGCACAGTGTTTGACACAACGTACACTGTAATGGTGTCAAGTGTGTTTGTAACTGTCATCCTTTGGTTATCATACCGCTAGCAATGCTCCTGATGCTCATTCTCCATCTTGTGGGTAATAATAATAAATAACATTAATAACTTCTTTACATTTATATAGCGTTTTTCTCACTACTCAAAGTGCTTTACATAGTGAGTGGGGAGCCATTTTAACCACCATTTATGTGTAGCATCCACCTGGATGATACGATGGTAGCACTTTTTGCACCAAAATGCTATTAGGTGGTAAAATGGTGAGAGAGAGAGCCAATTAGAGACAGGGGTGATGAGGGGGCCAGAATGACTAGCCCATGTGGGGCAATTTATTGAGGACATCAGGATTCTTCTCGAAAGATTCCCAGGGATCTTTTGTGATCACAGTGAGGCATCTTTCTTGGGAGACGTACAAGGCATAGTCTACCAGGAGACCCAGGATGGGTTGGAAGGATCATATTTCTTTACTGGCCTAGGAGCATCACTTAATTCCTTAAGAAGAGCTAGAAGAAGTTGCTGCCGAAAATGTGACCTGGTTTGTCCAGGATAAGTGGGGTGAAAATTAAAAATAACAACCTAAAACTAGTGGCACTGCATCTGTAAAGCTCTTAAGGATGTGAAAGTTGCAGTTTTTAACAAAGTACTCTGCCCTGAGTGCACCTGATTCTGAGCAAATTGTTTAATCATTGAGGACTCATTCTGTAGAACAGGGGGCCTCAGTGGCTGCAGGTTTTCATTCTAACCGTTTTCTTATTTAGTGACCTGTTTGTGCTGCTAATTAGCTTCTTTTGAATTAATTTTATTTGACTTGCTCTTGAATACTCAGACCACTTAATTGTTTCTTTTTCCTTAATTAGCAGCCAAACAATAATGAGATACAAAATGAACCACAACATGACCAGCAAACTGTGTCCATCATACATAATCTAAAAATAAAGAAAGGTGAAGGTCTCAGGAATGTTGATCTGCTCAGGTCCACAAAACATTTTATCAATGTTCTTAGAAAAGAGAAAGTAAACAATTTCAGAAATGTCTGCTATTGTACAATAAGCCATGGAATTAAAGAACGGGTTTAATTAACAATGAGAATCGGCTGCTAATTAAGCAACCGGTTGGAATGAAATTGGTTGTGTTTTGAAGCCTGACTTAGTTGGTCTTCTGTTGGCTCACTCGCTTCACATTTCATTTCTGTTTGGGTGCCATTTAAGGGAAGAAATGAAGCAATTCAGAGGAACGATGGAGACATTCAGAGTCAATTAAAATTAATTCAAAAGAAGTTAATTAGGAGCCAAATCAGTGCACGAATTAAGAAAACTGTTAGAACAAAAACCTGTAGCCATTGGGACCAGAGCTGGGGACCCCTGTTGTAGAAGTATGCTGACAATTGAAACATTTCTAAATTGCTTTGAACAATAACTGTCAGATAAGTGTATTTATTTATTTATTTATTTTAATAGAAGGTCTTGAATAAAGCTGATGCTAAGTCAAAGCCCCCAAAACAAAGCAGACCCCGGTCAGGTCATCAAGCCAAGAAACCAACCAGGTAAGTTGGAACAAAAAAATCACTTTGCAATATAAACCACACTTATCAATCGAGCCCATTCATCATTGTGTTAAAGTGAGTCTCTTCTATCTTCAGTATAAAAAAAAACTGTAGTACTGTTAAAAAATGTATATGTTGTCCAAGCTTACTTTAAAAACAAGAAAAGGCCAACCTTTGCTGTAAAAGCAGCATTTTTCCTGCCAGTATACATTGCCGTAGTCGTAACCAATTGTTAGTTTGCTGTTTCCAGAATTATTTGGTAAGGTACTCTAGGTGCAAATAAGCATTTTGATATAGTTTGGGATTCTGTGTCCTCTCTGTCGATTTTTGTTGTTTGGTGAGTGAAAAATAGCAAGATGCATCAGAGGAGACTGAATGGTGACCAAGTAGACACAAATATTTTCAGGAAGATAATGAATAAAGGTAAGGTTGTAAAACATGCTATAAAGGTTTTCAGTTTGCTTAGTGAGTATTCACCATGTCATGAACAGTGAGCCTCTGCTGCAATTATGGCTTATTGGCTAAGGTACTTGACTGTAAACTGCAAGGTTGTTAGGTCAATCTCTAGTAATGACTCACCGTAGAACTCTGAGGTCACTTCTCCTTACAATGTTACAATCCTATCATATATGAAAATCACTTTGGGTTTTATTCACCATGGAAGACACTATAGAGTCTCCTTATTCAGACAGTGTGACAACACATCCACTAGTTGCTAAGGCACTGGAGTGCTAACCACAACCTGTCCTGTTTAAACACCACCAGTTGTTCACTATATAAGAGTAACCAGATCACTTTATGTGCCTGTACTGTTATAAGAATATATTGTACATAAAGTTCAAGAGTTTCAACACATAAATGAATCATCTGAATAGTATTTACATTTTTGCAGTTGCTGCTGTACTGCATGACTGTTGGAAAAGGTATGGCTGAAAAGCGGTTATATTTGATAGGCCAGGAGATTTGAACAGATTGAACAGGAGAGTCAAAGAATATTTGAAAAGACAGATCAAATGTGAGAGACAAACTATAGGGGGTTGAAAATCAAAAGGAAAAGGATTAGAAAAACTGAGCACCAACATCGCAAAGCATTATCCAAAAATCAAAGTCAAAATACTCAATCTCATGGCTATGTCTTTTTCCTTGATTTCTGATATAAAATACTGGGGAACAAAATGTATAAACCTTTAGTTCAGTACAGTACATGAAAGGTAAACAATTCTTGAAATTTTTAGAAGTAAGCATATTGACTTTGCGTGTCGCAATGCTGACAACCATGTGATTGGTGTTATGATTCAGTGCACAAAAAAAAAAAAAGCAAAAGAGTAAGAGGCCTCTGAAACACCCACAAAATCAAGATATAGCTTTCACCGACCTTCCTGAAGATAGGCCTCACCCCAGGCAGCCTGAGTCCAAACTTTACTAGCAGGCTTCAGCCTATCCGGATCCCAAAAATGGGGAAAAGTGGATAGCGAAGACATGTTGCATGTACAATAGACATACAAGTAAGAATTTTTCTGTACTTTGTACATGTGGCAATAATATTTTTGCTATTCCGATAAATTCCTCTTAAATAACTTGATAGTTTGTTGGGCTATTGTGACCCCCTACTTGCTGAGGAGTGGTACTGTAGTGTGTGAGGTTGAAATTTTGAGGCACACCACTGAGTCAGAATTACTTGAACGAGTCCTTTCACATATTAGTTATCACATGTAGATATGTCAGTCAGTCAGTCATTTTCCAACCCGCTATATCCTAACTCAGGGTCACGGGGGTCTGCTGGAGCCAGTCCCAGCCAACACAGGGTGCAAGACAGGAACAAATCCCCGGGCAGGGTGCCAGCCCACCGCAGGGCACACACACGGACAATTTAGGATTGCCAATGCACATAATCTGCATGTCTTTGGACTGTGGGAGGAAACCCACGCAGACACGGGGAGAACAGACAGACTCCTGGGAAGCGAACCCAGGTCTCCTTACTGCAAGGCAGCAGCGCTACCACTGCGCCACCATGCCACCCCCATGTAGATATGTAGTGCCTGCAAATTGTAAGTCATTCTGGAGAAAAAGATTCTGCTAAATAAGTATGTAATTGAAGTGAGTTACACAGAATCAACAATATTGACCTGTAGACATTTGTTTTTTGTTTTCAATCTTCTTAGCACTCCAGGGATCACCTTGGCAGATGATGTTGCTGTCCTTGAGGATTTGGTTGACTTCTCTTTGGCAAAAACAATAACTAACATTGAGGAAAAGCTGGGCAAAGGAGATGGAATGGATGATCCTGAGGATGATGTCATTCCTGGTGCTTGCAATGAAATGGGCTCAGGTGAGTTCTTTTTTTTATAATTTTAATTATTGGTCCCGCTAAGCCTTTCACATTTTTTTTTTTTTGTGATTTTCGCTAGCCTTCGGTCTGTGTTTTTAGATATGCCGAGCGAGGGGTGGGCAGCCAGTTGGCCTAGTAATTTGCAATGTCTGTAATTCCATTTATCTGTGAACTTGTTACAGTGTTGTGAGCCTGTACTCTGTGAAAGCGCTATACACAAGTAAACTGAATTGGATTGAAAAATGAATATTTGCACTTGACATGGCATTCCTACTATAATTACAAACCTCACCAACCAGGAATAGTGATCAAGAAGGAAGAAGTATAAAAGATACAAATAAAAAGATAACGAAAACTCTACTTTCCCACTGGCTCTTACTATACAAATTGCTGAACCCATGTCTGTGTGGTAGGGTGGCTCGCCCACCTCTTAGGTAGTCTTCACCATTATCACAACATAATCTGTCTTTTTCAACCCTGGCATCATTCTCTTGATAGTAAATGTTTCCTCACAATTCTCTTCCAACCTATACTCTCACTTGGCCTGTGGCTTGATGCAACTCCAGGTGCCACATCTGGCCAAGCACGAATTCACCTCTGGTACACCAAAACCAGAACTCCTCCTACTGGCCTCTGGTGAGCCTTCAACCTTAAACTGCCATTTCCTGCTTTGTTTTTTGCTGTTTGCTTTTGTTTTAAAGGGACAGCACTGTTTTATTTATTTCCACTCCAGCCTGTATGGCCATTAATTCCCCTGTCTCCTCTGATGTGGCACCTCAGTCCCTTCTTTTACAAGATTTTAAAAACTGCTCTTATCTAGCAGTCAGGATACCTTGCAACTTCTTGTCAGCCCTCCATTCCCTCTGTTTGTCTCACTCAGATTTAAGAGTAAGGCATCCTGTGTACCCACTATCTAGAATCCTAAGAAATTAATGCATGTTTCTTCACTGTATTTCTGCTCTGGTGCCCCTGCCTGTTGTCCTTTTGGTAAAGCACATCTGACAGGGTCTCAAGGCCTTCTTTCAATCACTAACATGTCTAAGACCTTTGATTTTGGCATGGTTGGCTCATCTTATGCCCTCTCACCTGGCAAGGTTCAGTCCCCAATAATCTGTTGCCAATTGGGCATCCCTTCAAAACAGACATGAGAGGTTCTCATTTTTGTACTGTACTGCTTCATAATCTCAGTTCAATTAATAACAGCATTGGAATAAATTGTCAATGTGCAACTCCATCTGAAAGATGAATTCTTAATAAAATTTAAACTTTTATAGAAAAAAAGATCAATCTGTTTTACAACATACCTCAATCATAAAGTGCTGTTTTATCCTTCTTTATCTAGAGTCACAGATACGATTTCTTAAAGCGAAGCTGCGAGTGATGCAGGAAGAATTAGACCGGCTTACTAATGAGTGTAACAAGAAGGTAAACACATTTTTCACTTTACAATTATCATTTTGTAAACCTGCTATGAGTTTTTATATTGTCCATTTAAACATATAGCAGAACAGCATTCCTCCCTCCCACCTACAATGCTTCTTATCATTCACCTTTAGTTATTTAGCTAATTATATTATTCAACACAATTTACATATAATAGGTATTGCACTGGCAGCTGAAAAGAGTCTCAGAGAAAAAGTAAAAGAGTTGGAAGATGAGCACTACAGGATAAAGCGTGTAACAATCTGAAGAATACAAAACTCTTACACAGTGAGCCAGTACCGTTGATACCCTCTTGCTTAACAAGCTAAAAGTATTTACACTGTGTTGTGAGCTAGATGGAAAAAATCCACCACAAGGGCAAAGAAAACAGGACTGGGAGACACACTACCAATGAAAAGTTTTAGAACACCTCAGTTTTTCCAGCTTTCATTTCAAATTTAATCAGTTGAAATACAATCAATGGGCGGCACGGGGGCGCAGTGGGTAGCGCTGCTGCCTCGCAGTTAGGAGACCTGTGGTTCGCTTCCCGGGTCCTCCCTGCGTGTAGTTTGCATGTTCTCCCCGTGTCTGCGTGGGTTTCCTCCCACAGTCCAAAGACATGCAGGTTAGGTGCATTGGCGATTCTAAATTGTGTTTGTGTGTGTCCTGTGGTGGGTTGGCGCCCTGCCTGGGATTGGTTCCTGCCTTGTGCCCTGTGTTGGCTGGGATTGGCTCCAGCAGACCCCCGTGACCTTGTCTTTGGATTCAGTGGGTTGGAAAATGGATGGATGAAATACAATCAATGATTTAAAAAGATAAGCAGTAAACTGCCAGAAGTTTAAATTTAAAGTTTAGGTTAGAAGCAACTGAAAAATAAGGAAATAGCAGGTTTTATTCCTGCCAGTTTCACAATGATTAAGTCATTTTTACTTTGAATGAATCTCATTGTTTTATTAGCTGGTCTTTTTTCTTCACCATGTATTTTTGAGTATTAAAAAAAATCACAGTGGTGTAAGACATTCAGAAATGTTTGTATCACTTTAAATGATTCACTCTTTTCTGATGTTTTCCCATTAATTTACATTTTTGCTGTGGACTTTGTTCCCTTAATTGTACCCTAACATACTGTCAATTAACAAGGGAGTGGAGGGGACACAGGGACAAACATTACTGAATGCTCAAAGGCTGCAGACCTAATAGCGAGGTCATTAGTAAGTAATGATTTAAATAACTATTATGATCTGAAATCATAATGATGATGATGAAAAACTTAAAATCCATGATAAAATCACAATGTAATATATATTAATGCTTCCTAAATACAGAACCTATTAAAATGGAGTGAACCCACTCTAAACACTAAACCATATATATTGGGATATAACTGCTTGCTTAATTAAGGTAAGAGTCAGTTGGAATTAGTTGGAACAAAAACCTGCTGCCATGGAGGGGTTACCAGGACTGCACTTGAGAAGTACTGATATAGAGCTTTTCTTTAACATACAGTGCGTTTTGTTACATAGCGTTTCACGTCTACTATTCCTTTAATGATTTTCATTACCATGTATTACATAGTACTCTGCACATCTGTCTAAATATCTATCTGTTATAGTGTGCCTTTCATATTTATTTATCTGTATTGATTAAGTAATCATTGTTTTTTTCACTTGATGTTTTTCATTTATTAATCTGTCATGTTCTAGTTTATGTATTATCATCTTTAAAGGTAAAGCACACCATAATAATGCATGTTTTTTTTGTTATAAACAGTACAGCACATTTTATTATCAGCACTGAAATGTTGCATGAGGGCTTGTTAATAGCCAGTAGAATTTGTGATTTCCTATTCCACTTTCCGGGCCACTAGAGGGCGACAGAGTCTGTCAAAATTTTGTATTTAGACATTTTTTTCCAGCACAAGGCATCCCAAACAGACCTCAGATTTGAATTTATTTCCAATCTCAAACAGTCTTGTCAGTCATTTTTGATCCTTTCATATAACATTCTGCATTAGAAAAGGAAATATATATATATATATATATATATATATATATTGACATTGATATAGGGTGACACAGAAAAACGGGAACTTTTGAAAAACCTAATAAAAATAGAAGAAATCCAACAAAAAAATTTTATTGACAGCAATTGAACCACTACAACTTGCCTTTTAAGAGACAGCAATCCAAATTATCAGTGTCTGAAAATTACATCCTGTAGATGGAGTCCTCCTGTACGTACGCATTCTTCCAATCTGCTGTTGAGGTTCCCCATTGATCGCTGCAACATCTCAGGTGGGATGCCACGAATTTCATTTTGAATTCTTTGTTTCATTTCATTCAGTGTCCTTGGCCGAGTCGTGTAGACCCGATTCTTAAGGTAGCCCCACAAGAAAAAATCACAAACGAACAAATCTGGTGATCTTGAGGGCCAGGGAATGTCACAGAATCTTGAGATGACACGGTTACCGAACAATTCTCGCACAGCTGCCATTGATTGGCTTGCAATTGATTACTAAATGGCGAGATTGTTTACAGCTCAAGGTCCCTGTTCCGCAGTGCTGCCAACTGTACACTACGCATTGTAAAAGTTCCCGTTTTTCTGTGTCAATTTGATATATATATATATATATATATATATATATATATATATAGAAGCCTTCTGGGCTTCACTGCTGTGGAACATCAAGGTTTTATGGATTTCCCTCTCCTTGATCTGGGTTGTTACTGTGTTATAATATTTCTAGCTTGTCCTTCATAGGTCAAGAATACTTTGTTTTATTGTATTATAGTTTTTTTTTTTTTTGGTGCAAGGATTTAGTTTAATGACAGTATTTGAAAATATCAGCAACGTTGTTTAAGACAAATATTGTGTTTTGTACCTTTAAATACTTGAATTATCTTACCTCTGTCTGCTCTAGGATGATGAGATTAGCATATTAAGTGGTAAAGTGAAGGAAATGGAAGAAGAGCGTTCAAGGCTGCAACGAACAACGAATATTCAGCAGACGCAAGTTGAAAAATATAAAAGTCTCGCAGAGGAGAATGGCAAGAAGAGCGAAGGATTCCAGCATCAGCTCTCTGCTCTGCAAAAGGTATGTATTTCACAAGTAAGAAACAATGGACCCCTGAAAGTACCCAGGTCTGGTCCATTTGCTGGGTGTAGTGGTGCCAGTCACCCTTCCTTTACCCTTATTGAATTCAAGATGGAGTGTGAGGCGAGTTTGGGTTATTTGACTTTTATTATCATACAGTAAATCTTTCCCATTTATTGAGTTATGTTGTGGAAACACACACAGCCCAGTGTATGCATGTTTCTTTTTGCAGCTTTCATTTTAGAACAGTGTTTAACAGGCTTCCTCGAAAGAATAACTTTGTTTTACCTGATAACATTACAAGGTGCCCCACATTTAAGGAGGATGATACATAGCCAGTCTTCTTAGACTGCACATAAGTCTGCTTTTGCAAGTTGGAAATGAATCCTTCACCAAAGGAATGCCTGGCATGGCCTCATGAGCATGACTTGCTAGATGCTGGAAACTAAACCCTAGCTACAGTTGGTGGTAATCTGGCACTTGACTTCTTGGAATTTTGAGAATGCCCTGCAGACAGGATGAATGGAGGGCACTTCTTTCTTGAGATTTATTCCTCGACTTCTGTTCAAACAAATTCCAGCACCTCTCTTAGCCTCACAGTGGATTAAACGTACCCTCTTTTTCCGTGTCCTTTCAATTCTGAAGTTCATCTCATTTACTCATTGGTTTCACTATGCTAGCACACTTTTAGGTGATGACTTTGCTCCAAGGTTTTTTTAGGAGTGATGCTGGTTCAGCCTACTGGTAAGATTGAGGCTGTGTGCATAGAGTGGCTTCACTGTGTATGCAGCATTGTGCAATCTAGAATAAATGGCAGCTCATCTCTTCTAACACCAGGCTTACTTCCAGTCACAAGGAACTGCTTCTGTGATGATACTGGCTTTAATTTCTGGGATTAAGTCTGATATAATATCATTCTCCTTGTCACCTTGCAGTTGCATTGCATAATGGGTGAAGACTAACATTTATTCATCTAAACTCATTTTTGATGTTACTTTAGTCAGGTGTTGGCAGCTGCGGGTGAAAATTAGTGGAGATGACTAATTGTGTTACATCTTAAAGGCAGAACATGCATTGGTGGCGATGATGGAAGAATCAGACTGATTCCACTTTGTTTGAACCAGATCGGCTATTGCCACGTTAAATGCTAATGAATAAGAAAACCAATCCCAGCCAACACAGGGCATAAGGCAGGAACCAATCCCGGGCAGGGTGCCAACCCCACCGCAGGACACACACAAACACACCCACACACCAAGCATACACTATGGCAAATTTAGAATCGCCAATCCACCTAACTTGCATGTCTTTGGACTGTGGGAGGAAACCGGAGTGCCCAGAGGAAACCCACGCAGACACGGGGAGAACATGCAAGCTACACACTGGGAGGACCCGGGAAGTGAACCCGGGTCCATCCATCCATCCATCCATCCATTATCCAACCCGCTATATCCTAACTACAGGGTCACGAGGGGTCTGCTGGAGCCAATCCCAGCCAACACAGGTGCAAGGCAGGAAACAAAACCCGGGCAAGGCACTACCACAGGTTGTAAATATTTTATTTTTTGACTGGCTAGTTCAAAAACAACAGACTTGGTCCAGATGGGATTGTATAAAGTATTATTTAATTCACCTTGGACATGATATTAGCTTCTAATGGAGAGGCTAATACCTTCATACTGAACATTAATTTACATCTGCTTCTCTATCTGGCATCCTCAGCATACGAGGTTGGACACAAAAAAAAATGAGACTCTGCCTGTAACTCTTTTTATTTAACAAATTAAGAAAATTAACTACGATCTTCTTTAAAAAAGTTCCCTTCTAAATGACACACAGCGGCCTACTGCCAAGCCATTTCGCTGATCATTTTCTAAAAGACTCTTGAGGAACTCTGTTGTTTTTGCTTTGACATCTTTTACAGCTAAAAATGATGCCCAGGAGGACTGGAGGAGGGCTTGTGGCTCCTCCAGACCGAGAGGGGGCGTCCGCCCTGGTTATGTTGGGGGCTTCGGGTTAAGGGCTTGGAAGCCCAGCCCTGTAGGGACCCATGGCCACCACCAGGCGGCGCCCCAGTGCCTGACTATCCCGTGTGGTACCCGGCTGGGGCTGGAGCCCGGCCGGGACGCCCAGGAGGACCGGAGGAGGGCTTGTGCCTCCTACAGACCGAGAGGGGGCGTCCGTCCTGGTTATGCTGGAGGCCTCGGGTAGAGGGCTTGGAAGCCCAGCCCTGTAGGGACCCGTGGCCACCGCCAGGCGGCGCCCCAGTGCCTGATTATCCCGAGAGCCCAGCACTTCCGCCACACCCGGATGGGCGGGAGATTGCCGGGAAGCAGCTGGAGCCCATCCAGGTTCCTATAAAAAGGGGCCGCCTCCCTCCAGTCATTGACAAGAGTCGGGTGGAAGAGTGGCAACGTCTGGAGGAGGAAGGAGGCAGTCAGAAGAGAAAGAAAAGAAAGAGAGAAAAGAAGAAGAGAAAGAAGAACAAAGAGAAGGCATTGGAGTGGCCTGGACTGAGGGGTATTGTGGAGTAGTGTGTAGCTTTGTAATAATGAAGAATAAACCTGTGTTTGTGGGTGACATTAACGTGTCTGCCTGTCTGTGTCCGGGGCGAGGTTCACAATATACATGTATGGATGTAATGTTTCATTTATTGTGGGGGGCCCATTTTGTAGAACCAGGTTCAGATGCACCATTTGCAGTTTTGCACTATATGGTCCATGATAAATCTGACGATGCAGAATTTTTGTGGTACCCCCCTTTCATTGATGCTGTAAGTATGGGCTCATTTCGCTTAATGGTTAATCTAGCCTTGTCTGTACCTGCTTACACATTTTCTGCAAAGGTTGCACAGACTATCCTATGTACATCATTACTATACTAAGCTATAAAAATTTATTACTCTTAATAAATTAAACTCAAGTGCAAAAAGGAGCAGTGTAATGCCTTTACAAAACAGTAAGAAACTTGAAAAGAACCTATACTAATAAATATGCATAATATTTAGTGAGCAAATAAAATTACGTTTTTGTACCAAAATGGAAAGAAGTTTAAAGTTATTTTTGTTTTGCTTTTGTAAGCTGTGAAATTTGGGCAACTTTTCCTCAATGTTAAATGCAATCCATGTGTATTTTTCGTGAAGTGTAAAGTTTGCCGGGGTGAAGGGGAAGGTGAAGCAGATTGGCACCTCTCTGTCCTTGACTTGGATAACTTCCTGCCTCCTTGTATGTGCATGAGGTTCAGTATACCATGTTGTGACTCCGTCAGGCTTTAACCATTTTTCATTAGGTAAAATAGTAGGTTTTCTTTATATCAGTTAAGAACTAATGATTGTTTTTATTAATTTTGTTTTTATGATAAAAGGAGCTGGAGAATCACAAGAGAGCACAGAAACAAGCAGCAACCACCCATGGAGCTACTGAAGTGCGGCTAAATAGGGCCTTGGAAGAAGTGGAGAGATATAAATCTGAACTGAACAAAGTGAAACAATGCAGCAAGGTAAACATGCCGCACTGTGATTTAGTGTATTAAAGGATAGTTGGCCACTTGTGCCAGGTAGAAGTTACATAATCTGATGTCATTCCAAATGTTCATATCTGTGGCATGTAGTGTGAAGTTGCACTTACTTCTTCATGACAGAATCTTCACAACCATGTCAAAATTCTGTTCTGTGAAAGAAAAAGTTATTTTTTTAAGACTCTGTAAAATCTATAAGTGATGTTGATTGATAGCGTATCAATGCACACTTTTCATGACAGTGGAAGATTACGTTCCAAGCTAGTAAATGTGCTCACCTTTATTGAGATCATTTTTAGAGGTGGGCATAGTGTGGTGTTGCTGCCTCACATTTACAGCATTCCACTCCCAGTCGTTAACCATGTTCAGTTTACACATTCTCTCCATGTCTACATGGGTTTACCTTTTGGGCAAATCAGTTTTCCCGATGTCCCCAAAAATGTGTATTAGGTCAATTGTTGATTCCCAGTTAGCCCACTGTGATTGTTTGTATGCCTTTTCATGGACTGGTGTCCTGACCAGGGCTGTTTCCTGTCTTGCACCTTATGTTGCAAGGATGTGCTCTGCCTGTCTTTGACCCTGGGCTGAATTAGGTGGGTTTGAGAAAGTCTGCAATTAAGTGATAGCAAAAAAAAAAAACACAACACTAAGAAAAGTCTGCTACCCCACTGGACCAGTCGATGCCAAAGGTTTCTTTGTTTGTCGGATGACGTTGTCAATTTAAGATATGGGCTCTGAGAAATCACATTTTACAGTTTTATTGCATACTAGTAACGGGGTACTGCATGATAACGTGCAGTGAATACACTTGACATGAGTATTCCTGGTGTTCATCCTCTTTCTCTGTACGTTTATCATTCGTTTGCTCCGAGGTTGATGCACTTGCTACTTCCTGAGCAGCTCTTCTTTTCTCCATCCTAGTGGCCCGCTTCTTCTCTTCTTTCGTTGGCATCTTTTCGCATTAAAACTGATTAAGTCCGTGTTTGTGTTGCAATTACTTGGTATGTTTTCTTTAATTTTTCGCTTAAGCTGGTACTTAAGTCTTCAATCTGCTTCAAGAATGATTTAATATATGAAGAGCTAGAGGAAGTGATGGCGAATGTGGTGGGGATGAGAACAGCGCCCATATGCATTTGCTGCCCTGCCAGCCACTACTGAGAATTGATTCTACAATAAAATAAAATAAAAAGAATGCCGAAAGCGGATAGTAGATGTCACGTAGTATATGTGTACCATAGGTCAATAGGTCAAACTGTTTGCGAGGTACAGGTGATTTAAATTCCTGGACAGACAAACGGACAGCCACGGTAGTGTATTGTATAGGAAGATTTTGTGTATTTTTCATACTGTTCCTTTAAACAACGTTTCAATTACTGCATTTAGGTCCCATTCTGATTTTGTTTTTTCAGATTCTGCTATCATTTGTGGTCAATTTTCATGGACATGGCCATATTGTTTATACCTGCATTGCCATCTTACACACTGACTTCATCATGGCATCGTATTAAAGATGGCAATGCAATTGCTTATTTGTCCCTTTTGGGATAATTCTGTTAAAAAAAAAAACTGTAAGTTTAGTAATATCTTTTGAAAACTGTAATTTTTACTTAGGAATTTTTGGCCTTGTATTTTGTGGCTTCAGTTTTGGTTCACAGATTCTTGGTTTTGACAATTGGTATTTTTAAATTCCACTTAGCATTTTTGACCATTGCCTGTTCTTTGATTCCATTTTGCCTGATTCTTAATTAACATTTAATTTTCTGATCATTTTTTAATTTTCTCATCAAGATGTTTTGCTCTAGCCTTTGCAAGACCCTAACATGTGAGGAAGTTTGCCCACTTCCTCAATGCAGTGGTCAGGAAGTGTAATATAATGCTTCTATTTCTTTCTGCTTCCTGATTGTCTTCTTTATCATAATTCCCCTCCTGACCTGACCTCAGAGTCAATATGGTGACCCGCGCTTACCTGCACTGACATGCGGAGTATTCTTTAGGCGAGAATGTGGGTCCTCCTCTCTCTCTGTGACATTTGATTCATCACTCGCTAGCTGAACCATACATTACATCATAAAGGAGAAGAACTTGCTTTTCAAACAACTTTTTCAGTTTAATTTATTTGCTGCAGTTTGCAGGATTGTAAAATGTGAGGTCCCATTCCAGATCTCTGTATAACTCCAAGGTTTCTTCCTTAGGACACTGCTAACCAGGAGCATCACAAGGTGGAACAATTAAAGGCTGAAAATAAGAAGCTTGAGAAGCAGAAAGCAGAACTGATGACAGGCTTTAAGAAACAACTTAAACTGATAGACATTTTAAAAAGACAAAAGGTTAGTATGTCACAGAGCTCGGAACGTTTTTATTTCACTGTACTGATCTGTGATGTTCTACCTCAGATGAGAATAGGTAGCTCCTAAGTTACTGATTTCACAGAACCACCTCCATGGTGAGATGTCCCACATGGTCCCCAAGGTGTTGTGATTTGTTATTACAAAATAACAAAAAGGGTGTAGGTCTATGAAAAGTACTAAAACCAACTTCACTGGTCTGCCTAGAAACAGACTTCACTTCTCTGCAGCCAGACCTTCAAAATCAAGAGGCAAGCTTTCAAGCCTGCAGATACCGAAAATAGGACACTGGCTTTAAAAGTTCAGAAGTTCCTCTGGCTTGGAATTATAGGGCCAATGAAAATCTTTATAAATTAAGAATTTATTTGTAAACAATCAAAAAAAGAGCAAAAAATGAAAACTGGGAAAATATGGGCAAGGAGATTCGCATAACAAGGCAATCCGATGCAAACATCCAAATCTGAAATCCTAGAAACAAAACAAAAGGTCACGAAAATAGGAATTTCAACAACAATGCTATTGTGAATCTTTAGTCCACTGACATCAATAAACCTCTGGGGGGCACAATTGGCACCCTTAAATTTAACGGCTATGGGTGGTCCCTCAGCAGTGATGTAATATTGGCCCCGCCTCCTACAGAAAACAAGGAATGTATCCTTTAAGTACATATATACAACACATAAATCTTAAATAAATAAACATGACAATATTAACCAAAATTACATAAAAACAAAAAGCACATGAAAACATGATAGTTAAAAAATGACAAATATAACAATGCATTAGAAAAAAAAAACATAAGCCAGAAATCAGACCCTGGCTCTAACATAGCACAAGGAGGCTGAGCTATGTCACCCATGCTGCTTGGTGACAAGAGAGTTTCTCTTCACTGAAAATATTGTAGTTCTAGCGTCCTCTTGCCAGGGCATTAGGCTAAGATCCTTCTCCAATACCAGAATATTAAGGCTACATCCACACAACCTTGTGGACTACAGCGTTTTTAAATGAAAATAATATCCATCCACCTGCATGTTCATAATGTTTATGAAAGTATTTTCATTCATGCTAAAATGACTGAAAAAGTATATGATGTAGACATTAGTGTACACTTGGCATGTGCACATCTCTGGAAAAATCTTTGAACGGATGGTAACACGACCAGCTGGGGATTTATCACAAAACTGTAGTGACTGGTAAATCATTTGCCTTTTGTGTATGTATGCAGCATTCAAAATATACAAAACATGAATTAGATGCATTCAGGTAAGCCATGGAAAGGCGTTATGTGGGAATATGATTTTCTTACGTGAAAGGTGACCAATCAAGGAATGAGATATTGTAATGAGCAAGAGCCAATCAAATAAAAGCCACATAATAAGCACAAACAAATCAGAGCACGATAAGAGTCGGCATTTTTATACGTCTTCATTTTCTTTCACCTGTATTTTCAGAAGTGGAGAGCATTTTCAAAAGTTTTCAGGACTAAAAAAGACTGGTGTAGTGTGAACAAAAGATGAAAACGCAGGCCAATGTCTGCATTCTTAAACCACTACATAGTAGTGTGGACTTAGCTTTAGATTTAGTTAGCATTTTACAAATTTTCTGAATAATATACCTGATAGTAAAGAACACAAATACCTAAACAAAAAAAAGTGATTGAAAACATAAGCTTATAACAGTAATCCATAAAATATGTTCTTCTAAACTCCTAACCCAGCGCCACTTTTAGACCATATGTCACGTGAATGACACTGATTTGTCGTGATGTTCTATAAGCTAGGCCCATTCTGTTTGTAAAATCTTCTGAACGGAAGGCAGCCTCAAACAGGGGACCAAAAGAAGCCCATTTTGTTTTTAAAACAGTAATCCCTCGTTATATCGCGCTTCGACTTTCGCGGCTTCACTCTATCGCGGATTTTATATGTAAGCATATCTAAATATATAACGTGGATTTTTCGCGGGTTCTGCGGACAATGGGTCTTTTTACTTCTGGTACATGCTTCCTCAGTTGGTTTGCCCAGTTGATTTCATACAAGGGACGTTATTGGCAGATGGCTGAGAAGCTAACCAATCAGAGCATGCAGTTAAGTTCCTGTGTGCTAACTGGCTCAACGACGGAGTGCCGAATTCGATTCCGTGGCGTTAACCAGGAAGTCTCATCTCGCTCATTCAGCATCAACGTGTTTCGCTGTGCAAAGAGTTAACTTTTGTGCTCTTTTGTGTTTATCTTTGTGCGTAGTCAAGCCCTTCATTATGGCTCCAAAACGATCTGCCACTGCTTCAGGGGCCGTGCCCAAGCGTACCATGTACGTGTCACTGTACACACATTTACTGTATACAATTTTTCTTGCATTGTACGTATTTATTGCTGGTGGCCTGTCTATCGTAATGGCTGTAGCATATGTGATATCGGAGACGCTCGATATCTTTAAAATAATATTTAGGTTTTACTGTATATAAACAGTGTGTTTACATACATAATTTCAATGAATCTTACCTAATATATAAGAGAATACAAAGGGATTATGCTGTATAACTGTGCGGGAAATATTTATAAACAGTGTGGGAGAGTTTATAAGGGCTTAAAATATATAAAAATAACCATACAAACATATGGTTTCTACTTCGCGGATTTTCACCTATCGCGGGGGGTTCTGGAACGCAACCCCCGAATTCGAGCAGGGATTACTGTAGTTAGAAGAGGATAGAATGTTATTTGCCCAAATATGGAATCATTACAGTGTCACTATGATGATAGCTTTATAAACTTTTAACCGTTCTCACATATGCGTGAATAGAGGACATCTTCAGGGCATGTTTGCTACTGTAGTGCCACTCCGAGGCGGCGGTTGGCACTGTCCTTCACACCATCGTCTCCCCTTTTTGACCTCAGAAGGGAAGGCTGAAGGCAATAGGAACGGTGATGTCATCACATCCACTTCCGCCAACACTCTTGCCTGTTCCTGCCAGGAGCATATTGAAGAATACCACCAACGGATGGAGTCGGTCAATCTACGACACCCGTCTGAAGAAGATGCCATTCCACAAAATCCAGCTGGCAATTGTTTTGTTGATTTTGTTTTCTTGGTCAGTTCATCTGCCAGTTATTGGAGGTTCACCATCCGGTGCCCTAACTCCTTATCTGTGTCTGGTTCTCATTCTTACACTGGTCATACAAGTTAAACTCATAAAATCCTGGAATGGTGTGGAAACTGTACCCTGTGCACATGACAATACTACCAATAGGAATGTTCTGCTCTGACCAGCCCACAGGAGATACCGTACCTCAACATGTATTGTAGCTAACTTTTCTTTCTCCTCCATATTATTGAATGTGTATCAACTGCTGCTAGGCTATCATGGCTCGAGGAGGCCAGTCAATGTTAAGGTCGCTTACGGACTGTTGTTATTTCTTTTTACAGATGCATATTGAAGCAGCTAAGATGCTTTCATTTACTGAAGAGGAATTTATGAAAGCACTGGATTGGGGAAACTCATGATACACATCGGCGACAAAGTTAAAAGAGGACTGAATGGCCAAGGCCGATAATACATGACACCTGATGTAAATATGAAACATGAAGTTTAAAGTCTGGTTACGGAACTAATGCAGGATTTTATTTGGATCAGCAGCTCAACAATATTACTTTTAAGGGCCAGCATCCATGGCAATGATTTATGGATGGTGGGGAAATCTTGAAGAGAATGGCCTAAGTCAGGGGTGTCCAATTCTGGTCCTGGTGGGCCTCAGTGGCTGCCGGTTTTCATCCTAACCCTTTTCCTAATCAGCGAGTACTATTCACCACTAATTAACTCCTTTTCCCTTCTTTTTTTCATAGCCCTGTTTTTAAGGATTCAGTCGTCTGAACTGATCCATTTCTTCATTAAATGGCAGCCAAACAGAAATGAGATGTTAAACGAGCCAACAGATGACCAGCTAAATTGGAACATCAAACTCCAACCAGTTTCTCGATGAGAAGCCAATTCTTGCTGTTAATTAAAGCCGTTATTGAATATCATGACTTGTTGCTGCTCTTATTCTGCCACAGCAGACTGTTTTTTCTAAGACCACCGTCAAGATGTTTTGGTGACCTGAGCAGACCAACATGACCGACACCTTCACCTTTCTTTATTTTCAGGATAGCTGGTGATGTGGCGGCTGGTTTTGTGTCTCATTATTGTTTGGCTGCTCATTAAGGAAGAGGAAACAACTAAGGGGTCTGAGTCACGTCAATTAAAACGGAGGCAAAGTAAGTGAATCAGCGGCAAAAACGGCTCACTAATTAAGAAGATGTTTATAATGAAAACCTGCAGCCACTGTGGCCCACCAGGACCGGAGGTGGACACCCCTGGCCTAAGTGGCTCATCATATAATCTGTACTTATGGAGTTTATGTTGTGCATTTGGCTGTGTATTAGGATGTCAAAGTTAAATCACACATTTGAGAGATAAAGAAAAAGGCTAAATGTAGCTTGATGGAGTTATTTTAAAAGTTAAGCTATAAAAGTCATTTTCTCTTCTCCAAACAAAGGTTATTCCACTTTAAAATCAACATCTCTTCAATGTCCCCTTAGATTTCACTTTACCAAGCCACACTACATATATTTATTTTTGTGTGCTAAATGCACCGTATGGCCAAAAGATTGCAGACTGCAGCTCATCACACCTATAGAAGTTTGTTGGATATCCCATTCCAAAAGCATGGGCATTAATATGCAGTTGCAACCTTTGTAGATATCCACAAGAGTTTGGATTGTGTCTGTGGGCATACGGGCCCTTTCAGCCTAAAGAGCATTTGGGAGGTTAGGTACTGCTGTTGGACGAGAAGACCTGGCTCACAGTGGACGTTCCAACTCATCCCAAAGACTTTCAGTTAGGGTTGAGATCAGGTCTCAGTGCAGATCATTCAGGTTCCTCCATGTCTTTCTGGACGTGGTCATCCTGGAACAGAAAAGGGCCTTCAACAAACTGTGGTCACAAAGTTGAAAGCACACCATTGCCCAAAATCTTTCTGTATACTGCAGTATTTACAGGACCCGTCACTGAAACAATGGGGCCTAGCAAAAACCCTGAAGACCCCCCAGACCGTTATCCCTTCTCCACTAAAGTTTACGTAGGCATTATGCAGTCTGGAAGGTAGTGTTCTCCTGGTATCCACCATACCCAGACTGGTCCATCAGATTGCCAGATAGTGAAGCATGTCTCATCACTCCAGTGAACAAGTTTGCACTGCTCTAGAGTTCAATGGCGGCGTACTTTACACCACTCCAGCCGACGCTTGGCATTGTGCATAGTAATTGTAGGCTTCCACGTAGCTGCTCGGCTATGGAAACCCATTTCATGAAGCTCCTAACATGCACAGTTCTGGTGCTGATGTTGCTTCCAGAGGCAGTCTGGAAAATTTGATGCCACATTTTTGGGCGCTTTAGACTTCAGCACTCGGTGGCCCCGCTCTGTGACTTTGCGTGGTCTACCACTTCATGGCTGAGCTGTTGCTGCCCCTCGACACTTGCCTCTTCACAATAATAGCGCTTACAGTTGACCAGTGCAGGTCTAGCAGAACAAAACGTTTCCGTTCGGACTTGTGAAAAAGGTGACCTCCTAAAACAGTGCCATGTTTAAAGTAAATGAGCTGTTCAGTGCGATCCATTCCAGTGCCAGTGTTTGACAGTCTACTTGATTTTATGTAACTTCTAGCAAAGGAACACCTGAACTCAGTAATTTGGCTTGGTCGTGTCCATATACCTTTGGCCATATATTGCATTTCCTCAAAGGGACACTTTATAAGGTACATCTGTCTAGTCACGTGCCATGTAGGACCCACTTTTTGCCTCCTGAACAGACTTAAGTCCTCAAGGCACTGGTTCAAGGAGATGCTGAAATGGAATGAGGACTCAGCAGTTCTCTGCAATACTGCCAGGTTTGTGAAACACGGTTCGAGATGCATAACACAACATGTTATCCATTTGTTAAATTATTACCCGTGGCTATTAAAGGTTGCACTTGGTCTAGAACAATGCTTAAGAGCAGTAAAAGGCAACATTTTTCGAGTTGCGGCGCACAAAATTTTCTTTCGCGGCGCACCTGAGGGACTGCCCATAAATAAAGCCGTGACTATGGCGTTATTTCAGTGCCACTATTCTGAGCACACGTAAAAAAATATTGCAAGTGCAAGTGTTGCATTTTGAGGAGAAATTTATTTTGAGCGTACAAAAGCTGAATTTGAGTGAACAAAATTCATTGCTGCGTGCAAAAAATGTATTTCAGTGTTTGCACTTATCCATATACACACACACACAATAGCACCCCCTCTCGCTCAGTTTTTTCATTTGCGCTTGCTCGCAATGTGTTGCTTGCGCTCACAACATTCTCTGCTGCAAGCGCTCAACTCTCTGTACACCGTTATAAGTGTGCCACAAAACCAACCAATCACAGACTTGGTTTCAAAAATTCTGATTGGCTCTTACGGTCTCCAATCAGCTCGCTAGCTGCTGCATTCATTGTGGCACATCTGCGAGATGCTTCTGGTGATTTTATACATTCTTGCCTATCAATTACCACTAATGTAAATCACAGTAAGAAGAACATGAAAACAAAGGCATTCTTTTTAAATTGTTGTATTTATTGGAAAAAACGCTTACACAAAATAACATTACTCCCAAAAGTACCTATTCTGGAATAATGACTATTATATATGTTTGTGGATTTGAAGGAGCTTCAGGATCCAGGCATTGACTGGGAGAGTACTACACCAACGATAGTCTTAACAAATAATATATTTTAAAATAAAATAATTAAAGATATTATCCGCAAATTGGGGTTTAATTGAGTTTAGCTGGATTTAGCTACATTTCGGACTGTTTCCGGAATGCAGCAGCTAGCGAGCTGATTGGAGACAGTAAGAGCCAATCAGAATTTTTGAAACCAAGTCTGTGATTGGTTGGTTTTGTGGCACACTTATAACGGTGTACAGAGAGTTGAGCGCTTGCAGCAGAGAATGTTGTGAGCGCAAGCAACACATTGCGAGCAAGCGCAAATGAAAAAACTGAGCGAGAGGGGGTGCTATTGTGTGTGTGTGTATATGGATAAGTGCAAACACTGAAATACATTTTTTGCACGCAGCAATGAATTTTGTTCACTCAAATTCAGCTTTTGTACGCTCAAAATAAATTTCTCCTCAAAATGCAACACTTGCACTTGCAATATTTTTTTACGTGCGCTCAGAATAGTGGCACTGAAATAACGCCATACGTGACGACACAATCTATGGACAATCGCCAATAAAAGCAGTTAATTTTGCAAGTTTGAAAGACATTGTATTAATAAAGGAATCAAAGGATAAATCTTAAATTTAATTAATGTGAACGTTGAGATTGTTTTTCAGCACATATGAGATTGATGCGAGGATCAATTTTCGAAAGACAGACGCGCATTTCCTTGCCGATCATTTGAAGTCTCTCGCGTTTCTAAAGACTTCATTTCCGTAAGTGTTCCGTTATCTGTTTTTCCAACATAAAATATATTTTTTTAAACATTATCTTTTTAATCAACCAAAAGTTCAAAAACACTAGCAATTTTAAATATTTTACAAAAGTTTTCGCGGCGCCCCTAGAAAATTCCGCTGCGCACCGGCTGCCCGACAATGCAAGAGACACTGTGGCATTCAAAGAACATTCACTTGGCGTTGAGAGTTCTAATGTGTGCCGAGAAAACATTCCCCATATCGTTACACTCCCCTGCTAGCCTGCAGCATCGATAAAGATCAATTGATTTACGATGTTTGTGCCAAATTCTGATCTTGCCATCTCCACGTCAGAACAACAATTGAGATTCATCAGACCAGGTGACATTTCTTCTTTGTCTTCGATTGTTTAGTTTTCATCATCTCTTGGCCACTGTAGTTTCATATTCCTAGTCTTAGCTGACGTATAGTACAGTAAGTTAACCCATCATGCTCTTCTGCTAATGCAGCCAATCAGCTTCAAGGTTCTACATGCTGTACATTCAGAGACATCCTTTTGTGTCCCACTATTCTAAAGAGCTGATGCTGAAGTGAATGCGGACTTCCTGTTATCTTGAACGGAGCGGTCTGTTCTTCTGTGACTTCTCTCATTAAAGTATTTTCACGCAGTTAACTGCCACTCACTTGTTTGTTTTTTGTTCATTACAACATTTTCAGTGTACTTTAGAGACATGTGCGTGAAAATCCTAGGAAGGCAGCTCTTACGGCAAAGCTACATCCTCCATGTCTGCGACCAACAAGCATACCACTGTCTCCTAGATCATGTGTCTTGGACAATGTACTGTTGAGTCCAGGAACTACTAAACTTCTGACCATGTCAACGAGGATTGCAGCGACATGATAGTTTGATTGGAGGAGGAAAATATTTGTGCTAAATTGGCCATTGAGTGCCTTTTCGATAGAGGATTATGTCCATGACTGGTAAACAGAAGCAAACATGTGTTCATCCAAGTAAATGTCATTTGTTCTATCCAATTGATTATTTATATACTGTATATATAAAATTCTTTTTGCGTTTGAAACGGAAATTACGTATGACCACAGAACATATTATAATGCACCCACACACTCGCGTTTGAAACAGAAATTGCGTATGACCACAACAGTCAGGTTACACAGAGAAAGTGAGACAGAAGCAGATCGACAGAGAAGGCTCGCTGATCAGCGTATACGACAATCACAATTGACGGACTCACAGACATCCGAACAACGTGCTGAACAGAATCAAATTCGACGGATGCTGTATTCACAGGCTACCACGTCACACTGACGTCAGGGTCTGTATATGGAGGGATTCAATTATAACATTGAAAAAGATTATTGCCTACATCCAAAAGTTACAGTAGGAGAAATGGACATCATGTGTGAGTACTGCCAAGCACAGAGGGTTACATTTGAGTCACGTGGGATGTGTTGTTCTGACGGCAAGGTGAAATTAACACCTTTAAGCCATCCACATGAACTGTTGTTGTCTCTTATTTCTGGCGCAAATCCACATTCAACTTATTTTCTACAGAACATTAAGAAATACAATTCGTGTTTTCAGATGACATCGTTTGGCACCACGGCTGCTACCGAGGAGTCTGGCTTTATGCCGACATTTAACATGCGGGGGCAAATCTATCATAGAATTGGGTCATTAATGCTGTTGCCTCATGACAGCCACAGATTTTCCCCTTCCACTCAGTGAGCGAAGCCACTGGGTAATCTGCTAGTTTTATTATATTATTATCCTTATGCTGTCTGATCAACCATCCATCTGCCTATTTTCAGGACTTGGTGGTCCTTAGAGAAGCTGAAGTCAAACCTGTCAAAAGTGGACACTAGGCAGGAACTGCCACAGTGGGGTTCTTTCCTATATAAGGCGTTGAATGTTGGAAAGCTGGTGATCATCTCCTTCTGCTAGTTTAGTTACAAGAAGGGGTGCCTTCTGCATGGAGATCAGTCTGAAGATGTGCAGTAGATAGGCTGGTGGCACCATACAGGCCTGAATGATTGTCCATTTGACTCATAATGGAAGGTGGTGCCTGAATGCTGTCAAATGAGGAGCTTTGCTGCCCTTGGTATTATTTTCCTTACACCAAAGACAATATCAAAATGAGTCATTGCTTCAGTCTTTGTAAATAGTTTTTATAGAATTTGGCAAGCAGAATCTCTACTGTGAGGTGTCTTGTTTTCATAGTTTCTATGTTATCTTGGGCTTAATTCAATGTATAACATTTAGGCATCTGTCTATCCATCCATCCATTATCCAACCTGCTATATCCTAACGCTGGGTCACGGGGGTCTGCTGGAGCCAATCCCAGCCAACACAGGGTGCAAGGCAGGAAACAAACCCCGGGCAGGGTGCCAGCCCACCGCAGGGCACACAAACACACACACACCAAGCACACACTAGACACACTAGGGGCAATTTAGGATCGCCAATGCACCTAACCTGCATGTCTTTGGACTGTGGGAGGAAACCGGATTACTATATAATAAAACATGAAGGCCTGTGTGTCCAGTCTCTCTGAGCAATCTGATTGGTCAGCCTGGCTTTGGTGACGTGATGAAAGGGGAAGTGCGAGCGTGAGATGCATAAGGAGCAGTAAAGGCGTATGAGGCAGGCTAAGAGAGTCGAATTCAAAGACAGCAAGTAGAAAACCAGACAGAAAATAATGACGGAGTCTGAGAAGCAGGCTTTACGAGAACGGGACGTAAACACAAACAAGCCAAGAGGAGAGGGGCTGAGGGTTCACGTAGGGCAAGAGAGAGCAAATATTTTTGAAATTATTCTGTTATCTTTGGCGATTCTAAATTGGCCCTAGTGTGTGCTTGGTGTGTGGGTGTGTGTGTGTGTGCCCTGCGGTGGGTTGGCACCCTGCCCAGGACTGGTTCCTGCCTTGTGCCCTGTGTTGGCTGGGATTGGCTCCGGCAGACCCCCGTGACCCTGTATTCGGATTCAGCGGGTTAGAAAATGGCTGGATGGATGGATTCTGTTATCTGTCTTCAACAGGTACTGTGTCATTTATAAACCAGCCATTATAAGCATTTGACCAAATACGGTATTCAAAGTAATACATTATTATTAAAAACAAAACTTCTGAAATGTTATTTTCCATTGTTTGATATCATGTTGAAAGGGCTTATAACATGTTAATAACATTGAGATTGCTGCTTATAGTGGAGACCTAAACTGTAACCATTATTCATTTTTGATTGTGTACATCTACAACTGGACAAGGGTGCATAAGGGCGTATCATTGATGTTTTTCACAAAACCTTTCTTGTGTAATTTTTAGGGGAGCATTTTTAGATAGGGTGGTACGGTGGTGCAGTGGTTAGTGCTGCTGCCTCGCAGTTAGGAGACCCGGGTTTGCTTCTCAGGTCCTCCCTGAGTGGAGTTTGCATGTGTTTCCTCCCACAGTCCAAAGACATCCAGGTTAGGTGCATTGGCGATCCAAAATTGTCCCTAGTGTGTGCTTGGTGTGTGGGTGTGTGTGTGTGTGCCCTGTTTGTTCCTGCTTTGTGCTCTGTGATGGCTGGGATTGGCTCCAGCAGACCCCCGTGACCCTGTAGTTAGGATATAGCGGGTTGGATAATGACCGACTGCCAGACATTTTTAGATATCGGTAGCTGGCTCCTGAGCTCATTTTTCAAGTGGCTTTGTACCAGGCAGCCTTTAAAACATCTGCATAGGATGATGTTAGGACAGCTAAGCCTTCAGGTAACTAAATTGACATAATGGAGTGAACAGTCTCAGTCTGTCATTTTTTTATTTTGTTTGTTTTTATTTTTATCTCATATTCTCATGAGCTTATTTTTTAAATTAAAGTTCAGTTCTAAAAATCATGTTGGAAGGAGTAATCGCTCCATTAATTAGGCTACTGTTAATCCTATTACCTTCTAATGTTTTAAGAGAGGGATTAACAAGCAAGCATTATATATACAAAGTCATCAAAAAAGATGGGATTTCAAAATGTAATCTCTTTAAATACAGAAGAAAGCTAATTTTTCAAGAATGTGTTAAATCACCAAAATTTAAGGATGACTATTTATTCCATCCATCCCACTATATCTTAACTACAGGGTCACGGGGGTCTGCTGGAACCAATCCCAGCCAACACAGGGCACAAAGCAGGAAACAAACCCTGGGCAGGACGCCAACCCACTGCAGGGCACACACACACACACCAAAGACAACTTAGAATCGCCAATGCACCTAACCTGCATGTCTTTGGACTGTGGGAGGAAACCCACACAGATACGGGGAGAACATGCAGACACGCTGGGAGGACCCGGGAAGAGAACTCGAGTCTCCTAACTGTGAGGCAGCAGCGCTACCCACTGCACCACCATGCTGCCCCAAGACTATTTATGAGCACTTGCATTTCTGTTGAGTTTGCATGTTCTTTCTTTTTTGTGAAGTGCTTTTCTCCAGGTACTCTGGTTTTCCTCCCACATCCCAAAGATATGTGTAATACAGTGGTGTGAAAAACTATTTGCCCCCTTCCTGATTTCTTATTCTTTTGCATGTTTGTCACACAAAATGTTTCTGATCATCAAACACATTTAACCATTAGTCAAATATAACACAAGTAAACACAAAATGCAGTTTTTAAATGATGGTTTTATTATTTAGGAGAAAAAATCCAAACCTACATGGCCCTGTGTGAAAAAGTAATTGCCCCCTGAACCTAATAACTGGTTGGGCCACCCTTAGCAGCAATAACTGCAATCAAGCGTTTGTGATAACTTGCAATGAGTCGTTTACAGCGCTCTGGAGGAATTTTGGCCCACTCATCTTTGCAGAATTGTTGTAATTCAGCTTTATTTGAGGGTTTTCTAGCATGAACCGCCTTTTCAAGGTCATGCCATAGCATCTCAATTGGATTCAGGTCAGGACTTTGACTAGGCCACTCCAAAGTCTTCATTTTGTTTTTCTTCAGCCATTCAGAGGTGGATTTGCTGGTGTGTTTTGGGTCATTGTCCTGTTGCAGCACCCAAGATCGCTTCAGCTTGAGTTGGCAAACAGATGGCCGGACATTCTCCTTCAGGATTTTTTGGCAGACAGTAGAATTCATGGTTCCATCTATCACAGCAAGCCTTCCAGGTCCTGAAGCAGCAAAACAACCCCAGACCATCACACTACCACCACCATATTTTACTGGTGGTATGATGTTCTTTTTCTGAAATGCTGTGTTCCTTTTACGCCAGATGTAACGGACATTTGCCCTCCAAAAGTTCAACTTTTGTCTCATCAGTCCACAAGGTATTTTCCCAAAAGTCTTGGCAATCATTGAGATGTTTCTTAGCAAAATTGAGACGAGCCCTAATGTTCTTTTTGCTTAACAGTGGTTTGCGCCTTGGAAATCTGCCATGCAGGCCGTTTTGCCCAGTCTCTTTCTTATGGTGGAGTCATGAACACTGACCTTAATTGAGGTAAGTGAGGCCTGCAGTTCTTTAGACGTTGTCCTGGGGTCTTTGTGACCTCTCAGATGAGTCGCCTCTGCGCTTGGGGTAATTTTGGTCGGCCGGCCACTCCTGGGAAGGTTCACCACTGTTCCATGTTTTTGCCATTTGTGGATAATGGCTCTCACTGTGGTTCGCTGGAGTCCCAAAGCTTTAGAAATGGCTTTATAACCTTTACCAGACTGATAGATCTCAATTACTTCTGTTCTCATTTGTTCCTGAATTTCTTTGGATCTTGGCATGATGTCTAGCTTTTGAGGTGCTTTTGGTCTACTTCTCTGTGTCAGGCAGCTCCTATTTAAGTGATTTCTTGATTGAAACAGGTGTGGCAGTAATCAGGCCTGGGGGTGGCTACGGAAATTGAACTCAGGTGTGATACACCACAGTTAGGTGATTTTTGAACAAGGGGGTAATTACTTTTTCACACAGGGCCATGTAGGTTTGGATTTTTTTTCCTCCCTAAATAATAAAACCATCATTTAAAACTGCATTTTGTGTTTACTTGTGTTATATTTGACTAATGGTTAAATGTGTTTGATGATCAGAAACATTTTGTGTGACAAACATGCAAAAGAATAAGAAATCAGGAAGGGGGCAAATAGTTTTTCACACCACTGTAAGTGGGTTGGCTATTTTAACTCGGCCCCATGCGAGTGTCTGTGTGTCAGCTTTGTGAAGGTCTGATATCCTCTACAACAGGACTCTCCAACTCCAGTCCTAGAGGGCTACTGTGGCTGCAAGTTTTCATTCTAACTCTTTTCTTAATCAGTGACCAGTTTTTGCTGCTAATGAACAATTTTCCCTTTACTTTAATTGACTTTTCTTGAGGCTCTGACCGCTGAATTGATTCTTTTTTCCTTAAAGGGCACCCAAACATAAATTTGATGTGAAGTGAGCCAACAGATGACCGACTAAGTTGGGGTCTCAAACTCCAACAAACTTCACTTCATTCAGTTTCTTAATTTGAAGCCAATTCTCGTTGCTAATTAAACCCGTTATTTAATTCCACGGCGCTCATTCTGACATTGCAGACATTTCCAAAACCGTTGCTTTTCTTTTGTAAGAGCGCCATCAAAATGTTTTGTGGACCTGAGCAGATCAACATTACTGAGGCCTTCACCTTTCTTTATTTTCAGTTATTTTGTGATGGACGCAGGTTGTTGTTTATGTGTTGCTTCATTTTGTGTCTTAATATTGTTAGGTTGCTAATTAAGGAAAAAAGAAATAATTAAGAGGCCCAAGTGTTAAGTTGTGCCTCAATTAAAATTAAGGCAAAGAGTTAATTAGCAGCAAAATCTGCTCACTAATTAAGAACATGGTTAGAATGAAAACCTGCAGCCACAGTACTACAGTACACCAGGACTGGAGTTGGAGACCCCTGCTCTACAAGGTTGGCCCAGTAGTTCAAACAACCCAGAACTGGATTGAACAGGTTTGAGGATGTTCTGTTATTACAGAATTTAAAATCATACCTCCGTAAGTCTTGATGGCACCATAATTCTCTGGACTTTTTCTCAAGGTGTTTGCCCCACATGGCACTGACAGCGTTATAGAACAAATGGTATGGAACCAGGGGGAAAGAAAAGAGCACTTCAGGTAAACTAATTTGTGTTTTGCATTGAATAAATTGGTGTGAGGGAGTGGAGACATGCTGCATGCTAGTCAGACATGCAGGACGAAGAATTGTAATGTACCCTGTACATGTGCCATTATAACCCAGCCACAGGGGATGCACAAAACAGTGCGTTTCTTCAGGCCGGTCCCAAGCCCGGATACATTTGAAGGGTTACATCTTTGCCTGAAGAAGGGGCCTGAGTTGCCTTGAAAGCTTGCATATTGTAATCTTTTTAGTTAGCCAATAAAAGGTGTCATTTTGCTTGGCTTTTCTCTAGGGTTACATCAGGAAGGGCATCCGGTGTATTTGCCTGATCAATATGCAGACAACAATACAAAAAGCCCAAACCTCCCAAAGGAAACACAGTTTGCAGAAGAAATGAGGATTTAGAGTTTAAAGTTGTAGACGTTTGGCAGAAGTAGTTTTCTTGCCTTCAGTGCAACCCTTGCTGCTCCATAGTGTGCAGAACATTGTTATTAAGTCATCTTTATCACAGTAGGGTTATCGTTTATGTGTATCACCATTTCATCTTTCTTTTGTTCTTATAGCTTGTTCAGTGAAAAAGAACCCTGACTGTATAACAGTCTGTCCACCCTGACTTGAATTCTGATGGATTTTTAATTTGTTATGTTAAAATGAAAAGAAAGCGAGAGAGAGAATAATATTGTGATTAAAAAGAAGTGTCTTCCAAACAGAGCATTAGCACTCAAGCAAAATTGTAAAACAAATATTCTTAGTGATAAAATGAAGTTTCAGTCTTTTATTTACAAATTCAGACAGAAAATAAGAACTTTAATGTTCACATATACATCACAAAGCCACTATTTATAAAAAGGCACTTCTGCCCATTTTATCAACAACCTAAAATGCTAAAAGTTGTACTAGTCAAAGTGATTATGTTTCATCATCATGTTATCATCAAAGTAATAATAAATTATGTACAATACCTGGGTACTTTATTATATTTACCCTTTGGTGTGCCTGCTGTGACTATACTGACAACAGTGCCATCTAGTGGTACTCTTCTAAAGTGACCTTTAAAGGAAATTATTTGTAGTCCCAACCCTCTTCAGAAAATGGATCCACTTCCCTCTTCTGGAAACTTTTTTGAAATTCTTCATCAAATAAATTAAGGTCGTCTTTACCTTTGAATATACCCTAAATGTATAAAAAAAAAAAAAGGTTTAAAATCAATGGTTTTGTAAACGTGGATAGCACTTAATAACTTATTTACAATGCACTTACCAGAAACACTGAATATTCTCCATACATATTCATACAACAGTTAAATGTATTGATAATTTTTGTACATTATTATATGAAGTATAAAGAGTAAACAGGGCATCACGGTGGCGCAGTGGGTAGCGCTACTGTAAGGGGACCCGGGTTCACTTCCCAGGTCCTCCCTGCGTGGAGTTTGCATGTTCTCCCCATGTCTGCGTGGGTTTCCTCCCACAGTCCAAAGACATGCAGGTTAGGTGGATTGGCGATCCTAAATTGTGCTTGGTGTGTGGGTGTGTGCCCTGTGGTGGGCTGGCGCCCTGCCCGGGGTTTGTTTCTTGCTTTGCGCCCTGTGCTGGCTGGGATTGGCTCCAGCAGACCCCTGTGACCCTGTGTTAGGATATAGCGGGTGGGATAATGGATGGTGTGGACAGGCAGACATGTTATAAACACCAACACTAATATGTACAAGTTCAAGTGCTACACAGAAACCCCCAATACTTCCCCAGGCCTCACACACTCTACCTTACTTCAGGCCGCCTCCACTCTCTTCTTTGAGCTCTCATCCTCCTCCTCACCCGACTCCAGCCTTAAATGAAGGGAGACGGCCCATTTTATGGTTACCCAGATGTGCTCCAGGTGCTTCCCAGCAATCTTCCACTGACACTCCCCATTGTGGCGGAAATGCCGGCTGCGCACCCAGAAGCACTCCGGGTGTCCCCGATCCTCTCCCCCCCAACCCCCACGCACTTCCAGGTGTGGCAGAAGTGCTGAGGTTCAGGGCTCTGTAGGCATTGGGGCGCCCCCTGCTGGCAATGACCACGGGCGCCTACAGGGTTGAGCTTCCAAGCTCCCAACCCGTGGTCCTCAAAACAACCAGGCCGGCCGCCCCGGATCCGGTCCTCTTGGGCGTCCCGGCTGGGTACCACCGCCACAATGGATGGATAAAGAGTAAACATTGAGTTGAACATTTCCTAGTAGTTCAGATTAGTTTGGGTGAAAACTGTCAATCATAGTTATTATTAAAAAGCCTGTCGATTGGTGACAGTAATCTACAGGGTGGGCCATTTATATGGATACACCTTAATAAAATGGGAATGGTTGGTGATATTAACTTCCTGTTTGTGGCACATTAGTATATGTGAGGGGGGAAACTTTTCAAGATGGGTGGTGACTATGGTGGCCATTTGAAAGTCGGCCATTTTGGATCCAACTTTTGCTTTTTCAATAGGAAGAGGGTCATGTGACACATCCAACTTATTGGGAATTTCACAAGAAAAACAATGGTGTGCTTGGTTTTAACGTAACTTTATTCTTTCATGAGTTATTTACAAGTTTCTGACCACTTATAAAATGTGTTCAAAGTGCTGCCCATTGTGTTGGATTGTCAAGGCAACCCTCTTCTCCCACTCTTCACACACTGATAGCAACACCGCAGGAGAAATGCTAGCACAGGCTTCCAGTATCTGTAGTTTCAGGTGCTGCACATCTCGTATCTTTCCCCCTCACATATACTAATGTGCCACAAACAGGAAGTTAATATCACCAACCATTCCCATTTTATTAAAGTGTATCCATATAAATGGCCCACCCTGTACATTTTTAAATGTTCAGATGATGTAGTTTGTGTTGTCCATGTTGGTACTAGTGCTATTGTGCTGCACTCTGCTTTCTAAATTTAAACTACCAAACAGAAAGTGAAGGTAGTTTCTTTCACAGTTTATATATATATATAACAGTGTTATATGTATGTCCTGCAGTTGACTAGCCTTCAGCTGGGGTTTTTAGCTGCTTTGAGTCCAGTGCTGCTAGGCTCGGATTTGGGTCCTCACGACCCTGTAAGGTAAATGAGAAATGAACATCTCATCTGGCACAGGTTTCAGCCTTCTGTGCACTGCTACAAGGTTAGGCTCCAGTTCTTCTAAACCCAGAATAGAAGAAACAGGCAATGAATGATATTGGCTGGATGGGCTATTTTGATGTAATGAGACAATGTACACATTTTCAATTTCTATAGTTCATGTATTGTCAGAAATGTAAGAGCCTGACAGAACGTGAGAACTTGAATTGTGGCAGGAGACGGATGATGCAGTGCATGCCAACGATCGGCCAAATCTGTCACTGTTGTTAACAGTAATGCTGAGATGTAAATACATTAACACTGCACAGCTTTAATAAAGATGGCCTTTACAAACTCCCAGTACAGTGCAGTAAAATACATTTTCAAGAAAAGTCAGTATTTTCTTATTTATTTATTTATTTTTTTTATTATCTTACCTTAGGAAGGTACCCAAGCAGCTTACTGGCATGCTGTTTGAGCAGTTTCTGTCTTTCTTCCTCAATGATTTGATGGCGGATAGCTTCTTGCTGGAGCTCAATTTCACGTTCCTGTTGTTCACGTTCCTGTTTAATACATAGTAGTTATTTAGATCAAAACTGGGTATACTTTAATAAAATATAGTTCATAGCAAATATTTTGGTTTGAAAAATAAATTTCACATGTTTAAATTAGTAAGCACTATGGTCGATATCAATTAATAACATATATAAAACCGGGAGATAACGGCATTAGAGATTGTCCAAAGAAAAGTGAACCGGACTCAGGCTCCGAGTGGTGACAACAAATGAAAGCAAACAGTAGATCTGAGGGACACATTTATGAAGGGATTGTGAATAAAGTTGAGGCAATGAATTCTTCAGTGGATATACAACTGGAATCGGACTATGTGGAGATCAAAAAAAAAAAAAAATGTAATTATTATAATAACATTTTTTAAATAAAAAGGGTTTTTCACAAACCATGTTGAAAGTATATGGACACAGTCCTTTAATTGCAGCTGGTGGCAAGAAGCACATTAGGGACTTTTAAATCTCAACTTGACACTTCTTCTTAATATCACCAACTGAGCGGTGTTCGGCTGACTCATCTGTTCTTCTTCATCGTTGTGTTGTTACACAAAGAAACCTGAAGTGCTTAACAGCACAATAACTATCAAATTCTGCTTTTGATCTGGGCAGGGCTTTACTTATCCAGATCCCGTAGGACTAAGGATTAAATTCATTTCAAAAGATCAAACGGGGCAGTTCAGTGGTTCTCTCTCGCTTTCTGCATCATACTTACTTTGTCAGCCAGGAATTGCTTCCTTCGGTCTTCCAGAAGTTTCTCCACAGCTCTGCGATGTTCTAATTGCTTCATTCGCCGTTTCTGAGCATTCATTTGCTCAATACGGTCATCCTCTGCAAATTTTGCCATCATAACTCGTCTGAATTCTTCTTCTTCCTCTTTCTCTGCCTGTTGCCGAAGTTGCTTAAAGGCCATTTGCTCCCTGAAGGTTTGTTGCATCTCCAGCCTCTGCCGAATTCTCTTCTCCATTTCTTGCTATGAAAAACAGAATAAACTGTATTAAGGATGATTCAAATTAATGTGAGTGAATATGCAGCTCTTTATTTTTCTGAATAGAATCCCTCCAACTTGCCCACCTTATTCACTCACTGCACGCTATCGTTCTTCTATTCCTATAACCTGCCTGAAAATAAAGTGACGCTTCCTCAGCTTTGGTCTTTGTTTCTTGTGGTTTTTGGACATGATTTTAGGTAGAATGAAACCTGGGCACTTGTCGGGCACTCCCACACTCTGGTCTTATAATGAGGCCCTTAGAACTGGAAAATACTCCATCTGCTTTTCTTCCTGGCCTTGTGTGTTTATTAGCACTAGTTTTCTTTTTTGTGCTCTTCTTACTTATTTAACCCTGAATCAGTAAGACTATTCCCATCTCTTCCCTCCCATCCATGTTTTGACTTTATAAACATTTGGTGGCATAAAATGCATATCTAGAAGAATATTAATTTTAATAAGTTGTTATATACGCAACAGTCAGAAACTTTCTATTTAGCAGAAAAGCCACCTGTTTAAAAAGCATACTTGCAACATCTTTGAAAGGCACTGAAAGAAAAATTACAGGTAACTACCATCCATCCATTTTCCAACCCGCTATATCCTACCTACAGGGTCACAGGGTCCCAGCCAGCACAGGGCGCAAGGCGGGAATCAAACCCCGGGCAGGATGCCAGCCCACCGCAGGACACAAACACACCAAGCACACACCAGGGACAACTTAGGATTGCCAGTGCACCTAACCTGCATGTCTTTGGATTGTGGGAGTAAACCCTCGCAGACACGGGGAGAACATGCAAACTTTAGCTATGTTTATCCATGCATCCATTATCCAACCTGCTATAACCAGCACAGGGCGCAAGGCAGGAAAAAAACCCGGGGCAGGGTGCCACCCACACACCCAGCACACACAAGGGATAATTTAGAATTGCCAATGCACCTAACCTGCATGGAGGAAACCCACACAGACACGGGGAGAACATGCAAACTCCACGCAGGGAGGACCGGAAGCAACCCAGGTCCCTTACTGTGAGGCAGCAGCTCTACCACTGCGCCACCATGCTGCCCGATTTTAAGATATCTTAAAGTTTATTTAAGCTATCTGTAGTACTAGGGTGTTGTATCTGAAGAAGGGGCCTGAGTTGCCTCAAAAGCTTGCGTATTGTAATCTTTTAGTTAGCCAATAAAAGGTGTCATTTTGCTTGGCTTTAAGCTATCTGAAAGTGATCAGAATGTCATTCTAAGATATCTTGAAATGGACTTTGAGATATATCCAAATGTTAATTGCGGTGGTCATAACTGTGGTTAGCACTGATGCCTGTCTGCTCCAGCAGTCTGGGTATCCTTGATGGCCTGGTCACTATCTGTGTGAAGTTTGCATGTTCTTTCGGTGTTTGAATTGATTTTCTCCTGGTGCTCCAGTTTCCTTTCCTCCTGTGTCTCAAAGATATTTTTATTAGGTTTATTTATGATTATATATATATATACCCATTATGAATAAGTGAGGAAGTGTACTTCAGTGTACCCTGTAGTTGACTGGCATTTCATCCAGAACTGTTTCTAGCCTTGTGTCGAAAGCAGCTGGTGTAGGCTCAGAATCTCCATAACTATTTAATAAAAAAGTAGGTTTAGAAAATTGAAATGGGGAGAACATGCAAACTCCACACCGGGTCTCCAAACTGCAAGGCAGCAGTTAAATGTATTGATAATTTTTGTACATTATTATATGAAGTATAAAGAGTAAACAGGGCGGCACGGTGGCGCAGTGGTAGCGTTGCTGCCTCGCAGTTAGGAGACCCGGGTTCGCTTCCCGGGTCCTCCCTGCGTGGAGTTTGCATGTTCTCCCCGTGTCTGCGTGGTTTCCTCAGGGTGCTCCGGTTTCTTTCCACAGTTCAAAAACAGGTTAGGTGGATTGGCGATTCTAAATTGGCCCTAGTGTGTGCTTGTTGTGCGTGTGCGTTCTGCGGTGGGTTGGCACCCTGCCCAGGATTGGTTCCTGCCTTGTGCCCTGTGTTGGCTGGGATTGGCTCCAGCAGACCCCCCGTGACCCTGTGTTCGGATTCAGCGGGTTGGAAAATGGATGGATGGCCTTTTAAATGGTGTTCTTAGCCTGCTTGGGTTATTTTACAACAGTTTTTCCACTTGCTTCTACAGATATTTACTGAGCCATATGAATTCAAACTCCACATGTTGCTTCAAAGCCCACGTTATTACAACTTCACTGTAAGTGTGATGCTTCTGATTGTATCCAATGAGCATGAAGCAGCAGCCTGATCATTTTAATATGTGAATAGGAGTGTGGGCAGAAATGTAATCAGGCCCTGTCCGCGTTATTTTTTGCTTTGCATCTGATGTTTCCGGGATAACCTCTAACTCCCTGCAACCCTGAAATGGATCTGAGATTTTTAAAGTACTGTATGTTATTTACTTGTACTGTAATTACCTAGTGCTAAAGCAGACCCCCGTGACGCTATGTTAGGATATAGCGGGTTGGATAATGGATGGATGGATGGATGGATAAAGCAAAAACAGTGTGAACAAAATATGGACAACTTACAACATAACCTTACTTATATTTTAACAAATATACACAGCAGTCAATGGTGAAGGAGTAACACACAGTTTGAGGCACTCTGAAATGACTTACAATTTCTCTTTGTCTTTCAGCCTCCTCTTGCTCTTCAAGGTATAACTCCTCTCTGATATTCTCCATTTGGTCACGCTGTTGCTGTTCCATTTGAATTTGTTCTGCCAGCTGTGGTTCAAATGTAAAATTGAGTATATTCTGAAAGCAACTTCAAATACTAAAAGTATATGCAATGGTTACAATAACTTAGTTGATAAGAATGTTTATCTATATTTGCTTCTGGATGATTGGGTCTCATTTGCAAAAGACATTTTAAACTCTGATGGGTTCAATAAAGAAATAACATACGTACATATAAAAAGTAATGAATAGTTTAAAAACTCTTTGGAAGTGTTTGCAGAAGTGAATTTTAGATAAAGTTATTGGTTTAGGCAATATCTTATTACTCCATACAACATAAAAGCATAAACTTTTGACCTTTTTCTGAAGAAGTAATTTTCTCTCTTCTCTTTCCTGGACTTTAGCCATTCTGTCTTCTTCCCGGCGCTGCTGAAAATTAGCAAACTCCATGATTTTCCGGTTTTCTTCTTCCATTCTTTCACGCTCCATACGTCTCCACTCTGTCTGGCGCTCAGTGAATTCTTTAATATATCTCTGAGTAGCTGTCATTTTTTCCAATTTTAATTGTCTTTCCCTGCAAACACAGCAGTTAATAAATATAGCATATGAACACAAGCACACAAACATATATTAAATTTGTAGATATACATGTACATATACAGTACTATGTGTGTGATGAAATCCTGGCTGACACCTGACATATTAGTAAAAAAAAAACAAATAAAAAATAAAACACCCCCCTCCCCCTCCTTCTAGATGTGGAAAAATATGCATATGTACTTTTCATAAATTATGTTTTTATACAGGTCAATATATTTGTACTCAAAACCAGGTTAATCTGGAATCACCAATGCCACCATTATCATGTCTGTGGCAGGAAACATGTAAACCTGGGGTGAACTTAACACCTTTAGAAGATACTGACAGAAGATACTCTAGAGCACCAAGATGGCCCTGGTGTCTGATGTCATTGTCAATTTTCTAAACCTACTTTTTTATTAAATAGTTATGGAGATTCTGAGCCTACACCAGCTGCTTTCGACACAAGGCTAGAAACAGTTCTGGATGAAATGCCAGTCAACTACAGGGTACACTGAGGTACACTTCCTCACTTATTCATAATGGGTATATATATATATATAATCATAAATAAACCTAATAAAAATATCTTTGAGACACAGGAGGAAAGGAAACTGGAGCACCAGGAGAAAATCAATTCAAACACCGAAAGAACATGCAAACTTCACACAGATAGTGACCAGGCCATCAAGGATACCCAGACTGCTGGAGCAGACAGGCATCAGTGCTAACCACAGTTATGACCACCGCAATTAACATTTGGATATATCTCAAAGTCCATTTCAAGATATCTTAGAATGACATTCTGATCACTTTCAGATAGCTTAAAGCCAAGCAAAATGACACCTTTTATTGGCTAACTAAAAGATTACAATACGCAAGCTTTTGAGGCAACTCAGGCCCCTTCTTCAGATACAACACCCTAGTACTACAGATAGCTTAAATAAACTTTAAGATATCTTAAAATCGGGCAGCATGGTGGCGCAGTGGTAGAGCTGCTGCCTCACAGTAAGGGGACCTGGGTTCGCTTCCCGGGTCCTCCCTGCGTGGAGTTTGCATGTTCTCCCCGTGTCTGTGTGGGTTTCCTCCATGCAGGTTAGGTGTATTGGTGATCCGAAATTGTCCCTAGTGTGTGCTTGTGCCCTGCAGTGGGCTGGCGCCCTGCCCAGGGTTTATTTCCTGCCTTGTGCCCTGTGCTGGCTGGAATTGGCTCCCATGACCCTGTGTTAGGATATAGCGGGTTGGAGGATGACTGACTGATATCTTAAAATCATATTGAGGTAATACTCTATTTGCAATTTGAGGTGTCCGAAATGCAATTCAAGATATGTGAAAATGACTTTGACTGTAATTGTTTATGTTTTTAATGGGGCTTCTTTTCATTTTAAGATATCATGAAATAGATTAGCTATATTTTGAATTGCACAGGAGTTTTTTTTTTTTCTTAAATATTTTGCTTATAATATAGGAAAATGCACAAGGAACTTATTTCAAAGAAATCTGGAAATACATTTAAGATGTAATAAATCAAAATGCATTTCAGAAATCTAAAAATGGTCTAGGTGTTACTTTAAAATATCCAGAAACTGAATTAGATATCTTAAAATACTTTGCAGATACCTTTACATTGACACATGTTTGAGACAACCAAAATACATTCTTAAGATATGTCCAATCTCAAATGAATTCCCTGATATCTTAAAGTGGACCTCTGCCCTATCTTAGATATCTTAAAATGTATTTCACATTTTATTTCAATATATCCAATTTTTTTTTCAGATATCTGAAATACAATTAAATATTTCAAGATATCTTCAATCAATCAATCAATCAATCAATCAACATTTATTTATATAGCACATATTCATACAAAAAAATGTAGCTCAAAGTGCTTTACAAAATGAATAGAGAAATAGAAGACACAATAAAAGATAAACATAAGTCAACATTAATTAACATAGAATAAGAGTAAGGTCCGATGGCCAGGGTGGACAGAAAAAACAAAAAAAAAACTCCAAAGGCTGGAGAAAATCTTAAATTCAATAGGAAATTCCTTTAAAAAGAGAAGGGCATGATTTTGAGATTTTATTAAATTTCAGATATCTTAAAATGCATACGAGGTCAATGTGAAATATATGAATATGTATTTGAGATATCTTGAAATGCAGAGGAAGGTATTTTGAGATAACTGAAAATTTAATTTACATATCATGAAATGAATGGGAGATATTTCAAAATATAATTTTTGATAGCTTAAAATATCCAGGGAACTTATTTTGTCTTGAATTTAGTTATAAATATCTAAAAAGGTAAACTGCATTTTAAGATAACTGAAATTCATTTTGTGATATTTCTAAATGTTCATTTAAATATGCACAATAAAAGCAAAAAACAAACAAATCATTAAAAGTTCTATTAAGTATAAAAATCAAATAGGGGCAGGAACTGGCTTTTGGTTGCAATAACAACAAGAAGAAGAAGAAAGAAATGGCAGAAGTAAGATAATAATTTATAGGCCACTATATGGTAATCGGGCTTACTGACTTATTATTTAAGGGAAAATGCAGAACAAATCCACCAGAGGGTGCTATATGCATGGTGGTGAGTGGGGAGTGGGTGTGGATTGGGGTACAGCAGAACTAAACAAGAAGAACCATTTCTAATACTTCCCTTTATGTTTTCCTTTTTATTCAAACAAAAATATATATTTTTTTCTATTTGTATTTACTTTTTATTTTGGTCAGTAAAATGTTCTGTCACTTTCTCACTTTTAAGTATCAGCTTGACAGAGCACTCACCTTTAGTTTGTATACGGTACCAGTACTTAATGTAGTGTGTAAATCAGTTCAAGTACATTGTACACATATTTCAGAAGTGCTCTATTCATTAAGGTCAGCACAGCAGTTAGGGCCTCTCAGATCTAGACATCTTGGTTCAAATCCTTGCCCAGTCACCATTCACATTTACATGTCCCCTCAACATTTTTGTTAGTCTATTCTGGGTATACTGAATTTCTTCCAACATCTGACTGTTTCCCATGATGGACCACTATCCCATCCATGGTTTGTTTCTTCCTTACACCAGAGGCTCCCAAGATCAATCGATGGATGGACATATTAAAAAATACCTTAATTTTCAGTACCTCTCATATCAAAGTAACTCCAGTTATACATCCATTTACTAACCTGCTTATCCCGTACAGGAACACAGAAAATTAGTGTCCATCCTGGAAGCACAAGGTATAAAGTAGAAACACTTTCTAACACTCTTCTAAATGTGGACACCCTATAGAACTATGAATCTTTCTTTAAGTTTGTTCTCTCCAAACTTTCTATGGTGGGACCTTGTAGTCAGAGTATAGTTACACCCATCTTTTTGGTATAAACGTAGAACTTACTTCTGATCCTCTTCATAAATTTTTCTAACAATTTCATCAATCATCAGCTTGTCTTTTAAAAATTCTTCATAGGCTTCTTGCTTCATCCTTTCCTTTTCCTCAAGCTGCTGTTCCAGGTCCTGCTGGTAGTGAACCATCTCTTCATAGCGTCTCTTTTCAGCTTTAAGCTCCTCGTCTGACACTTTTTCATTTTCCTGTTTCATTTTTTGGAGCATTTCTGCTTCTTCTCTCTGCAGATAAAACATTATGGTTATGAAAGGTAAAATATTTATAGAATCTTAAAGACATTTTAACAAAAAGTACATATAAAGAAAAATTAAATTCATAATCTGAAATGTACTATCTGTGTATATATTGTATTTATACATATCTATATGTAGATATAGATATATATAAGATTACATAATTTTTGTTTTATACAGTATATTGTATACACACACACGTATATAATTATTTTCCATCTTGAAGACTACATTTCCTTATCGATAGCTTAATTAGCTGAAGAATATTTCATGCATGCCAGCACAGTGGTTACCGTTGCCACCTCACATTTTTGTTGAATTGAATCCGATTCCCAGCGTAGTCAATATCTATGTAACAATTTAACATTTTCTTTGTGTCTACTTAGGCTTTTTCCGAATGCTCAACTTGGCAACCCAAAGTTCACTTGTCATGTTCACAGAGCAGGCTCACATGCACTGTTCGATAGACTGCTACTATCTAATCCTAACAACAAAAGGCACAAAGGAGAAATGTTCCTTGGAGAAGGCCCAGAGCAGATGGGACAAAAAAAAAACTAATTAAAAAAAGAACACCATGTGTATAAGAATTAAATATATCAGCGACTACAAGAAAATTTATTTCTGTAGCATATTTTAATAAACAGGATGGAGCCCAAAGTACTTTACAAAATGTCAATGCACTATTTATGTTTAAATTGTGCTCTTCAATTCAAAGTCAATTCAGAACGTTGCACTTACTGTATCATAAAAATGGAAAATCCATTCATGCATTTCTAAACCCAACTAGTCGTGAGAAGCAACAGACTGTCCCAGATGCATTGATCAGAAGACAAGTAGCAGCCCTGGACAGAATGCCACTCCATTGCAATGCACACTCTTGTACATCCCAAATGTACTCAAAGTTGCCCATTTTAGAAGAGACAATTAACTCAACACACCCATCTTTTGCTGAGAAGGGACAAATTCTACTCAGACAATGGCTGGGGAAAAGTACAAGAAGTTGTGAAGCAGCCGGACTAATACCTGCATCCCATGTCAACCAAAATGACACAAAAATGTATCATTTACGTAGAAAAAAAAAACAACACACACACACACACACTTCAACTACTACTTACTAATTGATCATATTTTAGCGCATCTTTTTCAGCTATCTGGGCAGCTCTCTCTCTGTTCAAATAAGCTGCTTTTAGCTTCAGTTCCAACTCACGAAGTTCAATGCTAGAAAAAACAAAATCCAAAATGTGAATGTACAGATAGTTTTAGAGCTGAAAATCGTTTTGCAGGATTCTAGATCACCCCTGTGTTCTGTAAATACAACATTCTTGTTATTCCCTCAAATTCTTTTTTATTACCTGTTTTCTCTGATCCGTTGTCTGATTTTCTCATCCTTCAGTTTTTCATAATTTATCCTTGATAGTTCTTTAGCCATCCTTTCTTCCTGTTCTAACTGTTGTTCTTTCATTATTCTTTCATTTTCAGCCTAATTAAAAAAAAAAAAAAGAAATACTATATTCATATTATACTATATAAAATCAAAACAATGGATGGACCCTCAAGGCATATGAATGTTTCCATGAGAACGTCAGGCTTACAGTTTTTGTGCACTGTTGACAAAATTCAATGGGTTATAAAACTGTGGTCATTAATAAATGAAAAATTATAACTATGTGGCAAATTGTTAAAGAGCCCATGTACTTAAAGAAAGGTATGCCAGTTAACATCCAGTTTCTGAACAACTATGTTAGAAGGGTTATCCAGGTGGGCCATACTGTATAGGACAGTTTCAGCTTAGGACTTTGTAGGACTTTAAAAAAAGGATGAGGTGCTACATAGTGTATATTGTGTTTTGGACATTACATTTAACCTGGTCTACTTGGAAGATGGGAGGAAAATAACTTAACGGACATAATCAAGTGAAACCACATAAAAAGTCTAGAGTAGTGCTGGGAGGTATACCGGTTCATACCGAAAACCGTTTTTTATTTTTGTTATGATATGGATTTTTCTTATACCGTAATACCGGTTTAAATAGCCTAAACAACGTTCGGAACGTGGCGCAGTGAGAAACTGTTTAAGGGGGGAACTTTTTCACTGCTACACACGCATGTAACAGAGTACATGCATTACTGGAGGTATTGAGTGGTGAAAATGGACAGAGGACATTCAGAAACTGAAACTGTAGCAGACGATAAATTTGAGGACACAGAAGAACTTTTGCAGAAAAAAGCAGCCGTTTCTGTTGTGTGGAGATACTTTGGTTTTAAAAGGTCGGATGTGGACCAAACAACTATTTACTGCAAATGTTGTCGCCAGAGACGGCAACACGAGCAATTTGCTGCACCACCATAGCCACAAACATGCTTTGGCATACCATGAATATATGGAACTAAGATTGGCCCCCTCCACGTCCTCAGGTAAAACTGAAAAAGCTAGAGGACACTCAAGTCAGACATCACTTGGAGACGCGTTTGCTAGAGGACTGCCTATGACGAAAAAAAGCAAGCAGTGGATCGAGATTACCAACGCCATTACAATCCACATAGCTAACGTGTCAGTGGGCAGAGATTGTTAAGATTAACAGAAAGTGAGGTTGACTTACAAAAAAATATTTACTATTTATTCCTTTTCTAAGACATGTTCAGTGCAATGTAACTTTTGACAAGCACCTCTGGACATTTTACTAAGTCTAAATACCTCTTTGGAAGGTTTATTATAGTTTAAGTTGTTTGCAAAATTTGTTCGATAAAAAGGTTCTATATTTTGACTGTAACTGTCATGCAATGTGATTCCTTCTCTTCATTAGTGTCACCCCCTTGAAAACTATCACTTTATGGGGCCGTGCAAACCTGTATTAATACCTGTGTGCACATTAAAATGTTTTTTTGTACAATGTACAATTCTCATGACAGTGAAATATGTTATTGTTAGCCAGTCTACTGCAGTAATTGTAGTGGAAAAACTGGTTAACATCCACTCATGCATGGGAAAAAAATACCATCAAATACCATTAAACCAGTATCATTTTGAAAAATACCGTGATATAGAATTTTGGTCATACTAGTCTGGAGCAACACTTACAAGTTGCCTTATTAATATTTTCCACCTTTTCTGCAATAGTGTAAATTTGACCAAGGTACTGGACTGTTTGTGAAAGTCAGTAGACTTACTGTGCAACACTGAATGGGTTTCTTAAACTGAGCATATACCAGTTTTAAAAAATAAATTATATTATAGCATTGTACTTGTGTAGAATCTTGGGATGATAATGGCCATGCAAAGACACAACATAGAAGCATAAGGTTGTCAGTACAATCAATACCACTCTCTGAGAAGATCACTTACCTTACCTGTGTTTTATTTGTTAAAAATATAAACAATTGCACTATGCCTCCGCATCTATAAAGAGTCACAATCAGAATATCTTTATTGTCATTGTAACAAATACAATGAAATTAGGTGCAGTGCCTGTGGTGTCAAAATATAAATAAATATAATTACAAAAGGATAGGAAAGGATAAGAAGAAATGAGGTAGAAGACAAACATTCAACATACGACCTTAATTGTACAAGATGTCATCTATTGCACTGAGGGGATTAGGTGGCATTCAGTTTCCTAATAGCAACAGGGTAGGAACTGTTATTCGGTCTATTAGTCTTTGTTCTGATGCTCCTATATCTTCTGCCTGATGGGCAACAGTCTTGGAATGGTGTGGGACTCGCCTTGACCAAGAAATCTTGTTCCAGAGTCAATGTTGTGCATGGGCTTCAACAATATCTAACTGATATTTTTCATCTTCCTACATGAGACCCAGCTCATTACCTGCCTGCCAGAGAAGTTACATTTCACATTCCCAGAGCCAGTTTTCATTGCCAAGGTTTAATATGCTTGGATATGTCCTGCTCTTGTCTGTTGCGTTACTGGCATTGTACTCAACCCAATCATTCATCTAGTGGGCAGCTTCCCGAGACAGAATTGACTGAGCTACAGTAAATGGGACACATAGCCATCAGGTGCACACCAGTGAACTCCATGCTTAGGCCTCGCTCTAGGAGTTGGTCCTAGTATGCCTTTTCGAGACAATGTATTCTTCAATTTATTTGTGACCATCATGAGGCTTTCTATTAAATGGTTCTTTGTCTGTTTCACCCCCCCCTTAGTCCAATTTACCAACCCTATTACCCTAGGAACCTTATTATCGACTGTGCTAACTGTATCAGCTGTGCCCAATGGAGGGTGGGCAACCTGCCAGCCTAGGTAATTCTGACTTTCATGATGCAAAAACTGATTACCATCCGACCTAACTATTTGATTTGCTCATTTCTATCTGCCGACTGTGGCCCTCCAGAGGTTTATTTTTCTCCTATGGCCCATCGTAGGACTTTTTTGCTTTCCTGTCTTCTGCATCAGCTTGTTAAACAATCACAAGAACTTCATCGACATCTTAATAAACAGAAACTGCTACTGATTGTTTTATTGGCTTTTGTATCTTTTCATTAAGTTTAATAACATCAAATTGTTTCTACTCAATAGACTGTAGATATATACTGTATATATTTATTTTTATATACCTGTATATTAATTAGATCTGGCTGTTAAATTGTCAGCCTTAATGGATCAATATTTTAATTAGAAAACCTTTTTCCTGATACGAGTGAAGGCATGTTTTGCAATTTAGTGGTTAAATTTGCTAAAAAATACCTAGTTGATTTTGTATTTAGTATAATTACATTTATTAGAAACTATCATAGTATTAATTAATGATGATAATCCAAGTAAAAGCAGCATATCTTTGTTTTTGTTGATTAATATTTTGTTGCTTTCTGTGGAAAGCACCTTGAGTTGCATGTTAATGTATGATAAGGTGCTATATAAATAAAGTTATTATTAAAGTCATTATTATTAGGGGCACTTACCTTTAGGTAATATAGTCTTAAGGATTACTTAGGTGCACAAGCACAAGGTTACTTTTTTAAGCAGTGTATAGTAATCTAGTTCAGGTTGGATGTGGTTTGACTTTGTATTTATTGAATTTTTAACGAGACAGGTCCCAATATTTATGTGTGTAGAGTACTATTAGGACAGTATATACGGTTTATAAAATACCTTATTATGGTACAGTCTGTAAAAAGTGCTACATATAATAATAATAGATTGGCTTAATTAAAAACTCATCAAATAATATTATGAAGTGCATAACTAGATCTAAGAACAAATTACTGAACTGTCAAAACAAAACACATCCTTCAGTCATTTGTTTTACAACAAGAAGTAGCCAAAAATCATTGAAAATGAGCAGACACAAAATGCACGCAGGTAGATGTGTGCAAGTGTGATGCTTAGAAAGAGAATGAGCAATGTTTGAGATTTAACTGACTTTGTATTGGACATAATAATGGACACACAGGAGTGAATCAAAGACAGCAATACTGCTGTGGTCATCAGTAATAAATGTGTCATGAATGTATTAAGAATAGGCAACTGCCCAAAAACACCCTGCCAAAGGCAGTCCTGTGATCTGGAACAGACTGTTGATGAAAAGGGGAGACCAGCACGATTTCTGCTAAGAAACAGATGGGTGTTAGTCAGCCAATTAACAGCACAATAAAGCAATGGTGCCAAAAGTAGTTTTTCAAAATTGCACAACTCATTGTTCCTGTCATGGATGGGGCATACCAGCCAGAAAACCAACAAACCTCCACCCCTGTCATCAAAAACCAAAATATTTGCAGTTTCAGCAATCAATGAAACACCAGGGCTATACATTGATCTAAAAAAAAAAAAACACTTAATATGATGAATCCATATTACGGCAATTCACACTGACACATTTTTTAGAATATTTTTCTGACCTTAAAACTTAATACATAAAATGATTTATTTGTAAGTGAGGCTGAATGAAAGCCAAGTAAAATATAATGAAGAGATCTGTGATTGTCTAAAAAAACTATGCACGTTAAGTACAGATTATGGTTTGCCTAAACTGTTTGATATTTTAAATTGCCTCTAGAAAGGGTTTAGTTTATTTGTGTTTGTCAAATACCGAGTCTCTTCGGTGCTACATAAAAAGTATATCAACGACTGGCTTTATGTGCGTTCAGGTTTGAAAACTATGGCATCAGTTGTTAATTATATATGCGTGCGGACCTTAAGCGGAGTGTGCGTTTAACAATCTCTTATTAGGCTCTTAGTTCAAATAAAAACAAACGGTATGTGTGGTCAATAGAAGGGTTAGGAAGAATGTGGCTTGAATGTTCTCCTATTGTAAGCACCTGCTGAAGGGCTTCCTCCATGCGCCTCTCGTTTTGCTCGTCGTTCAGTCTTCTCTGATACCGTTTATTTTCCAGGCGCTCCTCGCTGATCATATTGGCCTCCATCATTTTCTCCTGAGCCAGATGCTTCAACCGATCCTCCCGCTGAAACTCATGTTGTCTTGTTTTCAGAATCATTTTTTCCTGTTGCTTGTGTGTCAGGTTACGCCGCTGACTCATTGAAGCCTGTAAAACGTAACACATTTTAATTACGAAATTGTCAACGAAAGTAATATGCAGACAATCCCGCAATGCGAATTACTGAAAAGGTTATTTCAAACTTTCGCTCTCTTGGCTCCTCTTTTAACGCCTTTTGAATTTTATAGCTATACTTTAGAATCAAAGTCATGTTTTATCTCGTACCGTACGTTTTATTATTTGATCATAACAATTATATATAATTTTGGGACTATTTATACATTGCTACAAAAGAGTCAATTTAATAATACTGCAAACTTACCATCAGTCTGCAATTTTTAAATAAATATATATACACAAAATATAAGGGAGGTGAAGTGCTTCTCCAGTTCCCAATGCTCTAGTTTACACCCCTGTCGCCCGGGTAACCTGGCGCCTTTTTTACACCTTAGCATAAAGGCTATTGATTGGCTTAAATGCGCACAAAGCGGTTGTGGTAGCTAAGCGACTGCAAAATCTGCGCGAAAATCTGCGCAGCGAACAGTTTGATTTGTTGCCGCGACCAAAGTAGGCGAGCACTGTGGCGGAAGTTCAGCTGGATTGGCTGACACCTGCAGCTGATTTGGAAGTGGGCGGGATATGAAGAGGGCGGCACGTACAGATTTGTTTAGATTCGGCATTTCATTATGCTGCAGGTACAACCTCGTCTGTCATGGAGGCTTACATATATGTAAGTAATAACAAATAAGGTATTATTCAAATAGTAAGAAATTTACAAGATATAAATATATTTGTTTTCAAGTATTAAACTTCTGACAGAATGAACAAGACGTTAAAGTAGCTGCCACATGGTGCTTGCAGGCCAGTTTAAGGGCGGCAAGGAGGCGTTGTGGTTAGCGTTGCTGCCTCGGCACACTAGAGCCCTGAACCTGCGTGTAAATTCTGCGCAGAGTTTCCATGAGCTTCCCATGCTAGTATATGGGTTTCCTTCCTATTTACAACTTTTACTTATACATTTCAACAGTACGTTATTCCTGTTCTTCAAGGATACCTTATACAAGTCAGCAGAGGTAACAGGCATTTTTATGCTGATACAGTAAACCACTTTTTACAGTTTATTTATAAATAAAACACTACAGTTGTAAACAAGGAAGTAAATCTTTATGTTATGTAGCGTTTTTTATGACAATCACCTGATATTGTGGGAAAAGGTCCACAGAGATTACAATTCTCACATTTGATTCAGAAGCGAGTTGCTGGACAAGGTCACACTCGGTAACAAAGAATAATGTATTTCAGAGACAGAATTCATCGAAACTCATGATGCGCTAGACGAGGGGTGTCCAAATTCGATCGTTGATGGCTACCTTGTCTTCAGGTTGTCATTCCTACCATTTTCTTTATAGTATCCAGTCTTTTCTGCTAACTAATTTCTTTTGGTTCTGTTTTAATTGACTTGCTGTTTAAAACTCAGAATCCTTAATTTTTTCCTTTTTTCCTTAATTAGCAGCAAAACAATAATGAGATACAAAATGAGCCAACACATGACGAGCTAACCTGTGTCTATTATAAAATATATGAAAATAAAGAAAAATAAAACACAGTTTTGGACATGTCAGTTGTAGCTAAAAAAAAGTTTAATTAACATCAAGAATTAACTTCTAATTAAGAAACTGGTTGGAGTGAAATTGGTTAAGGCCTGACTTAGCTGGTCATCTGTTGGCTCACATCTCATTTTCATTTTGCTGCCATTTAAGGAAAATACAAATGATTTAGAGGGCAGAGGCATTTAAAATTAAGAGAAAAGAAGTCAATTATTAGCAGAAACTGATTAAGAAAGTAGCAGAAAGGAAAACCTTCAGCCACTGTAGCTCTCCAAAGTTTGAATATAACACAATAAAGTCTTTTTCAGATTTTTAATGCTTGAAGAAACCTTATACCAAGTAGAAGGAAAAGAGAATGGCATTCATTTAAACTTTAAAATCTACATGAACTGATCTAGTTATAGAGTTCCATAGATGTGGATTCAGAGAGCTCCTCATGGTTGAGTGCCATGCAGCAGCACTTTGAAATGAACTGAATCTGTGACCTCGTGTTTCAGGCCCAACATCTGGTTCACAGGATCAACTTGTCTATTTTGTTAAGTACAATCAAAAAATACAAATACGTTTTTCCACATCTGCCTCGATTAATGCTCTGTTTTTACTTAAGGCGGTGAGAGAGTGAAGCCTTTAGGATTTCTTGTTGAATGTCAAAGAATCATGTTCCATTGGGCTGGTAAGGAGATTCCTTTTGAAATATATTTCCCACCATGCCAAACTCTCAATGAAAGTGGAAAATTGCATATTTGGCTCCCATTATCTATTGGCAAATCGTGATATACCTTTAGCAGTGATGCATCATCTCATCTCTTTAAAACTATAATACAGTTATACTATCTCTGACGATTTCCTTTTAATTAAACTCAATTCTTTATTCCCACTTGTCCAAGGAAGTGAACTACTCATGATGCCCCAATATCAAATAAGCTATATATGTAAGATTTATCCTATATTTTCCTTTTTATTCTTTTCTTGATTGTTCTGTAAAGTTCCTCAAGTATCATAATGAAAGGATCTATTTAAAAATAAAACATGCAGTGATTAGTCCTACAATTAGTGTCCAGGTTCGATCTTACTCCAGGAACTCTGGATTTTGCACATTCTTACTCTGTCTGCATTTGTTTTTCAAGCAACGTCCTACCACATGCTAAACATTTGTAGGTTTTCCCTGTTTTTGTTTTAGGGCAATGAAAGATTGCCCTAGTGTAAATTAAGCAGACTTGGCAACTACTTATAAGTTGATTTTGGAAAGGCGTAATACTGTTTAACTAAGTAATTCAGTCAAAAAACCCAAATATTTGATACAAAATATCTGCCATTAAGCAAGCCACTCATTCTTAGTAGGTGAAAGCTTCAATAAATACTGTACACAATGAAAGTAATTTTCCTGAGTGTACTAATGCAGTACTTCATCTAAGTGTACAGATGTCATGTCATGTCATTTTCTTACCCGCTAAATCCAGCCCGGGAAGTTTTGTGGTAGGGTGGGTAGTAGTTCTAGAGCCTATCCCAACTAGCATAGGGTGCAAGACAGGAACACCAAAAACATACTAGGGAGGATTTAGTGTCACCATTTCCCCCAACCTGCATGACTTTGGACCACGGGAGGAAACCGGGGCACCCAGAAGAAACCCACACAGACAACATCCAAATTCCACACAGGGAGGACTTGGGGCGTGAACTGGTCTCCTTGCACCGCTACCACTCGGCCACCGTACTACAGATAGATAATTAATCTCAAGGGGAAATGAGTACTTTGATAATTTGTTTAATTGACAATAACACCAAAACATATCGAAAATGCATAAAGAGGGATAAAACTTGATTGGTTGTAAACAATTTCTTTTCATCGACAAATTCAGGCTAACTAACAAATACATTTATTTCTATAGCACATTTTCATATAGCTCATATTGCTCTACATTAATAAATGTGTAATATAGTTGTAAAAGTAAGTAAAAAAAAAGGAACAATTATTTATAAAAGTAAAGAATCATAACGTCCTGCTTAATTGCAAATGGTCAGATGGGCAGGAAGGACGGGACAATAAAAACCCCAGTTGGCAAGATGTTGGAGAAAATAAACCTGTGGTGATCCAACGCCATGAATATGTCATCATTAACAGGATATTCTTGTGGAGCTCTCGTCATCTTACCAGCATCTCAAGTGGTTACAGTGTACTTAGGTCCGGGAATAATGCCACATAGGGCCACCACAGAGTACTGGCAAAAATGAAAGAACACAAAATCAGCGATCAATGACTAGCCTATAAAACAGAAAATACTACTGCATTTCATGAAAGGAAAATATTCAACCTTCAAGTATGAAGGCATACTAGTGATGCTCGTAATTTCTTAAATGATTAAAACAGCCAGATTAAAGAGGTGGGCTGACCAAGCCAGAGTTCGAGAATGTAAGAAAATGCAATTAGGAGGGGGATCAAGCACTCCAAAATAAGAGAAGGAGCAGTGCTGGCATATTTAGATCCTTATATACAATTAAAAGAATTTTACAAATCAAGCCAGGCACAGAGTTGGATTAACCAATCATTAAGAAATCAAAATTTGGAGTGGGTACTTTGACAGACTGCTTTTCAGTCAGTCAGCCATTGTCCTACCCGCTATATAGCACACACTAGGGAAAATTTGCGAACGCCAATACACCTAACCTGCATTTCTTTGGGCTGTGGTAGGAAACCGGAGCAAACTGAGGGAGAACATGCAAACTTCACGCAGGGAGAACCCGGGAAGTGAACCCAGGCCTCCATACTGCGAGACAGCAGCGCTACCACTGCGCCACAGTGACTGTTTTTCAACTCAAAATTATTTTCTAACTTTAATCTGATGATCCCGAAAAACTTTTCCCTTTCACAACGTCTTATAAAAGAAAGCAAAAAAGCAAATGGGCAAATTATGTTAGTTTTGAAGAAATAAAAACACTTTTCACCCATGGTTTATTTAGCAGAATTTTTAACTGAGAGGCAGTTTATTCGTGAATATTAAAATATCACATAACGCTTCTGACGGAAGGCAGTTAGTTATTTTCGATTTTGCTCCTTTGCTGGAATGTTTGCGTCACGTTTCCTCAAATAATTACAAGCCTGATGCTGTGTAAGGTGAATCAGGAAGGCGGCGAGCAGCTGTGCATATTTTATGTACCAGTGTGGCTCGTGACCCCAGGTAGTTGCTGATACGTTGATTTTGTCATCATCTTTAGCACAGATGCTTTAACTAATGAACGGTAGAGAATGCTGTGAACATCTGGTCATCGTTAGTCTCAAGGTAACTTAGCAATTCGGTTTAGAATTCTGTAAATGCAGATTCCAGCAGCATCTTTGCCGTACATATTATTTCTCGGTGCACTTAAAAGCATTCATTCTCAGTGATTGATCCCTCCGGGCCTTTGCGCCGCGCCAGGCACGTCATCTTATCCGCGCAGCACGGTGATGTTCGTAAAGTGGTACAGACAATGGATCGTCGAAGAAAAATTCCTACTTGGAAGAGCAGACAAAATTAAAGAAGCGACGAAAGCCCTATGTAGAACACATTAAAAGCATTTGAAGTGAATGTTACGTCACCATTTTTTCTAGTTGACAAGTCCGTCGTTGTCATCCAAGCACACGCACATAGAGCAGCGATCACTGTGAACAGGCTACACGTACGGTGCAAATTCTTTAAATGGCAAGGGACTGTGACAACGATGTTAAATTAACCAAGTGATCCTGAGCTTTGACTTCTGTCAAATTTAAATGTCATTCGAAAGGCATACTCTGAACAGTTGTTAATTTAATGTAGAAAATCATTTGGTTGTGCATTACTTCAGTTTAAAAAAAAGCAGGGAACAAGAGATAGTCGTTTGTTAGTTTTAACTGAATTTGTTTTTTTTTTAATTTAACAAAAGTGACTGACACATCTCCTTTACTTCCAAGAATAGTTACCATATTTGCACAGTATAAGAAATGGCAGGAACTCAATGAGGCACCTGTGGAGACTCAACTGGGTTACTGCTTGCAGTTCAACACTACTGGCAGTAGGTGACATTGCAATCAAAAGTGTTCCCTTTGAATCTAGGGAATTATTTAATGAATCATGGGATTTCTGTTATAATAAAAACAAGCAGGCTTGCTGAGTGACAAAACACATGACAATAAAAACATTGACCATATACAGACATTAATAGAAAAGCTCTGTTTAGCAGCAGGTAGATGATAAAATGAGGCTATATCAATGAAAATTGCTCTAATAATATATTTGACCACCATGTATCACAAGAGCAGCTTTATTTCACCTCAATGCAGAATTTACAGCTGTCTGTAACTGTATCAAAGTCATGTAATTGCATTCTTTTATGTGAAATTCCATGGCATGGTGTTTTATGATGTTGATGAAAACCAAAGTCTCGGGCACTGCTTCAGAATGTCCCATAGCTGCTTAACTAGGTTGAGAACATATGACAGGTACAGGCATATCTTGTTGTACTAGTCTGGCCATTCACTAATTACTTGTACTACAGTAAATGGATACATATATTGCCGTAATTTCCACTTCTCTAACAGCATACACATATGTCACCATAAGGTAAACACCACCACTTACTTTTTTTTTTTTTGTTTTTGTTGGTATTTGCCTGTCGAAAACATGCCAAATGTACCTCAAACCATAACAAACTTACCAGGAGCCTTCTAAGCATTCTGTTCTCCTAGAGTAATTTGGTGTGTACCATAAATATACTCATCTTCTTGTGGTGAGCATCTTGTGTGACCAATTACCTTCTCCACTTAATCCTGTGGCTAGTAGGAGCTTTGTTAAGTCCAGACAGACTAAATGACTAAGTTAGGATCAAAACTATACAGTCATATGAAAAAGTTTGGGAACCCCTCTTAATTCTTTGGATTTTTGTTTATCATTGGTTGAGCTTTCAAAGTAGAAAATTCCTTTTAATATATGATATGCCTTATGGAAACAGTAGTATTTCAGCAGTAACGTTAAATTTGTTGGATTAACACAAAATATGCATCATAAAATTAGACAGGTGCATAAATTTGGGCACCCCAACAGAGATATGACATCAATACTTAGTTGAGCCTCCTTTTGCTCCTTTGAGTCTCTAGATGCTTCCTATAGCCTTTGATGAGTGTCTGGATTCTGGATGGAGGTATTTCTGACCATTCTTCCATACAAAATCCCTCCAGTTCAGTTCAATTTGATGGCTGCTGAGCATGGACAGCCTGCTTCAAATCATCCCATAGATTTTCGGTGATATTCAAGTCAGGGGACTGTGATGACCATTCCAGAACATTGTCCTTCTCCCTCTGCATGAATGCCTTTGTAGATGTGTTTTGGGTCATTGTCTTGTTGTCCCTGAACTAGCCACATAGCCCCACAGCATGATGGAACCTCCACCAAATTTGACAGTAGGTAGCCGGTGTTTTTCTTGGAATGCGGTGTTCTTCTTCCACCACGCAAAACGCTTTTAGTTCTGACCATATAACTAAATTTTTGTCTCATCAGTCCAAAGCACTTTGTTCCAAAATGAATCTGGCTTGTCTAAATGAGCATTTGCATACAACAAGCGACTCTGTTTGTGGCGTGAGTACAGAAAGGGCTTCTTTCTCATCACCCTGCCACCCTGATGTTCTTTGTGCAAATTGTGCTGAACTGCAGAACGATGTACAGATACACCATCTGCAGTGAGATGTTCTTGCAGGTCTTTGGAGGTGATCTGTGGGTTGTCTGTACCCATTCTCACAATCCTGCGCATATGCCGCTCCTGTATTTTTCTTGGCCTGCCAGACCTGCTGGGTTTAACAGCGACTGTGCCTGTGGTCTTCCATTTCCTGATTCCATTCCTTACAGTTGAAGCTGACAGTTTAAACCTCTCGGAGAGCTTTTTGTAGCCTTCCCCTAAACCAGGAGACTGAACAATCTTTGTTTTCAGATCTTTTGAGAGTTGCTTTGAGGATGCCATGCTGTCTGTCACTCTTCAGAGGACAGTCAAAGAGAAGGAAGCACAACTTGCAATTGACCACCTTAAATGCCATTTCTCATGATTGGACACTCCTGTCTATGAAGTTCAAGGCTTAACGAACTCATCCAACCAATGTGGTGTTGCAAGTAATCAGCATTGAGCAGTGACAGGCATTCAAATCAGCAAAATTACAAGGGGACCCACATGTTTGCACAGCCAGTTTTTCACATTTGATTTAATTTCATACAACTAAATACTAATTCACTAAAAATCTTTGTTCAGAAAACACCGCAGTACTCAGATGTTCCTAGGAAATGAAAGACATACCACTGGTATCTTTTTTGTTGAAAGTCAATTATTATGCAGGCTGAGAGGGGTTCCCAAACTTTTTCATATGACTGTAATAACCAAGATGATTTTAACTAATGCAGTGCTCAAAAACAACATTTTCTCACAACCCTTTTATTTATTTCTCAGTAGGGTTAGATCATTGCTATAATTGTCTGGCCATCTCATATAATATGGCTGCCATGATGTCACGGGTGACATGGCAGATACTGTACATAATGCACTTTACAAAGACCTAACACCATAATGATCAGGCACAGAAAATGGATGCACCATACAAATAAAAACACAACGTTGCAGTGCCCAAAAATAATGTTAGAAAAGTTTATCAATAATTGCATCACTGTCCATCCATCCATCCATCCATTTTCTAACCTGCTGAATGCAAACACAGGGTCACGGGGGTCTGCTGTAGCCAATCCCAGCCAACACAGGGCACAAGGCAGGAACCAATCCTGGGCAGGGTGCCAACCCACCACATACATCACTGTCCTTTTCTTAAAATTATAAGCAAACAATAAGTTCAAATGAAAAGAAAAATGTTAATGCATTCTTGGTACTGCTCATTCATTCCACTATTTTTCCACTCAGATGCACTATTAAGAGTAATGAGGGTTTTATGGATGTCTTTATCAATGGCATAGCATGTCCTTTAGTTGTATAGGGTGGGTGTGACATTCCTTTGAATACACAGTTTTGCAGAGCAGCTTTTGCAACCCCTGGAACACGATTAGAGACATTGACATAAAACAGAAGGATGATGCTTGGTAGCTTTACTCACTTTCCTTGAATGACTCCCTTAAAGCCAAAGCAAATCCGTGTGGGCCATTTGAAGCATGTAATCAATATAAACCAATCCCTCAAGATTGCACTTGTGATATTGCTGGCATCAGCTTGGACCTTGAATTACATTGGTGTTGGAGAATCCACATGCTTCCATTATTTATAATATTCTTTGTCCTCGGGATACTAGTGAGATAGCGAAGTTTCATTCCCAGTTAGCAAAAGCTTCTTAAATTTCTTCCAGTTTGAATTCATTAGCTTGATATTCCCCTTTGAAACACTCAATGCAGCAATGCTTCTTTTCAGAAGTTAACACCCCATGTGCACAGACCTCTTTCCTGTTTGATTGTTTATTATAATTTTTCATTGACCCATAACTAATTTCTGTAGTCTATGTTTTCTCATGCACCATCACACTTTGATCCTCTAGTGCAATTTGTTCCATGGTGGCAATGTTTCTTTTGTTTTTGAAGGTGAATGCCAACCAGACGTTGCGTTCTCTGCTAGAGTGGTAATTCCAGTTGTGGAATTCTGTAAGGTATATCTTGATAGTTGCATCTAAAGGAAACTGGCCCAGACTCCTGACATACAGTGGTGTGAAAAACTATTTGCCCCCTTCCTGATTTCTTATTCTTTTGCATGTTTGTCACACATGTCCATGTCATTGTCCTGTTGCAGCACCCGAGATCGCTTCAGCTTGAGTTGACAAACAGATGGCCGGACATTCTCCTTCAGGATTTTTTGGTAGACAGTAGAATTCATGGTTCCATCTATCACAGCAAGCCTTCCAGGTCCTGAAGCAGCAAAACAACCCCAGACCATCACACTACCACCACCATATTTTACTGTTGGTATGATGTTCTTTTTCTGAAATGCTGTGTTCCTTTTACGCCAGATGTAACGGGACATTTGCCTTCCAAAAAGTTCAACTTTTGTCTCATCAGTCCACAAGGTCTTTTCCCAAAAGTCTTGGCAATCATTGAGATGTTTCTTAGCAAAATTGAGACGAGCCCTAATGTTCTTTTTGCTTAACAGTGGTTTGCGTCTTGGAAATCTGCCATGCAGGCTGTTTTTGCCCAGTCTCTTTCTTATGGTGGAGTCATGAACACTGACCTTAATTGAGGCAAGTGCGGCCTGCAGTTCTTTAGACATTGTCCTGGGGTCTTTTTTGACCTCTCGGATGAGTCGTCTCTGCGCTCTTGGGGTAATTTTGGTCGGCCGGCCACTCCTGGGAAGGTTCACCACTGTTCCATGTTTTTGCCATTTGTGGATAATGGCTCTCACTGTGGTTCGCTGGAGTCCCAAGGCTTTAGAATTGACTTTATAACCTTTACCAGACTGATAGATCTCAATTACTTCTGTTCTCATTTGTTCCTGAATTTCTTTGGATCTTGGCATGATGTCTAGCTTTTGAGGTGCTTTTGGTCTACTTCTCTGTGTCAGGCAGCTCCTATTTAAGTGATTTATTGATTGAAACAGGGGTGGCAGTAATCAGGCCTGGGGGTGGCTACGGAAATTGAACTCAGGTGTGATACACCACAGTTAGGTTATTTTTTAACAAGGGGGCAATTACTTTTTCACACAGGGCCATGTAGGTTTGGATTTTTTTTCTCCCTAAATAATAAAACCATCATTTAAAACTGCATTTTGTGTTTACTCGTGTTATATTTGACTAATGGTTAAATGTGTTTGATGATCAGAAACATTTTGTGTGACAAACATGCAAAAGAATAAGAAATCAGGAAGGGGGCAAATAGTTTTTCACACCACTGTATGTCAACAAAGTGAGAATAAATCTCTGAAGGCATCATTTTTTTCTAGCATTATAAAAACAGTGTTGGCACAATTTTGTGGTTTTAAGCACCAGTGTTGACTTGGTCCTGAAACACAGAACGCACATTGTAATGCACAAATGTAAGAAACTAGCACTTTGAGGTTTACTACAAATGTAAAGTGCCTTATAAATAAAATGAATTATTATTATTATTATTATAAACTTATAAATTGATGTATTTTTGTACCCAGGAGCTCCTGTTAGCACACTTCTAAATTCTGCACTAGAGAATACAGTTTTTACATTGAGGTTCAAATTGTTTAGTTTAGCCCATTACATAAACATATGACTAATTGAAACCCAGAGAATGAAAAAAAAATCTTTAACAATCCTTAATAAATAATTTTGCCCATACGCCCCTTGTGAAATATAGTTTCAGCAATTTTTTTTTTTAGTTTCTTATGATGTTACAGTCAATTTGTATGTCACTGGTGCTGTTATCTTATTGTGATTCTTTAGCACTATTTCACAAGCTGTATATTATTGTTCAGTGCAGAAATATAATTGTTTAATTGTAGTTATTATCCATCCATCCATCCATTATCCATCCCACTATATCCTAACTACAAGGTCACGGGGGTCTGCTGGAGCCAATCCCAGCCAACACAGGGTGCATGGCAGCAGCACTACCACTGTGCCACCGTGCTGCCCTTGTAGTTATTAGTTTTTGCCAACTAAAAGAAAAAATTACAAGTATGTTAAGTTTAATATGTGGATAATTATACTTTGTTATAAAACTGATAGATTAAGTTAGCCATTTTGTGTGTTAAAGAGCATTGGCAGTACATTTAACAGCACATTCTCCTTCTATGAGGACAGTCATGTAGGGATATAGTGAGGCCATGTAAAATGGAGATTTTCAGTGACAGGATGTTCAAGTTCTGGGTAAAAGTGGCCACTTTAAAAAGGAAGCACTCTTTGACATCCTTGAGGTTGTTTCTGCTTATTTGGGTAAATCCCCAAATAGAAAAATCATAAATTTACTGTTGCAGTTATATAGTATTACACACTCATCAGGCTCATTCATCACACTACATTTGGTAAATTGTAAAAATTGCCAGTTGTGATGTATTTTTCAGATGGACAAGCTACACATGTAATAATCCATTCATTGTTTTAAACTATCTTAACCCAATTCAGTGTCTTGGTGGAGAGGGAGAGATATCAGCAGCATCAGCATAAGGAAAGAAGCAACTCTGGATGGGATGACAGTCCATTGGAGAGCATGCTCATTCATACTGAGTCAGATTAGTGTTACCCTTCAGCCTAATCTAAAGTCATCAGACGGGGTACACTACCACAGCTTGGGATGTATTGCTGCTGCGCTTATGGATAAATAGCCAATGGCTTATTGATTTGAGGTAAGGGGTCATTCATTTTGCTTATAGATTTGACTCCGAGAGTAGAGTGCATCTTTATAAACCTACCATGCATCATTGGAAATGAACTTGCACACTCTGCAGAGGAGACCCCACCGTCTGGAACTGAACTCGGGGTCCATCTCTGTGAGGCTTCCACACTGTCCTGCGTAGTAATCATGTTTTAATATTTATGGTGTCTTAGAAAGATGGCTATACTGTGCAGGACTTTCCCTGTAGTTCTTTTCCGACTTTCTGCTTTACAAGCCTTAACTATAAAAATGGGGACAAAACTACAGTATATTGTGTCTTAACAGAAAAAAAAAGAACAGTATCCAAGAAATACTCAAAACCTCATCATTTTGTCATAAAAAGCAATGATGTCTTTCTGTGTTAAAATTAAAATGACTAGCCCAAATTGCAGGTTAGTCACATTTTGTTTGAACTAAGGCAATGTTTTATTTTTTCTCTCTTCCTTAATGCTTTCCAAAGAAAAATTTAAATCGGTCCTGTCTCTGCAAGGAATAATTGTCCTTGATTCTTATAAAGAATCATTTCAAGGAGCAATCAGAGGGTAAACTCCTAAAATTGTGTAATTTGATACACCGATTAGCTTCACAATTGTGTTCTTTATGCATAAATCTCCAAAGGCAGTTCATATCATATGGTTGTGACTGTGAATATCATCAAATGACTCTATTTAAGGATATCAATTTTTAATTTATTCTTGTAATGTGTGCTTCCAGTGATAAGCCCAGAGCTGCATACACTAAATACAATTACATTAACATAACATTCTCAAACCTACCTAATGCCATCCAGGTTTGTAGGAGCCAGAGCCGATCCTGACAGCACTGGGCACAAGGATTGAAATGTTTCTACATAGTGTGCCAGTCCATAGCAGGATACAGTAACACAGAGTCATTTTAGAGTCACCTAAAAACCTCACACACACACACATATTTAGGGATGGAAGAGGAGAACCCAAAAAGACAAGGAGAGAGTATACAAGCCCCATATAGACAACAATCAATGTAGGAATCAAACCAGGGCAACTCCAAATTGATGCCCATGGTTTTAGAAGGAGATCTACAAAAACCTCATATGGTGTAATGGCCAGGTGTGCGCAAACATTTGGTCATACAGTATAGTTCTCTAACACCGCTACCAGTCTTCCCCTCACATGGGACCTTACAGATGATAATAGGTGGCTTGCTTCCAAATGCTGCCTGTCTTATGTGCATAAATAAACTACTTGTTATCTATCTATCTATCTATCTATCTATCTATCTATCTATCTATCTATCTATCTATCTATCTATCTATCTATCTATCTATCTATCTATCTATCTATCTATCTATCTATCTATCTATCTATTTATCTATCTATCTGTTATATAGTGCCTTTCATATCTATCTATCTATCTATCTATCTATCTATCTATCTATCTATTATTGAAAGCCCATAGATATTTCATTTATATTATCTCCCTGAACTCCACAAACTGAACAATCCTGGACATGTAACTGTTGAGCAACTCTTATTTTTGACAGCCTAATTAGACCACATTGTTGAAGTAAAATACACTAATCATGAATTAGTAACAGTTTTCATTTTCAATGTCCAGACTGCTTTATCTTTATAATGGCCATTACTTTACATAGTGTGTCCTGTAGGGGGCGTTTCATGGCCTCCTAACCTATGACACAATCTTACAAATACGGTTATGGTGCAAATAAATCATTTAATTTACAGTATCTTACAAAGTTATGTTTTTCTCTAGTACGCAACTATAACAGACATCCGTTTCCCTCCAATTGCCCATGTGAGCTTGGTCCGACTCCTCTTCCGACTGAACACTGAATATATTATTTTAAGCTGGACTTGGAAATGCTTCTATTGTCAAGGTGGAAACTCTCCCAGGTCAGGCAAAAGTCCCAGAAAGTAGGGACATCCCTTACCAGCAGCTCCCCCTGTCAGCACCCAAACAGCTCAGCAGGCCTGTCCCACTGGACTGCAACTCCCAGCATGCCCTGCAAGCAAATGAATGGGTATACTAGCCCAGGAATGCTGCCATCCAGTGTGTCAGAGGAGCAGGCAGTTCCCCTCTGTCAATCCATTACACTGCCCTCCCTGCCAGGTAAGGGTATGAGGTTTGTCCTTGTTGGGATGTCAGCCTAACCCATCACAATAGTCATTACCCATGATAAAAGCTTTATTGTTCTCAGGCATGCTTTTAACATGTCCTTAACATACACCCTCATCAGACTGACATAGTAAATTCTCTCCCTCATTGGTTTCTTTCTGTCTTCTTTAAACACTCAAATTCACGCCCAAATCCTCTTTCATATATGTTAATGTACTCACTTAATCAAATACAGGATTTGGGGAGCAGTGGATGCAGTCAATAAGTCAACTCTCTGGCTATTTTAACTGTCAAAAAACCAAATGCATGACTTTACAATCTGTATGTGAATCAGAGTTTCTGCACTCACATATGGTGAATTTAGGGAGATCATGCAAATACCACACAGAATCAAACCTGGATCTATGTATTGTAAAGTATCAACACCTTTAACCAAGATGGCGCCTGTTAATGAGTTATTGTTAAAAACATGATTTGTAAAGGTTGATCAATTTGGTACAAGAGAACTGGAATATGTCTCAAGAAAACTTTGATTTTCACCTGGCACCTGATACTTGATGAATTCATGTAAAGCATTACTATTAAATAATAACTGCGGCCTCAGTCAGTCAGTCATTGTCCAACCTGCTATATCCTAACACAGGGTCACGGGGGTCTGCTGGAGCCAATCCTAGCCAGCACAGGGCACAAGGCAGGAACAAATCCCAGGCAGGGCACCATTCCACCGGAGGGCACACACATACACCCACACACTAAGCACACACACCAGGGACAATTTAGGATCGCCAATGCACCTAATCTGCATGTCTTTGGACTGTGGGTGGAAACCGGAGCACCTGGAGGAAACCAACGCAGACACGGGGAGAACATGCAAACTCCATGCAGGGAGGACCCGGGAAGCTACTACTGTGCCACCATTTCGCCCGGCCTCAAAACAATTGACATACATTTTATTTTATTTCCCGTAGTTGACTAATACCATATTCAGTATGAGATTTTTTTCTTGCACCATTATTGTCCAATGTCTGTGGTGTGAATAAGTGAAATTAACAATAAATGTAAATAACATTTTTTCACTTTCTGTCTCTCAGTTTAACTGTTAACTCAAACAGAAACATAAAAAAGAAAGGGAGGGGGAAGAGGGAAATGTTAAAAATCTATCTAATGTCAACTGTTAAAAAAGACAAGGCATTTGGTGTCAAACAGATTTTCAAAGTCCCAGTGAGCTTCCGTGACACAAAAGTTTCTGACACTGACCTCACCAAGCACCCTGTGAGGCTTGTAGCACCAGGTTGCGTGTCTGCAGTGCAGGCTTGAAGCCTACAGCTTCTTGTGAACTGACTCTTTTCATCTGAAATTTATAAGGCTGAGCTCCACCTGGAGAGGTAGCTTGTCTCTAGACTTCACTTGCTTACCCAGGATGATTATTGACATGAATAATTACACCTTGGGAGAAAATGATGGCCGTTGGGCCATGCCAGGCATGTTTTGATTGTATTTGGAATATGACCAAAAGTGGCAGGCAGTTTTCAGAAAAGAATATAATGAAATGTATGTATATATACTGTATATAAAAATGTGTGTGTGTGTAATATCTGTCTATTTACATATAAGTTACATTTTAGGTCTATCTATCTATCTATCTATCTATCTATCTATCTATCTATCTATCTATCTATCTATCTATCTATCTATCATGTAGTGCCTTGTTTAACTATCTGGCTTTAAAAAGTTCTCTATAAAATAAAAAATGTAAAAGAGATAGATGTGTATTGTTGCTTAGGATTTCTTTTCTTGCATTGTGGCTTAAAGAGAGATGGGTTGCTAATAAGGTTTTACAATATTAGAAGCACAGCAAGAATTAAAAGTCGTGCATGACTCATGTCTTAGACAGTGTAAGTAGCTTCTGTTAGTCCCTGAGGGCCGTAAACACACTAACCTTTCTGCTTGGCTACACTGCTTCATTATTTTCCAGCCTGGTTAGCCATGTGCCTGCACTGTTTATCCACATAGTGTACGTTCATTCATTATTGTGCTGTGGTGTTGGAGATTTGCCTCAGTGACACTGATAAAAGTAAAAAATTAACTGTACAGTTTCTGCTGAGTTACTGTGTGAAAAAAAATCTATTAAAGTCAAGTTAACTTTATTAATTAGTAAAATGTACCTAATTTGCTACAGCTGGACAGCACCTGCACACTATTGTTAAAATTAGTCTGAAAGATTCATACTGTCTTTTAAATATTGATAATGCCATTTTTCATTTTTGTGTCATGTAGCCCCGTTGGGAATAATTATGCTAATAAGTCTTAATGATTTTTGCAAATAAATGATCAAACAAAAGTGTGGCTTTTGATTTATATTAATGGATGCCTTAAGGAGAAAATTCATCAGGTCCTTGCCCACATCTCGATTTGTCTTGTTTATACTATGTTAGTGTATACATATGTGTGTGTGTGTATATGTATGTATGTGTACCATATATATATATTTTTTTTATATATATATATATATATATACATGTATGTGTGTGTGTGTATACCTATAGTATATAATTATGAATTATGTATTCTTCATGCATGTCACCCACAGTCAGTCAAGGATCCATTTATTTATTTGTTGATAGTGTAATGCATCAAAATTTATGTAGCAGAGCACCAATTATTCTGATGGCTTGGTCCTAATTATTTTGTACGTGTTGCACATGCTTTTTAAGAAGAACATTTCTTGGGCATCGCCATTTCAATATTTTAAATAAAAATGTTTAATGTATGAGCTTCCAGACATACAGTAATTCCAGTAGTACCGAGCACTAAGGCTGCTTTAAATTACCCAGGTAAAAGTTGTTGTTGAAGTCACATTAGAGCGATATATGTTCATTAATGTGAATAGTTTGCACTTGATTTTTTGTTCTAGTGTTGAAGTTTCTCATTTGCAGTATTCTTTATTTTAAATGGCATTCTTAAACATAAACAACCATTAAAGTACTCGTATTTTATATTTAATAATGCAATTACCTTATTCTATTTAAAGATTCATATTTTATTACTATGGCCGCAGACACCTTAAAAGCATTAAAATGTCAAGCTTAAAATTGTGAATTAGGTGACTATTGAAATCCAAATCTTTTCTTTCCTCTTTTTTTTTTTTGCTCCTTTCAATATTGTACTAACAATACTGTACTAAAGTAGCTGAAACTTGCCCCTGCAACATCCATCCATCCATTATCCAAGCCAATATATCCTAACTACAGGGTCGCGGGGGGTCCAGCCAACACAGGGCGGAAGGCAGGAAACAAACCCCAGGCAGGATGCCAGGCCACCGCAGGGCACACACACCCACCCACTAGGGACAATTTAGAATCACCAATGCACCTAACCAGCATGTCTTTGGGAGAAAACCGGAGCACCAGGAGGAAACCCACAAAGACACAGGGAGAACATGCAAACTCCACGCAGGGAGGACCTGGGAAGCAAACCCGGGTCTCCTAACTGCAAGGCAGCAGCGCTACCCACTGTGCCACCATGCCACCCTTGCAACATCCAGCTCAATATAGGCAACAATGGATATCAGCCACCTTAAAGAAACTCTCATTCGCACACACTGGGCCAGTTTAGTTCTCAATTCATGTACCATCATGTCTAAATTTTAGCAGAACATGGGAGCACTTGCAAGCTACACACTGATGGCAGATACACCTGTAATTGCATAAATATAATTTATATATGTATGTGTATTGTGATAGAAGGGGAATGAAAGGAGGATGAACACTTGGACAAAATAAAGTATAAATTTAAACTGAACAGAAAATAAAATTCTGCCACCCCTCGGGTCTGATTAAACAGTTGCTGAATCCCTTGATACCTGCTGTGGTCTATGGCCGGCTTGTCATCATGGCCAATACCCCCAGACCGCCAGATGGAACTCTCCCTGCAGCATGGAGGTGCCCCGGATACCAGCAAGAAATCATAGACTATGGAGTTTTCCCTTACAAACCTGCTGGATACCCCAGGGGCCAACAGAGGACGCTGCAAGGAGGCCTAGAGAGTCAAATGTGCCCTATAACCCGGAAGTGTGTCATAGGCAAAGTGACAGCAGAAGTGACGTACTTCCGGGATGAAGAAAAGGACTTTTTATCTGACCCAGAAGTGATAAGGATCACATGAACTGGGGACTGGAACACTTCCAGGTCAGGAACTATAAAAGGACTGTGACAGTTCCCAGACGGCGAGCTGAGCTGGGTGGAAGGGGCGGCAACGCGTCTGGGAGTGGTGGAGAGTTTATTGTGATTATTGGTTTGTTGAATGAGTATAGTGGAGAAGAGGGTGCTTTGTGCACTGTGCATTATTAATAAAGTCAACATTTGGACTTTTACTTGGTGTCTGACGTTTGATCGGAGGGTTCAAGAGAGCGACAGCGACCCCTATCTGTCACACAGGTCGCTACCACTTTGCTTAAAAAATGAGGCATGTGATGTCACCAACCCGTTGGTATAACTCACTATCTGAGTTTTGGAGAAAAACATAAAGAATTGCATATGTTTCCTTAGTTAGTCTTTCTGACAAACATATTTAGTGGTTTCGACATTTTGACTGCAAGTTTGGGTTTTGATTTTTGTTTTAACAATTGTGTTATCTGAATACTTGGTTACAAATTGTTAACCACTTTTTGGTTAATCTCTAACCCTCTGGTCTTTACCAAAATAAGTTTGGCAGAACCAAGATGTCTAAAAGTGGCTTACAGACTTGGTGTTGTGTTTCAGCCATGGTTGCACCAACCCAACCCCAGGCTAGGGTCCTAGTGTCTCTTTTATGTTGTGTAAAAGAATGAGTCTCAACACACTGGAAAAGTTCGGGGCAGCCACCCGTATATTGTCCATGGCTGCAAAAAGGGTTTTGAAATCAGCACTGATGTGCATGGGTTGAGTTCCAGACTGGACTGATTTGACTGAGGAAAAGATGGCAGATTAAAAGGCAAAACCTGGAAGTGATGTTAAATCAGGCAGGTTTTCCCGTATTTGGCCTGCAGAGATAACGGAAGTAGGTTTAGCGCACCTGACACCCCATGGCCTGGCAGGTAATTACCTCCACTTGGTCCACTCAGCTCCCTCCTAATCACACGTGTGTGACAGTTGATTGTGTTCAATTTTTCTGTTAATTTTGTAGTTCACTTAGTTTCTTTATGACGAAGCATCCTCTTTAACATACCATTTCTTTTGTAGGTAGTTCCCCAAGAATTGGGACCACCTGCCCCTCACTGCAAGGGGCTGCCCACAGTCCTGTAAAGGCTGAGGAAAACCCACAGTCCCTTGTGGTTCATTGAACGCACTCGTGGGTAGTGAGTTCTCTGGTGTTTTTGGCTGTTTTCATTATTTTGAATTTTAGAGTTTTGAGACTTTTTTTTTTGCTTTTTTTGGGGGTTTGTATTGAAAAATTATATGTTTTTAGGGTTGACAACTTTGAAGGCATTGCCTTCTGTATTTTTTTGTGCTCTTTGGAGCTTCACTTTTGTCAAATATTTCTTTATAATGAATGTTTATAAATAAAAGATACCACATTTGCCATTTTCCGACTAACCAGGGTTTAATGATTTTTCCACTTTAGTGGGAAATTTGAGTCATTGTTTTGGACTTTATCCATAGGAAACCTCTAGTTCATAACACTGGGCATGTTAACAAAAGTCTTACTTGTACAAGACAGCTGAGGGCTACTGGAGGATGCTCTATCTTTATATTCCTGAAACAAATACAGGCCATCTGTGTTGCAAATGTAATTCCAGAGCTTGGCTGAAGTATGAATTCAACAGGAGATTTTTAACCATCTCCTTACAAAATGATCAAAACTGTGTAGTCAGGTCAACTCTAGGCAAGTCAAGTTTATTGTCAGTTTATTGGCCAGATCTGAGAGAGAAAGTTAATCAATAATATATACTGTGACCACAAGGGGGTGGCAGTGTGGCAGTGAGCCTCAAAGTCACAACAATACACCACACATAGAATAAAATAAAACATTAATTTACCTGCGGTGGGTTGGCGCCCTGCCCGGGATTAGTTCCTGCCTTGTGCCCTGTGTTGGCTGGGATTGGCTCCAGCAGACCCCCGTGACCCGGTGTTCAGATTCAGCGAGTTAGAAAATGGATGGATGGATGGTATATTTATTTACACCAAGCACCTTTCCAATGATTACCTCTCCAATTATAGCCATAAATCCAAAGCAATAAACACTTCTTCCTCCTGGCTACCTCCTGCTGAGTGTTGCCTGCTGCCTGCCGACTCTGTCTTCCCGATATGAGGCCACAGACTCCTTTTATGTCGGACCCAGGAATGCTTCTGGTAAGCACGTCCAGGGCATAAAAGAAGTAGGGAGGTCCTCCCTAGACGGCACTCTCTAACAATCACTAGGGACCCTGACAGGGCTGCACTTCCGGTCTCCAACTTTAAAGCACCCCTATGGGTGTCCTGACTGGGTTGCCATATGATGACACCCGCCAACTGGAGTATGGGGGATGGAACAGCTCCCAGGTTTTGGCTTCTGCTGGTCAATCCATTTACTCATGTCGGCCAGACACAAAGTTATTTCTCCATACCCGCAGTCAAATTTGCTTGCATTTTCACACTGGCCACCAGTCCGGGTAATGGCACAGCATCCGATCTGGTAGGATGCCTGTTCTCCTCCAACAATACACATATTTATTACATATAATATTTATTATACATTTTATATATATATATATATATATATATATATATATATACTTTTTCTATTACCTTCAAGCAGTCATCAGCATAATGCTCCTGTGCCTCATCACCATGTGTAGAAAAGGATGTGTATAAAGATTCTAGGTCTTTACATATTGATTACATACTGTACTGTGTTTGTCATATTAAAATTTCTCATTACAGGTTATACTGTTAAAAATAAAAGAGTATGGTATGTCAGTCACATTGTTTTGGGCATTTGTCACAACTACAGGCCTGAAAGTTGCAAAACTACTTGCAGCTTCTAGCTTAGGTTAAACATATGTCCCATGCCATTAATAAAAGTCAGGGTGCTTGTCTTGTACTCTGCTTGTTTTTGGTACTTCTAGGAATTTGGATCTGAGAGCGGAGAATTCTGATATGTTACTGTATATCAGCACTTAATTAAAAAAAAAATATGTTCATCAGGTTCTTATTGGACCTGAAATGCAAGTCCCAGCTGACCTGACTGCTCAAGAAGCTAAATAAACTACCACAATCATTTTCTTTTAGTATGATGGTTGAATTCATGCCCTGCAGCATCTTTTAAAGATCAGAAAGGAGTAATCTCTGTGATAAAAATATTTAGAAGAAATCTTCAGAATTGTATCCAACCCAGGCCTAAAATGAACATTTCTAGTAGTAGAAGGACAGGGCACTCGGCTTCTGTTCAACATGTTTGCTGCCCTGTTCAAATCTCATGACACATGCGGCTGAGGGAATTCGGTGGTGGCCCAGCTCAGTGTTCTGAGAGCCACAAAGACTGCGTTTTGTAATTTGCCAGAAACAGAGGTGTTCATGTGTCAGCCAAGCCTGCCTGGTTTATGATCTCATAGTTAACATGGCTTCTCCCAGCCCCGGCATCCCCAAGTGTACCCATACCTTAATGAAGCCCCTTTAATAAATCCTACTGAGATATCTTTGAGGGATCTGTCCACTTTTGTCTATTTAGTTGTTAGAGCATTCTTCCCCCTTTGAACTCTGTTAACAGACCATTTATCAGGATGAAGGATGTTCTCAGGAGAGAGTCGACAGCCGGCTAGGCCCAGGCTGAATGACAGGCCGCCGAGCCGAGATTGATTTTAATGAAGCCCAGAATAAACAGGAAGATTAAGAGGTTGCGTAGAGCAGTGACAAGTTTTTTTTTAGTTCACCTTTCTCTAGAAAATTGGAAACTGGCTGTGCAGCTGATGCCTGTCTTGGGGTAATAAATGCATCTGCTTTCTCTGCGGCTTTCTGATTTGTTTTTTTTTTTTCCGGAGGGTTTTAACAACAAGGAAAACAAAGAAACTTTATATATATATATATATATATATATATATATATATAATATATAAAAGATCTCCTGACTATGGAGCCAAACTTGAACATGTGATGGGTTGGGAGAAGGGAAAAAACATCCATGGCAATAATACATTTATATTTTAGGCAAAAAACAGAAAGAACGCTATAGGTGTGTACTGTAGGAATTATTGTTATAAAGGATAAACAATTAACTATTTACTCGTTATTTTGGGAATATGTGGAGAATGACTGACAAACACTAAATTGTTAACAATAGGAAAATATTTAGTTTTTTTTTTTTTACGGTAGTTATTTAATTCAATTGAATTGTAGGACATCCGCCATGCTTGTTTGTTTAGCGAAGAGCTAAGCTGAGTGATTTTAGTATGTTTTAAAATTATTAAATTATTCTATGAGAGAAGTTGACCTGGGTTCACTTCCCGGGTCCTCCCTGCGTGGAGTTTGCATGTTCTCCCCGTGTCTGCGTGGGTTTCCTCCCACAGTCCAAAGACATGCAGGTTAGGTGGATTGGCGATTCTAAATTGTCCCTAGTGTGTGCTTGGTGGGTGGGTGTGGATGTGTGTGTTGTGTGGTGGGTTGGCGCCCTGCCCGGGATTGGTTCCTGCCTCGTGCCCTGTGTTGGCTGGGATTGGCTCCAGCAGACCTCCGTGAAACCTGTGTTCAGATTCAACGGGTTGGAAAATGGATGGATGGATGAGAGAAGTTTAGATATATTTTGGAACACAGGGGTAATAATAATAATAATAATTCTTTGCATTTATATAGCACTTTTCTCACTACTCAAAGCGCTCAGCAATTGCAGGTTAAGGGTCTTGCTCAAGGGCCCAACGGAGCATTTACGGGATTCGAACCGGCAACCTTCTAATTGCCATTGCAGATCCCTAGCCTCAGAGCCACCACTCCGCCCTCAGACTATGAGAAGCATTATATTATGGGCACTCTGCTCAGGGTCAGTTTCTGCCTTACACCATAAGCTTCCAAGATGGGCTCTAGCCCTGCACAATCAAAACTACTGTATATTAAGTGGTTTAGAAAATGTTATTTTATTATATTATAGGATTGATTTATGTATGCTCTAGGAAAATATAATTAATCAATCAATATATTTATTTCAAATGACACATTTAATAACATGCAACAACACATTGTACATTGTACTACAGATAAAACAAGATTACAGTACAGTAATACATACTAATCATTTATCCATTCATTTTCATACTTACATGTTATTTAAATATAGAGTTGTTGGAAGTCACATATTATCTTTGCAGTGTTAGCCACAAAGCTAGAACTGTGAATGGGATGCCATTAATTTAATGAATTAACTTAATGAGCATCCTTATGAAATGTGAGGGGAAAACTTTACACAGACTGTACCCAGGTGGGGCTTTAAACCAACTGTCTTGGACCTGTAAGGTACTAGCACCTACCACTGCGCCACCATGCCCCTCACAAACTAATTGTACAATAAAAAAAAAACATAGAAACAGAAAATTAGAAGTCGTAGAAAATTTAAGAGCAAATACCATCCAAGGAAACATTAAGAACAAACACATTTAGCAACATAAAACTAGAAGTCCAAGTTCGAATTTATTGTCACGTGTACAGAATACAGTGAAATTCTTACTTGCAAGTCTGACCACCCTGCAACGCATAGTCACTCTGGTGCCATGATCACCAAGTGTTAGCCGTGAAACGGAGATCATACCCAGAAGGACAGATACCGTACTTGGCAAAAATAAGACAAAGTCATGTTAAAGAGCATTCTGGTAAAATTTGTGTGGAACTGTAACATCTAGCCAATTAGTTTACAGAAAGGTGGTGATGTAGGAGAAATAAGAATATACTTTGGGGAAATTATTTACATACATTATATAAATAAATTATATATATAAATAGTTTTTTGTGTAAAAGAATGGGGAGCATTTTATTTCTATTATGTGAATAACTGTAGGCATAATACACTTGGATGTGTGCAGTAATTTTGTTAAGACTATGGGGAATAATGAACTAAAACTATGGGATAAAACTTAGTTATAGTATGGGAATAAGTACCTAATAGGAGGTATTTCCTCATGGTCCATGTGTATTTATTGTTGCATTAGATGTCTTCTGTTTAAAGTATTCATATTCTTGCCAAGCATTTGTGAGTTTCCCTTTTGAATTCAAAAGCATACTGTCAAGGTGACTGGTAACCAAGCTTGGATGTAAGTGTGTGTGAAGCCTGTGAAGGATTGATTCGATTCCTGCCTTACACACAATACTGCTAAGACAGGTTCTGACACCATTGTCTCTGTAATGGAAAATGCGGGTTCAGATAATGGGTGAGAGAATAAGTAAATAGATGAATTAAGGGATGACTGAATGAAACTGAACAAGCTGATGAGGTTAACTGTAGGAACTTCACTAGTTATGTTAAGACAATGGTGTGCTTATGTTGATTATATAGAATTCATTGTCGGGCAACCAGTGCGCGCCGCGAAAACCTTTGTAAAATATTTAAAATTGCTAGTGTTTTTGAACTTTTGGTTGATTAAAAAGATAATGTTTAAAAAAAAATATATGTTGGAAAAACAGATAACGGAACACTTACGCTGCGGTGGGTTGGCACCCTGCCCAGGATTGGTTCCTGCCTTGTGCCCTGTGTTGGCTGGGATTGGCTCCAGCAGACCCCCGTGACCCTGTATTCGGATTGAGCGGGTTAGAAAAAGGATGGATGGATGGAACACTTACGGAAATGAAGTCTTTAGAAACGCCAATAGACTTTAAATGATCGACAAGGAAATGCGCGTCTGTCTTTCGAAAATTGATCCTCGCATCAATCTCATATGTGCTGAAAAACAATCTCAACATTAATTAAATTTAAGATTTATCCTTTGATTCCTTTATTAATAAAATGTCTTTCAAACTTGTAAAATTAACTGTTTTTATTGGCGATTGTCCATAGATTGTGTCGTCACGACTTTATTTATGGGCAGTCCCACAGGTGCGCCGCGAAAGAAACGTTTTGGACTTAGTGCGCCGCAACACGAAACAGGTTGCCTTTCACTGATATAGATTATGATTTATTTATGATATGGTAAAATTGTAACTTGTGTTGTTAAACGTACTGTAATAACAGATAGGATGTCGTCTAACTAGATGAGAAAAGATTTGATGAAAAATTTAATGTGGGAAAGCAGCAGACGTGATGAACGCCCAGTGGAATTTTATAAAACATTTTCAAATAAGTTAGCCCCACTACTATTAGTAATGTTTATAGAGACAACACAATTCTACCTCAAACTTTTCACCAAGCATTAATTATCCTATTCCTAAAGAAAAATACTGGCTTATTACGATGTGCATTATACAGACCATTTTCACTTGCGATTAATAAAATGTTAAGATACTCTCCATCGTTCTAGCTAGAAGGACTGATAAAGTGCTTCCCTCTGTAATATCACAAGACCAAATCGTATTTATTAAAGGCAGACATTTAGCTTCTAATCTTTAACGTTTATTTAATGTAATATACTCACCCATAAAATTGAACACACCAAAGATCTTATCTTTGGATGCAGAAAAAGTATTTTGACGTGGCTGAATGGGATTACCTATACACCACATTGCACAAATTTGGGTTTTGCCCAGATATATGTGTATGGATCAAATTTCTTTATACCAGTCCAGAAAGCTCTGTTTGTATTAACAACATTTTTACAAGCTACTTCATACTAGGGTAGAACAGTGGCCCAGTGGGTAGCGCTGCTGCCTCGCAGTTAGGAGACCATGCCTAAACTTCCTGAGTGGAGTTTGCATGACCTCTCCATGTCTGCGTGGGTTTCCTCCGGGTGCTCCGGTTTCCTCCCACAGTCCAAAGACATGCAGGTTAGGTGCATTGGCGATTGTAAATTGTCTCTAGTGTGTGCCTGGTGTGTGTGTCTCTGTTGGCGCCCTGCCCAGGGTTTGTTTCCTGCTTTGCGCCCTGTGTTGGCTGGGATTCCCTCCAGCAGTTATCCTGTAGTTAGGATATAGTGGGTTGGATGATGGATGGATGGACTTCATACTAGAATGTGGTTCTCGACAAGGATGCCCCCTTATTACCATTGCTCTTTGCAATTGCCATTGAGCCATTGGCCATTCATTTTCAAAATGTATCAGAGATAAAGGGAATTATGACTTGAGGACTTGATCAGAAAATATCACTACATGGAGATGATATGGTGCTGTATATATCAGACCCACAAACATCAGTACCAGCAGTCCTCATCGCACTAGCAGATATCTGGACTCAAAATTAATTTGAATAAAAGTGTGCTTTTCCAGTAAACTCTCCAGCACATAATATTAGACTGGACACCTTCTCAGTTATTTTAGCAGATCAGTTCAAATACCTTGGAGTAAACGTCACAAGTAAATATAAAGATATTTTTTTGCTATCTGCATGGAAAAAATTAAACAAGATGTGAACAGATGGTCAACCCTCCATCTCACAGTAGCAGGGAGAATCAATATTGTCAAGATGAATATCCTTCCCCAGCTTCTATTTCTATTTCAGAGCATCCCCATATACATTAACAAATTGTTGTTTAAAAAATGAGTTTCAGTTATAACCTCATTTATTTGGAATACAAAACATCCTCACATCCAAAAGGCGTCTCTACAATGACTAAAGCAGAAGGGCGCATGACACTACCTAATTTTCAATTTTATTACTGGGTGGCAAATATCCAGACCTGGACATCGACACAAACTGATGAATATACACAAGCCTGGTCTGTAATAGTAATAAAATCTTGCTGTACTTATTTATATGCCCTATTTTATGTCCCAGTAAATACAAATTAGCATCAATATACTGATAATCCAACTGTCTATCAATCCCTCAGTATATGGAACCAATGTAGGAAGACTTTAAAACAGAGAAGATCTTATCTGTTGCACCTTTACATGATAATCACTTTTTTCTACCCTCTTAAACTTACACAGTATTTAATGTTTGCAAAACGTCTGGGGTTAAAACACTTAGAAATATGTATATGGATAATGTCTTTGTAGCTTATGAAAATTACACTTCAAATTTAACTTCCCATCAACACAATTTTTGCACTACTTTCCGAAACTTCACTAAAATAAGGTGACCAGAATTTTTTGGGCCAATCCGGGGACATGGGGGGGCTAGAGGAGCGTAGTCTACTCCCCTCGTGTTCCGTGATTGAAGTTCTCCCACCAGTAGCGATGGAAAACTTTGAGTCGCACACGCTGCAGATCACAACAGAAGCATCCGGGGTCGGACGCAAATACGAAAATTACAGGGATCACCGCGCCAAAATGCAGAAACAACAGGTGGAAGAAAAGAGCCGCCATGCTGCTCTCGCATCCAGAAGCAAGCCACGCGTAGACACAGGCAGAGGCAGAGCACGAGTAGGGGCTCTAAACACTATAGAGCACAAAGCGAAAGCTTATCACGTGATTCCTCGCCAAAGTTGCAGAATGCGGTAATGCATAACCTCCGTCAAAACACCGTGCACACGCGCCGAGTTCAAATTATCATGGTGATGAGATACATTCAAAAAAGTGAACCAGCTGAAACCGGGGACGAAATCTTAAACCGGGGACAAAACGGGGGACATGTTTCTGAGTGGGGAGAGTTGTCCGAAAAAGGGGACTGTCCCCGGAAAACGGGGATGGATTGTTACCTTAACTAAAAGGAACCTGACCAATTTTCCTCGCCTCCCACCCATTTCTATTCCAGAGCCAATACTGATCAGTCTTGAAAACTCCGACAGCATGTCAACAATATGTAAAAGCACTTTAAAATCTCTTCCTCTCAAAGATCCTATGGTACGTCAGGGATAGGATTTTTAACTTAATGTCTCAGAAAAGGAGTTTAGGGCAGCCATGCATAGAATACACTCTAGCTCCATATGTGCAAAGCATTTATTCACCCAACTTAAAATCTTTTATTGAGCATGTTTATCTTGTTTCAAATTGTCCAACACGTATCCAGGGCAAAATTCAACATGTGAACATTGAAATTTAGCTGCAGCCTCACTGGGCCACATGTTTTGGGCATGTACCAAATTAACATTATTTTGGACAAAAATCGTTGTCTATCAAATAGCCTTGGTGTCACAATCACTCCTAATCCATTAATAGCGGGGTTTTGGTGTACTTCTGCATGGGTTTAAAGTGGAGAAGGACAAGTTGATTGTAATTGTTTATACCACACTACTAGCACATAGACTTATCTTGCTCAACTGAAACAATCCCAGCCACCCTGTTATACGTCAGTGGGTAACTGATCCTCTATACTATTTGAAATTGGAAAAAATGTAATTCTCACTTACAGGATCTGTTCAAAACTTTTTAAAAATATGGCAAGATCTAATTAATCAAATCTTAGAATCTAAGCATTTATACTTGGGTAAAGGACATTCTCTTTTCTTTGCTGTCTCTTTTTCTCGGTTGGGGGGTTGAATTATGGTTTGTTAAATTTGACACGATTGTATGAAATGTTGTTTTCTTCAACATTCAAACTTAAAAAAAATAAAAATCTGATGAAAAATTAGAGTGAGTAGCCAAGTGGCATGTTAATTAGCATTGCTCTCCAGTTGAGTTTTGATGTTACTTTTAAGTTCATGTGGCTGCCATCTTATAGCCGGAGGACATGCTGTAACTTTTTTTGGAGACTCTAATCCGACTCATGGTGAATGTGTGTGGCTGCAATGGGCTGGCATTCCTTCCAGAGCTGGCTCCCAGTTTGCATGCATAAGTATAAAATGTTGATGGACTGGCACCGCTCTGCAGTGAGCTTCACCCCATTGCTCCTGTTACTACTGGCATAGGATCTGTCTTTTCTATGAAATTTCCTCAGAAAATGTACTGATTAAAGAAATTCATAGAAAACAATTTGTTTATTCTAAGGTAATTATTTATAGTATGTTGTGGTCATGTGATTATATGAAGTGGAAAATGAATTAGTAACATAACATGACAAAACATTTTCAAACAATGTTACCTCAATCAAGGATCATGGGGGCTGGAGACAGACTGGTACACTGGAGACAGTGTACCAGTGCATCTTACACACTCACCCACTTTGAAGTTTTATCCTAACGTGCTTGTGGGAGCAAAACCAACCAAGAAACAGAAGAAATCTGCAAACTCTACATTGGCACAGACTGGCTGTGGGATTTGGATTAAGGATGCTATGAGGCATCAATGCTTAGCACTGTGCCATCCATTTTTTCAGACTGGGGAATTATTTACTTATAGTATGAGAAAATGTAAGTGTCTTATGGGAATGATTTAGTTATTGAAATTATTTACATTACTTATGAACTGCACTGAGGACATTTACATTTTAGAGAAGTTTAGCTATATTACCCATAACCCTCAATTTGTTATAGGAATGATCTGGTAAGATGTATGAAATAATTTACTTATATTACAGGAATAATGGACTTATGGGGATTCATGGGGAGTTATTATATTATGGAAATGATTTACTACTAAGATTTATTTGCTCATATTGTGGGAATAATTTACAATTGCATGGGGAACAAATACTTTACATGATAGCTCAAGCCTTAGAAATGATTTAATAAACTGCAGGTATGATTTTCTTGTGTTCTTGGTAGGATATTTTTCTGACTCATAGGAATTTTGAAACTGCAGCAGTTACATGAAGCAATACAGTGTAAAATGGCAAAATCAATTAAAGAAATGATGTCCATGATTTACGAACTCTTTCTCCACCTCGTACTAAATAAGTAATCTGCTGCCAGAGTGATTATTCCCTTACTTCGTACGTTATAAGTAAACAGTACCCTCGTGGATACTAAGTCATTCCCACAATTGATATTTGTTCTCTCATGAATCCCCTCCTGGGCTCTGGACCGGATTGTCACCTTCTGTTTTCCCCAGAAGTACAGAAGCTATGTCTTTTGAGTACAGTCCCTCCATTGAAATTATCCCCAAAGCCTTTTATATATGTACATCATGCCAGCATCTGCCTTAGATTCCCAAATATCTCAGTGCCATCCATATTTTGCGAGGAGCATACATTTAGGAAGCCATAGGGCTTGCTGTATAAGTGGTGGTGGGTGAGCTGCAGTGCATGGTGCTTTGAGCACAATAAGCATTGATATGTTCGTCATTTTCCTTTCCCTCTCGAATCCATTTAAAATTGAAAAGGAGCAGGACAGTGGGCACAGTTATTATTAGAATAATCCCCTGAATGATTGAAAGCCGGCAGTGCAGTACAAGGAAGTCAATTCCAAGCCCCCGTTCTATTGCCACTCTCATTTGCCTTTTATTGAATGACATGTGACAAGGACCAAATCGGGGGCAAGTTGGCCTTGCTGCTATTTATTTTTATTTTAAATGATGGATGAAAGACTTTGCCATGCAAGGCCTGGATCAAAGAAACAAGCTAAGCCTCCGTCTCCTCGAGGTCCCCCTGGAAGGATTTGATGGTTCCTGCTGTGACATGATAGGAAGCCATTGACAATCAATGCTGAATCCTGTCCCATGGAGCATTATTAGTCCGAATGAGTTCTTGCGAAAGCTTTGAAAAACTTAACTTCAGGAAATGCTGTCTGTCTCTGGTTAAGGATCAGCTGCTGCCACTCCTTTTATTGTTGTATTGGTAATCCACTGTGTATTGCATTTCTATCCAGACTTCAGCGCCTGCCCCAGATGGGATGAGTGTCTCCAATTGAACTCATACTTGGCACCCAATTCTAAGTCAGAAATATATAAAATGGTGGAATGGCAATAGCGTTTATGGCAAGGCGTTTACTGAGTGGCAAGCTCAACTGAGTGTGCCTACTGGATGCAGAATGCTGACATTCATTCAGTCATGTATCTTGAATTTTGGAAATTATAATCAGCTAAATAACTCTTAATTTGTTTAATAATTTATTTAAAAAGCATGGATGAAAGTTAAAACATGTTAAAAATAAATATCTAAACGTACAAGCGATGAAATTAAAGCACATAGCAGCCTATCCCACAAACTCACAAACATGCAGCCACATCACAGTGTGAATGGGAAAAATAAGGCAATTCTCTAAAGACAAAGCTGCCCCCAACTCCATACAGCAGGTGTTTGTTTGTCACCACCTGATCTCTCCTGAATGTCCTTACCCAACTCTGTAAATGGAAGCTTTTGCAATGAATGATATTTCAAACAACTGAAGCCAATGGTCAACACAAATGATAAGTAGTATGTAGACTTCTGGCACTTGCACCCCAACTTCCTGTGACAGTAGGGGGCGCTATTGCTCCCTTGAACCCTCAGGTACCATGCCAAACACCAGGTAAAAGTCCAATACTTCTTTTTATTATAATAATTATGTGCACCAAGCACCCTCCACTCCACACTACTCATAAATAACCAATACAATAATAATCAATCCTCCAACTCCCAGACACTTAGCCACCCTTCTTCCCAGCTCAGCTCGTTGTCTGGGAGTTCCCAAAGTTCTTATATAGTTCCTGACCCGGAAGTGTTTCTCATCCTTCAGTCCATAATTCCTTATCACTTCTGGGTCAGAAAAAAAGTCCTTTTTTTTTCACCCTGGAAGTACATCATTCCTTCCGTTCATGTGACTCGGAAGTACTTCCGGGTTGTAGGGCAAATAGCAGTCCCTGGTTCTCCCTGGAGCGACCCCTGAAGGTTCCGATGTTGTCCAGATGGGCTTTACAGGAAAACTCCATAGTCCATGATGCCCTGCTGGAATCTGAAGCATCTCCATGTCGTAGGGATGGCTCCCTCTGGCGGCCTGGGGGTATTGGCCGGGATAAAAGGCCGACCATGGACCACATTCCAAAAATGCAGACTTATCAAAGACAAGCCTGTAACATTTAAAAACAAAAGTACCGTATGGAAAGCATTCAAGGAAAACTCGTGGATGGTTTTTTATAGGTTGCTTAGCCCATGTAGTGATGGCCAAGAAAAAAAATGTTATCTCATGTTTTAATACATAACAGTCATAACACATTTTCTGTTATAATAAGGAGTCTAAGATGACCAAAACTGGACAAACAATATCAAAAAGTAAAACAAAAAAAATAAATAAATCTCACATTCTTTATGTCACATAATCCCGTCACATCATCCATTCGAATGGTCGCATAGTACAAAACAAGTGTCTTTTTACTAAAATACATTTAAACAAACCACTTCTGGAAAATGCTCCTGTGAATGACAATGGCATTCGCTCAAACACACCCAAGCATTTGAATTGAAGACCCACTGTCTGTCATTACATTTATAAATTCACAGAATATCATTTTTGGGTGGAGTCTTCCCTTAACAAATAACCAGAATGCTCGACTAATGTAGGATAACGATAGCCATCCTTTATGGCCCAAAATTAAGTACAAAGCACATGTTATCTCGTCTTGATAAAGACTTCCTAAGACTCCTCCTGACCCCCTGTGTAGAATGTCATGCCTTGCTTACATTTTCATTTCTTTTGTCAGATTGTTATCAATGCCTTTGATGTGTTTGTGTGCTTTAGTTTAGCCTGTGTATGTCTGTAATGCTTTGCAGCTCAGATGTTTCTCTAATTTATCTGTGTGGAGTTGGCACATTCTTTTCATGTTTGTAAAGTTTTTCCCACGAACTTCGATTTTCCTTCCGCATCGTAAAGATTTGTTTTTTAGGTCATTTGGAATCGCTAAATTGGCACAGTGTGGGTGTATTCATGAGTACACCAAGCATAGGACTGGTGGTCCATCTATGGTTGGCTCCTGCCTTCCACCTGATACAACCCTATATGGTTGACACATTAATAAAAGTTCTAATCTCTTTATACTCAATAATTTTTCCTTTTCTTTTGTTAGTATATTACTTCTGCTTTTAGTTACGGTATTTCATAACTGACCTATCATTAACTTTGTAACTCACATATTCTTTTTGTGGCCTTTTTATTCATAGATGTATTAACTATTTTGCCATAATGTTTTTAGTATATTACATCATTTTTATAGCTGCTTTTTTACATTCATGTATTATTTACTTAGTTATTTAATTCTTTCTTCATTATTTTTACTTTCCTAATTCTGGTGTTTTTATTATACATTATTGATCTACTGTATGTCCCACTGATGGTAGGACTGACATTTTAATTTTCTTATAATCAGTGCCTTCCTGGACTGATTCCAAACTGTAGTGTCTCCTTTTGCTTATTTTACTTGACCACTACCTCATTTTCTTACTGAATTTTTACATTTGAGTCCTTTAACTAATATAGTCAGTTAATTAATGAGCATCTGTCCATTTTCTAAACCCACTCATCCAGAGCAGGGTTATGGGGAGGCTGAAGACTATTCCAGAAAACACTGGGTATGCAAAGCAGAAACAAATCCAACACAGGATGCTCGTCCATCACAGGATGACACACACATACATCAGAGGGAAAATTTAGCTTTGCCAGTCCATTTAACTTGCATGTCTTTGGACTGTAGGGAAGAAACCAGGGCACCCAGCGGAAACTCACTTGGACATGGTGAAAACATATAAACTTAAGGCAAGGAGCACTAAGAACTTGGTCTCCTTGTTGCAAGGCAGCAGCAGTACCACTCTACCAACATGCCACCCTTAATTAACAAGCACTATTATAATCTTTTCTTTCTTTATATCTTAACCTATGAGCACTGTAAAAGTTGTTTTTTTTTTTTTTTCAAAGTCAAAAGTCAAAGTGAACTTTATTGTCATCTCAACCATATACAAGTATACAGATAGACGAAATTGCAAAGCTCAGGGTCCACAGTGTAACAAAATGATGTGCAAATAATAATTAAAAATTGAATTAAAATTAAAAAATTAAAAATTGAAACACAAACAAGACAAGACATTGTGCAAAGATAGGACAAAGAAGTAGCAGCAATATTGAAGTGTAAGATATGTACTATAATAAATAAATAAATAATAGATATAGATAATACAGAAATTCTCAGTGTATGATAATAATTGTTTAAGACGTGTGTACACAATGACAGGTCAGAATGTTTCACAGCAGAAAGATATCAAGAGTGTCAAAATACTTAAAGGTCAGTATGAGATTTTCAGTTCTTTTCTACATGCACGCTCATCTTTGCAGGACAGTGGTTTTCATGTATAAAAGTTCTGTTTTTAAAGGTGGTTGAGGCCGTGTGGAAGGTCCCAGGGGGCAGGCTGGTGTTAAGGAGTCTAACAGCTTGGGGGTAAAAACTCTCCTGCAGCCTTTTTCTTCTATATTATATGAACATGTTCTATTTGGACCCTTTTCAGTTATATAATACCTTAATTAATGAGCACTATTATAACATCTTTTCTATAATACCATATTAACATATGAGTAGTGTCATTAATTCTTTCATTCTTTCTTGTCCTCATGCCCATTTCTGAATCCAGAAATTAAGCTGAGTAGAGAAAAATTATAAAAAAAAAAAGAATGTCTTTATTGTCAAAATTAAAGTAATGAGGAAGGGAATTAACAAATGACTTTCTCCACAGGTATTGAACCCCTTGTTGTCTAAGTCTAAGACTCTGGTCTAAATTCCATCTCACATCTAGCTGGTGGTTGAATTAAGGTTACTGGAGCTTATATGAAAGGTGCTTTTAAGCCATACTCAGAGGTTACTTCCATGTATCCATGTGTACAACCCTCTGGACCTGCATTGCCAGTGCTCAGGCTGAGGGACTGAACATAGGTGAATATAGGATCTCCATCTGTTTCCTTCACAGTTTAGAAGCTGGTTACCTGCAGGAAGAACAGTGACTTCAACCTGACTCCACCCACTTGTCTATCATCTGCCACACGCATCCTGACCAATAGTATAAAAGGTGCTCTTTTTACCCTAACAGTTCTTTGTGCTACTTTCATACTGTAACACACACTGCTAGTGGTGTACTTGTGCACTTACAGTTGTGGCGGACGGCCGGGACCCATGCCTGGCCAGGACACCCCTTTGTCACTAGATTCGGGGGAGCAGCCATGGGAACCACGCTACAAACCTTTGTTGGCAGCCCCCCCGGGTTGCGTCAGGGCCACTTTCATGAAACACCGGAGCTCATCTTTGTTGGGCTCCGTGGCCTCCGCCAGGGGGGACTGCATAGAGCTGCACGGCTTAACAAGCCCATCTGGGCGGGAGCGAAGCCACACCTGGAAGTGCAGCCAGAAGTAGGTCAACGAGCGCCTGCAACACTTCTGGGTGGGCTATAAGAGGAGCCTGCAGACACTACTCAGGGTGCCAGAGTCGGGAGGAGTGTGATTTGGGGTGATTTGTCTTTGTATTTTTGGGCTGTGTTGTGGCTGTGGGGTTCACGGGGAAGACGTGCCCCACAGGTAAAAAAGAAAAATAAATCTTTTTGTTTATTTTACCTGTGCCTCTTGTGTCAGTCTGTGTCAGGTCAGCGCCAATCTCACACAGTATATGATCACACATCAATGCATCTCAGCAATAAATGGTTATTATCAAACCACCAATTTGAACTTCTTATCTTCTGTATTTTATTTTATGTGTTTTGACAACTTATGAAGTGATGTTTGTATGTCAGAATATGAGTATATCCGACCCATAGCTCAAAAATCATTCATCAAGTCTGATTATTATTATTATTGTTACATCTTGGAAGCCTTTTGATCTTTAGCTAAATCACTTCTATAGATTCTGCTCTACAGAGAGGATAATTTTCTATTTTGTGTGCACATTTTCTTACAGAATTTTACAGCTAAAGTCATAGCTTTAAGTGGAGAAAGATCTTATTATAATAATAATTTATTTCTTCAATATTTATTGTGTAATTTCCTTTTTTGATGTTTGTTCATTTATTTATTCTTTCTTCTTTTACATCATCTGTCCTGGAATAATCAGGTTCAGAAAATAGATGAAACGACTTTATTGGTATTGTTGTATTTCTGCTGGTGGATGAAACCACTTTAGTCACTGCCTGTGACTCACTGTGTGTACCTGAGTGATTTTTTTTTTGCAATCTGAAAAGGATATACAAATAATTTAAGAATAGCTTACTTGTACTTGTAGAGCACACTTAGAAAGCGTTCAGTCCATCTATCTTTATTTTGTATAGCACCATTAACAGTATGGACCTTCACATTATAGTAGAATATCAAATTTAACAAACTATAAAGTGTTAAGAATAAACAGACATACAGTATAGTAGATACAAGAAATGTTGTATGGAAATATACCAGGCAGATTGTGTATATTCAGTTATTCAGTTCAATTCATTTTTATATGGCACCCTTCACTGAGTGCAGACCCAAAGTGCTGTAATAAGGTTAAAGGTAATAAAAAAAATAAAATTAAATAAAAAATAAAAATAAATAAGAGTATAAATAAATAAAAGAAAAAAAAGAAAAATCATATAATGCACACACATTAAAATACATACTTGTTGCCCAGAGGGGGCTGGGTGGTCTCGTGGCCTGGAACCCCAGCAGATTTTATTTTTTCTCCAGCTGTCTGGAGTTTTTTTCTGTCCTCCCTAGCCATCGGACCTTACTTTTATTCTATGTTAATGAGTTTTGTTTTATTTTTATTATTTATTTTGTCTTTTTTCTCTTTCTTCATCATGTAAAGTGCTTTGAGTTACATTATTTGTAGGAAAATTTGCTATATAAATAAATGTTGTTATTGTTAGTTTAAATACACAAAACAACAAAGCAATTTGAAGCTGATTGACATGAAAGAATCCTAACAATATGTGCCCATTAATATTATTGCTGAGATATGGCCAGTTGTCAACAGAGGAGAGGGAAAGAAAAACTCCAGCAGCACCAATCCTGGAGAAAATAAGCCTTTGTGGGGTGTCCATGGTCGTGTCTAACACATTTTTAAAAGACCAAGTCACGTACAGTCACACGTCTGGAGACCAAGGTCATCTTGACACCCACCCTTTCCTGGGCATTCTCTAGTATAATGTAAATGTGAGTAGGACAGTCAAATAAGAAGACAAAATTCTTTATTGTTTGAATGTATCATTGGATTCCAAGATTTCCAATACCTCTTGAGTAGATAGATAGATAGATACTTTATTAATCCCAAGGGGAAATTCACATACTCCAGCTGCAGCATACTGATAAAAAACAATATTAAATTAAAGAGTGATAAAAATGCAGTTATAACAGACAATAACTTTGTATAGTGTTAACGTTTACCCCCCGGGAGGAACTGAAGAGTCACATAGTGTGGTGGAGGAACGATCTCCTCATTCTGTCAGTGGAGCAGGATGGTGACAGCAGTCTGTCGCTGAAGCTGCTCCTCTATCTGGAGATGATCCTGTTCAGTGGATGCAGTGGATTCTCCATAATTGACAGGAGTCTGTTCAGTGCCCGTCGCTCTGCCACGAATGTCAAACTGTCCAGCTACGTGTCTACAACAGAGCCTGCCTTCCTCACCAGGTTGTCCAGGCGTGAGGCGTCCCTCTTCTTGCTGCTGTTTGCCACAACCGTCTGATAGAACATCTGCAGCATCTTATTTTTTTTAACATATAACATATATCAAGAGTTGATCATCACTTAAAGATAGATAGATAAATAAATAGATACTTTATTAATCCCAAGGGGAAATACTCCAGCAGCAGCATACCAATAAAAACAATATTAAATTAAAGAGTGATAACAATGCAGGAATAGCAGACAATAACTTTGTATAATGTTAACGTTAACCCCCCGAGTGGAACTGAAGAGTCGCATAGTGTGGGGTCTCCTCAGTCTGTCAGTGCAGCAGGACGGTGACAGCAGTCTGTCGCTGAAGCTGCTCCTGTCTGGAGATGATCCTGTTCAGTGGATTCTTCATGATTGACAGGAGCCTGCTCAGCGCCCGTTGCTCTGCCACGGATGTCAAACTGTCCAGCTCCGTGTCTACAATAGAGCCTGCCTTCCTCACCAGTTTATCCAGGCGTGAGGCGTCCTTCTTCTTTATGCTGCCTTCCCAGCACACCACCGCGTAGAAGAGGGCGCTCGCCACAACCGTCTGATAGAACATCTGCAGCATCTTATTGCAGATGTTGATGGACGTCAGTCTTCTAAGGAAGTATAGTCGGCTCTGTCCTCTCTTGCATAGAGCATCAGTATTGGCAGTCCAGTCCAATTTATTATCCAGCTGCGCTCCCTATAGTTCTGCACCCTGTGCACACAGTCACCTCTGATGATCACGGGGTCCATGAGGGGCCTGGGCCTCCTAAAACCCACCACCAGGTCCTTGGTTTTGCTGGTGTTCAGTTGTAAGTGGTTTGAGTCGCACCATTTAACAAAGTCCTTGATTAGGCTCCTATACTCCTCCTCCTGCCCACTCCTGATGTAGCCCATGATAGCAGTGTCGTCAGCAAACTTTTGTGGCAGGACTCCGAGTTGTATTGGAAGTCTGATGCATGTTGGATGAACAGGACCGAAGAAAGCACAGTCCCCTGCGGCGCTCGTGTGTTGCTGACCACAATGTCAGACCTGCAGTTCCCAAGATGCACATACTGAGGTCTGTCTGTAAGATAATCCACAATCCATGCCACCAGATATGAATCTACTCCCATCTCAGTATTTCCCATATTTCCCAAGTGCAGCAGAACATCTTAAAAAGGATACTGAGAAGAGAAACAGAATAGAGAGGGACCAGTAACGGTTCATAATTATTGTAACTAGCCAACCCGCGGCGTACCATATGCCGCACAATCAGGCCGGTTTCCTGCCAGACGGAGGGATGGGGGTGCACGGCGCGCAGTCGCGGAGTTTGGAACGGGAGGAGAGGAGAAGGACTTTCATTCAGCTCCCTCCGTCATGCTAGTCTGCTGATTTCTCGTTCAGTATGCACTGCCCGCTCATGTGCCCACCTTCAACTCGTCACTTGAGTTGTCGTCTTTACACAGTCCAGATGAACCTGCGACTCACGTAGACTTTTCATTGCTTTGTGCGGATCTGGCTGCTTTTCTATATATAATCCCCCAAGACACCTGACCACGGTAGTAGCAAGGGGGGTGTGTACAAAGGGTAGGGACGCAACCAGTGGAAGCGTATGAGTCGCACTTAGTGGGAATTCCACGGTTTGCAGCCCGAATGGGGTTCAACGGCTTACCCACGCCTCTGTGTGCCAAGTAGACACACGCTCAATCTCATGCATAATTATTTATTGAATGCTAAACACTTCTGGAAAGACACGGTTGTCTAAAACGGGTTGGTGTGAAAATACAACAGTAAGTGAATGAAAAGATGGAACTCTGGAGAGAGCAAAATACAACACAATAGTGAACCCACGGCATAACAAACGCTGCATAATTATTTATTGATGGTTGAACACTTCTGGAAAGACACAGTTGTCTAAAAAGGGAGGATTTGAGGATACAACAGAAAGTGAATGAAAAGATGGAACTCTGGAGAGAGCAACATATAATTGTCCGTGAGTGAAGAAGACGCATGTTTGTCGCTGATGCGAATTGCTGTATGTAGCGTGTAAAACAGTTTGCTATGGTGCACGCCGTCATGCGTCGTAACCGAAAACTCGGTTTTTAAAGACTGCTTACTTCATTGTGTTTTAACCTCAGTTGTAAAGGTTTGTTTTAAGGATCCCATGGGATATCCCTTGCAAACCGTTTTACATGCTGCATATGGCGACTCACCTCCGCGGGAAACATGCCCCTATGAACAGTCAAGGTGGCTCGGAGGTACATGAGGCTTCTACGACAGACGAATATAAATGACGCCATTCTTTCTGTGTTGTCGCGTCTGAGTTGGTGGGCGTGGCTCTGCGAGTTGTCGTCGTATCCAATGGTCTTGGAGTTGGTGGGTGTGGCTCTTCCCTGCATGCACCATAGATGTCTTACTTGTTGGTGGCTTAGTGAATCCACGCCCCTTCAGCCATGCTTTCCATGGGTGTCTTGCCTTAGTGAATTATATATATAGATACTTACATGTTTGAACAAATTAAGATGTAATAAGTACAGCTAATCAGCAGTTCTAATCAATTTATCCTATAGTCTAAAGTTGTGTGTTTTCAGACTGGAATTAAAAGCTGAGACAGATGGGGCTTCTCTTATACAAGCAGAAAGATCTTTAATATTTGGAATATTTAGTTGTCTGGCATCTTGAGATCTTAATGTGCATATGTAATGATAAGTTCAGATAAGTTAAGTAGTGCTTAAGCTAATTAAAGCTTTACAGTAAGAAGGAGGATTTTGAATTCTGCTTAACTGGAAGCCAGTGTAACAACGTAAGTACAGGAGTTGTTATATGGTGATACTTTCGAGTTCTGGTCATGATTTTTGCAGCTGCATTTTAAGTTGACTAATAGTTGCATAATTAATAGTTTGAACAGCCAGTGAATATATTGCAGGAATGAATCCTGGAAATAAATGCATGAATTAATTTCTCAATATCTTTCATAATTAGAACCCTCTTAAATTTCTAATATTGTTAAACTAAAAAAAAACAGTTTTAGGTAGTAATGTAATGTGTGTTTTAAAAGATATACTTGTGTGAATGATACAACTCAAGTTGTGTGCCAATTTAGTACATTTACTGTTTAGATCAACATTTGAGTTTTTCTGTATTGAAAAACAAGTAGATGTCCTACAATCACTCTTTTAATTCACTGACACATTTAATTAAAGACACTATAGGAGATAGAGGCTCTGATCAGGGCTCTCGTGAGTCTGAGTGTCTGGGCTTGTGAGTGTCCTGATAAAAACCAAGATCAGGCCTTTAATGACCTCTTAGGCACAGACATCAGCAGTGTGTCTGTCTGCAGAGAGAGTGTCGACCTCGTTGAGAGGTTTACTTACTTTGCCAGCGACATTCATGTCTCTGGTGACCCTTCCAATGAAGTCAGTAGACGGATTGGGAGAGTATATTCATGATGTTGCTGGAAAGGGGTGTGTGGTGCTCCCTATACCTATGCAAAAAGATGATGGTCCAAGTCTTTAGAGTCCTGGTGCTATATGGTTGCGAGACATGGACACTATCCAGTGACCTGAGACGAAGACTGGACTCCTTTGGCACTGTGTCTCTTCAGAGAATCCTTGTGAACCGCTGGTTTGACTTTGTGTTGAATTAGCGATTGCTCACGGAGTCCTGAATGAGGCACATTACCTACATGGTAAGGGAATGTCAGCCGGCACTACGGCCATGTGGCATGATTCCCCAGGATGATTCGGCTCACAGGGTCTTCATTGTTGAGGCCCCGAGTGGCTGGACCAGGCCAAGGGGACACCCATGTAACACTTGGCTGCGGCAGATGGATGGTCATTTCCGGAGGGTGGGACTGAACCGCGTGTCTACCTGGGAGGTTTCCAACCAGGATCTTGAGTTGTTTCATTGTGTGGTGGTTGTGGCAATAAACTGTACCAGTGCATACTCCCCAACCTGACCTGACCTGACCTGACTTGACTATAGGAGAAATGTAATTTGGTCTAAAATAAAGGTATAGCTGAGTGTTATCTGCATACGGATGAAAGTGAATGTTATATTTTCTAATGACATTTACATTGGGAGCACGTAAACTAAAGTCAAGAAATCCTATGTAAATCCAGAAGAGCTATAGTGAAAAACTAATTAATAATGTGAATAAAAATAGAGATAGATAAAATATAATACAGGGTTAAAAATAATCAAACAGAGTAAACTGAAACATTTTGAGCAGAACTCAGGCACAGTATAAAACCATAAAGTTGCCAGATCAGTCCGCACCATATGACCCCCCTCTGCTCCCATTGCGAAATACACATAAAGAGTTGTATGGAACCACTGTCCGCTGCTTTGGGGTAGTGTAACATTGTTTGCTGCACTCTTTATTCTGTTGGTTTACATCACTAGGATAATCTTTGTTTTTTAACTTTTGAATTTCTTTTTATTCATCCATCCATTTATCCAGGACAGGTTTGCATTAGTTGTGTTGCTAATGAATTCTTACTTCCTTTTCATTAATTTAGCCTTTTTTATTTACTTCAGTAAGTGTTTTTTTCCCTTCTTAAGTCTGAGCAGGCAATAAACAAACAAAAGAAAAACACAAACAAAAAAAAAAACAGACATACAGAAAAGTGAAAAATGCAAATGATATTTAAATGAGCTCAGGGAGCAGCAAGGAAAACAGATGAATCACATTACAGGTGTCTGAGATGAAGGCAATATGGAAGTGAAGCCTCACGTGGAGAATTTCACCAGCTGTCAGCGTTCAAATGCTCGACTGGGAATGAGCTAGACACGCTGCTTTGACGAATCTCACAGGTTACCCATCTAAGCCTCACAATTCCACCTAGGATTGAAATTAATGTGGTGAGGCCTGCATTTATCTAATATTGTTTCAAGGCTAATTTTTCCTTCTGATGATAGCTTGTCTGAATGTATTTGCCTCTACCTCTTTTCATACGTAATAATAGTCAGAAGAAATCTCTTTTCTAGATGAAATGAGACTTTTCCTTTCATCATTGAAAGCAGCTGCATTACACATAAAAAAATAAAATTAGAAGCAAGCATCGCCGTGACTACAGGGATCTAAATAGACTATTAAAATACCATAATAGCCATACGTAATGTGAGCTGTAATTAATAATTCCGCAAAACCAAGCTTTTTCTTCCATTTAGATAAAAAGCCTCTAACTTTGGATTATTAATTTGACAAATGCACATTGATTGTGGTATCATGGTAGACCATAATGAAGCTGTCTCTTTCCTCCTGCACACACAGTCTTCATCACTGCCACCTGAAATGACCAGCACTTTGACTGTTTCTGCCAAAGAACTGAAAGTTAGGTAAAGGTTGGATATTTTCTTCTGACTGGAGGTTCGATATAAAAACTTGTGTTTTTAGTAAATATTGCATACGCAATACGCGATCTGGGTGAAGCAAGTTAATATGTCAGGCAGAAAAAACGAATCTTATAAAACTCCAATGCAATTAAAGTAATCAGAAACTCACACATTAATAATGACATTTCTTTCAAAGTGGACTTGCATGCTATTGCTCTATACAAGCAGGCACATAGTCAAAAGGTGATATCTTTATTCCTTTATCGATCAGTTAGCTATGCACTGTATAAGTCAGATTTATAGATTTAAATTCTCAAGGCGGTGTCTTCAAGTTCTACTGCTGGCTCAGAGAATAATTCAAGAATAAGAAAAATTAAAGAATAATTCAGTTCACCTATTCACACTTTGAATGAGTACGCATTTCTGTTAAAAATAATCTACATGTCAGAGTAGGTAAACCACACAGACACCAAGGGGCAGTAAGCTTTATTAATTGTTACTGCCTGTTTAAAAAAAATCCCATGGAGACACAATGAGAAGGATTTAGGAGTTGTAGTGGACTTGTCACAATCAACTTCCAAACAGTGTTCAGAAACCATTAAGAAGGCTAACAGAATGTTGTGTTATATAGCGCCTTGATGTGTAGAGTACAAGTCCAAAGAGGTTATGATCAGCCTTTACAACACACTGGTGAGGCCTCATCTGGAGTCCTGTAGGCAGCTTCGGTTCTCCAGGCTACAAAAAGCACATAGCAGCACTGGAAAAGGTCCAGAGAAGAGTGACTGGGCTGAATCAGGGGCTACAGGGGATGAAATTATAGAATAATTAAAACAAAAGAAAATTAAGAGGAGACATGACTGAAGTTTTTTAAAATTACGAAGGGAATTAGCACAAGACGGTTACTTTAAAATGAGTTAATCAAGAACATAGGGAAACTTGTTAATGGTAAATTTTGCATAAACATCACACAGAGAACCACAGATACGTGAAATACGTTACCAAATAGTGCAGTAGACAGTTGAGCTTTAGGGACTTTCAAAACTAGACTTAACGTTATTTTGGAAGAATTAAGTGAATAGGACTGGAGAGCTGTGTTGGGCTGAACGGCCCGTCCTCATCTAGACTGTCCCAATGTTTTAAAGAGTCAGCACATGGCTGTTGTAATCTGCCGTTCTTTCTGATTTTTACCTGACTTTATTTTGTTTTAGTGCTGGTCTTCCTTCCTTTGGAGGTTTTGAGATGTGCAGAATTCAGGTAGTAAAAATGATTCAAGATTGTCAAAATATTTTCACGTCTTTTTCAATGGCATATTTCTTTAGGTACGGGAGACTCTATTTTGATCTCATCGCTTCAGCATTGCTATGCGTAGGTGTATAAAAGTGAGCACTGCATTTACTGGTTATTTGAGACTGTAGGTAAAACTGTGCTTGTTGCTGTGTCCTTTGCATCTCGTTTTGACTTACCTATAAAGAACTTTTGCCTTGTATTCTCCATTGTGATTTTCTGAATAGCATTTTAGGTTCTACTAAAGGATAGGAATGACTTTATGGATACTGATTCTTGGCTTGTATTTTAACAATGGCTCAACTTCTGGTCTCTTCTTTTTTAAAATCTGCCTTCTTTGCAAAGGCATTGCAATGGCAAAATGCAATCCACACAGTCCATGACACTAGCTTGATTAGAGCAGGCAGAAACAATGACCTTATAGTAGAGCTCACAAAGTCCTGCTTAGTTTATCTGATCATTTGAAGTCAAACGGCAGAGAAAAATTGTCAAAATACTAAAATATCTATGGCACAAATACAGCAGTGCTCACAGTTTCCAGAAAACCCAGTCAATGAACCAGCTGGAATTCGCTTGCCTGCTTTAAATGAGCTGGCAGGGATCTCTAGCAGTAATGCATGAGTGGATCCTACCCCTTGGGGTTCCACATACAATACAGAAGGAACACAGTAGAACATGATTATCCACATAGAAACAAAATAATCGATAAGATAAAACTGACAGGGAATACATAATTATACATAATTAAACAAAAGTAAATATTAACTGTAATGAATTAATCAAAAAGAAACAGAAATACATTAAAAAAAAATTAAACATAAGCTAGGGGAAAAACTTTGGATTAAACATAACAGACTTGTTATTTTTTAAAATTTGATTCTCTATAACAAAGAAAAAGGAGAGACACCATTATGTTCACATTGATCAAAGTTCTCACAGATAGTGTAGTAGGGCCTGCTTGTAAGAAAATGACATGAAATACTACATTCTCAGCAACAGCTACCTAGCAGTGTGACATGCTTTCTGTGCTTGCAATATGTGACAGAGGTACAATGCCAGAAAGCAAACATTAAAGATATGCATAAACATTGTACGAATTAAGAGTCCAAGACATCATAAAGGTTTGTGGCAGCTACCTGTATATTGTTTTTCCCAGATGCAAAAGGGTTTTTAAATCAGAAGCATGATGTGCATATCACAGAGTCCAAAACAGAATTGACTATAGTAGCCCAAGATGAAGGCTTTAAAGATCTGGAGAGGAACTGATGTCAGCAAAGGGGCCGGAACCAGAAGTGACGTCATCAAAGGGGGGCCAGCTTCGGAAGTGACGTCAGCAAAGTGGCCGGCTTCAGAATTGACATCATCAAAGGGGGGCCAGCTTCGGACGTGACGGCATCAAAGGAGCCAGCTTCAAAAGTGACGTCATCAAAAGGGGCCGGCTTCAGAAGTGACATCATCAAAGGGGCCGGCTTCGGAAGTGACATTAGCAAAGGGGCTGGCTTCAGAAGTGACGTCATCAAAGGGGCCAGCTTCGGAAGTGACATCAGCAAAGGGGCTGGCTTCAGAAGTGATGTCATCAAAGGGGCCGGCTTCAGAAGTGATGTCTTCTGAGGCGCTGGAACCTTGCAAGATTTCCCAGGAAAGGACTGTAGGGAACTGAGACAGACCGTCAGCGCACTCCACCGCCCCCGGTCGGATGTTTTATTACACTTACTCAGACCCTTTAGCTGCCACCTACTCGCATGTGTGATAACATAAAGAATTGATTAAATGGAAAGAAAATGTTTCAAAATGGTGCCAGATCCTGATATAAATAATGAAAAATGAAAAAAAAGATCAAAGAATAAATCAATCACTAATTCCAAAGGATAAATTAGTCATTTATTTTATCCATGCCGGAGACTTTTATTAGTAAGACTCTAGTTAAAGGTGTAAATTGGAAAGCAGTTATGCAATATAACACAATATTTCAGACCTGCTAAATCATCATCAGTGTTTTGAGTCAACTCTTGGCGGTGATCTCATCAGACCTCCCTCTACTGCAAAGAATCTTGGTGTCATTTTTGATTCCTCCCTTTCTTATTCCTCCCACATAAACCACATTAAGAAACTTTCTTACTTTCACCTCCTTCACATATCCCGTGTTCGCTCCTTCCGCTCCTTTTCTAACGCTGAGAAACTTGTCCCTGCTTTTATCACATCCCACATTGATTATTGTAACTCGCTGCTGGCAGGTGTCCCTTCTAATCTTATATCACAGCTTCAGCTTATTCAAAATGCGGCTGCAAGAGTCCTTACAAGAACCAGCAGCAGCGAGCACATCACACCCATCCTGCTCCACACTTCACTCGCTCCCTGTGTCTTACAGAATCGAATATAAAATTCTGCTAATAACCTGCAAAGCTTTAAATAACCTCGCACTAGACTACATCAGTGACCTTTTCCATCACTATGTGCCTCTTATTCTGGCCATCTTGTTGTGCCCCACACTAATCTACACTCCATGGGTGACAGCAGGGCCTTCAGCTGTATAGCAAGCGCCCAGACCCTGGAATGACCTACCGAAATTAATCAGGTCAGCTGACTCCATGAATTCTTTTAAAAAAACAACTCAAAACTCATCTGTTCAGGAAGGCTTTTAAATAAATGTAACATTCTGCCCTTTCTTTCAGTTCACCTCTCTGTCCAGGTGCTCAGGATAATGTGTGTGTCTGTTATATCACAAAGGAGGTTATTTGTTAGGTTTTTCTTTTAGTATTGAATTTAGTATTTTACTCTGGTTTATTGTCCTTTATTCTATTTAATGCTTTGTTATCTGTTTCATTGTTCTATTCAGGAAAATATTTGTTTCCAATGTTACATATACCCTGCTGTTTTTTCTAAGACTCTGTGAAGCGCGTTGAGCATGGGAAAGGCGCTATATAAATAAAATGTATAATTATTATTATTAATATTGTTAGTAGTAGTAGCTATTCAGGCAGCATTCTGTACATGGTAGGAGGTAACCCAGGATAGCGCAGTACTCCATCACAGGTCAAATGGAGACTTGCCAGTTATCCTCTTTGATATGGAAAAGCCGCACAGACAGCAACCCAGGACCCTGGACATGTGAGGCAGCAGTGCCAGCCACTGTGCCAACCAAGTTGCAATATACTATATTGAGAGAACCCTCCTGGGACACTACTAGGGAGGTCAGAGCAGTTGCTTCTGCTCAAACAGATAAGATAACAAGGTAAAGAGTTGTGAATTGGTCAAATAACATGGACTATAATATTCAGTCTGAAAATACTCTTCCAGGAGCAAGGAAATTGTTTTATACTTCAGCTCTATCAGGGAAGAAAAGTAAACAGCTATTACTTAGACAGTTCTTAGGCTGAATTTTTAAAATCATAAAAAGGGATCAGAAATGTTACCCATTGGTTTTCACTCTTCTTGATCTTTCAAACCAGGCAGAAATACTCAAACTTATTTTGGAAAGGCTTTCTTATGTTTGCCAGACCTGTTTCAGTGTTGAGTACTTCTAGTTAGTTACTTCCGATGATGCCATATAAGGTGAATAGAAATTAAAGCATGAATGTATGTGCTTTAATATTTTTTTTTTAAATAAAAAACACATGGAATGGGGCCATAATGATTATACATGCCAGTCTGGTATATGAAGGATGAAAAACGTGTCACCATCACACAAAAAACATAATTACATGTCCACCATTGAAAAAATGTTATGGCTACGAATATTTCCAATGAGACTAAGAATCCTATCCAACCCAGATATAAGTCAATAAGAAGAGAAAGATAATACAATGGGATATAATAAAATCCTTTTTACTGGATCCATGGGGTTGTTTAGATAAAAAGTGGAAAAATATGCAGGTACAAAAAAGATCCTCCAACGTGTATATGACATAGAGTGGGCTGGAAATGGTAACTGGCCCTCCAAACAGTAAAAGCCAAACTGATATATTACTTTAGCTTCATGTTGTTATTCGTTTTAGAAAATTAAAAAAGGTGTCCGCAGGATCTTGAGCTGTCCCCTCTTGTGTGTAATTTGATTGCTCATAAGCTTATTTCAGAATTACAGCTACACCCGTTGCAGAGTCAAGAAGCGAGTTATGGAGTCAAGCCGAATACAACACGTTCTGTTTAGGAGCTTCACAAGTTCCAGATGTCCTGGCAGATTGATGGTGACAGCAGTCAGACAGAATTCATGTCGCTGTGGTCCATACGTCAGAGTAGATCCTGCCTGCTGTAGCCTGAACAAGGTAAAAATCACCTTAAATTGTTTTATGGGACGCATATGGTTAAAAAGGCATAAATTGCAAGCTCTGGCGTCTTCTCCTTGATCCTCCTGGCTATTTATAGGCCTGTCAGATCTGACATTGCTCCAGAGCGCGGTGCGTTTCCCTGTGTGCGCCAGAGACAACGCCACCACTGGCACTTGTCAAAAGAATTAAACCCCTCTCAAGCATGTTTACAGCTCAGCACTTGTCAGCGTTCTCCCCTGAGCTTCATGGCTCACTGGATTTTCTTTTTCTCATAAGGCACTCCATAACGCAGCATTTCTTTTTTTTTTTATCGCATTTCTCACACTTGCAGGTGCAGGAAAGAGAGGGGAAAAAAAAAACAGCTTCTTGTGCCCAGCTGTCAGGAGGCTTGGCTGCCGATGCCAACTCCGTGAGGACTGCAGTGGAGGCCTTGCAGAAGCACTGGTACCTCTCAATCAGCCTTGAAAGTTATTTAAAGGCCAAAACCATTAAAAATCTTAACCCAGCATCAATCTAATTTATTCAACTTATATAATAATTCTACTAATAAAATGAGAATTCCAAAAAGAAGTCAAAATCCAACATTTCAAAGTCCATAAACAAAAGATCAAAAGAAATAGTTAGCAGTAACTAACTAACAAAAGCGAATGTCCACAAAATAAAATTCAAAATCATAAGCATTAAAAACAAAATCAAAAAAACAAAAAAAAACGAAAATGATGAAAAGACGGTAAACTTTACAAAAAAGGAGGCACAAAAGGAAGCAAGGAACGCAACAAAGCGCACTAAAACTACAGGAAAGTGGCTGTGGCTGCAGGCGGTTCATAGCGGACTCTCAGGTAACCACAGACTGAATTAACGTAGCGCCCGAGAGTCCTACCTGGAAAAGGTTAAGTTAAGAGATTAGGAATATAAGCACAAATGGAGACAAATCAAAAGCAAATGAATGAGAAAAAAACAGCAAAAACAAAGAAAAATTTTATGAAAGACAAAAGTACTGGTTAGGAGAAACCCCAGAAAAAGGAGATGTCATCAATATGGACAAATAGCATTTGAAAAGTGACAAGTGCCAAGCCTAATGGGTGCAAATGACCGGGTGATAATCACTAGGTGTAGCAGTGCACACACTCTCACCCCCGAGTGTAGATATGTCCAGTTGCATATTGCCGACTGGTTATCATTAATCCCTAAGGACACAGTGGTATGACTACAGTCATTGTCATTTTGGTATTAGTCTCTATGACCTTCATCTTTGACAATGTCAATTGCTAAGTACAAAGAAGTTTAACTTTGGAATACTGTATTATACACACATCATCATTTATAAAAGGAACAAAATATGGTGAGACAGACAGTTCTAACAAATTTATGATCTAACTATTCCCTATAAAATGTGTTTTTCATTTATATAACTGAATGACTGATTTTGCAATTGATGGATAGATCCATTGAATGAATGAGTGACTCATTCGAATGGTGCCATAGCTTGTGTACCACAAAATGCATATGTCTCTGTTATATGCCATTTGGTATGGGATTCATAAAAGTAGCATTAATGTTTGCGATGCGCCGTCTGTTGGAATGACAAAGACATAGCAACCAGATGGACACATAGGCACCTTTTTATTAAGGTGGATTGATTGCTTAAAATTTTGATATTGTGGTTATTAGAATTACTCAGTTACATTTATGATTTAAATCATCCATTTTTTGATTGAGCCTTGTTATGGATTGGTTCCTGCCCTGCATATAATGCTTCTGGGATAGGTCCCAGCCCCAACAACTCTATCTAATGGAATAAAATGTTTGGAAAATTAAGTGAATGTATTTATTCAGTGGTTAATGGTGTGCCTTTTTTCACCGAGTCAATATTTAATGATGTAATACTAGATAGCGGACAGCACAGTGGCGCAGTGGGTAGAGCTGCTGCCTCACAGGAAGGTGACCTGGGTTCTCCTCCCTGTGTGGAGTTTGCCTGTTCTCCCCGTGTCTGCGTGGGTTTCCTCCCACAGTCCAAAGACATGCAGGTTAGGTGGATTGGCGATCCTAAATTGTCCTTGGTGTGTATGTGTGCTCTGCGGTGGGCTGGCGCCCTGCCCGGGGTTTGTTTCCTGCTTTGTGCCCTGTGTTGGCTGGGATTGGCTCCAGCAGACTCCCGTAACCCTGTAGTTAGGATATAGCGGGTTGGATAATGGATGGATGAGTACTAGATAGCTCTTTCTTACTCAATTGATGACTGATACTGTGACTGATTGAGTCAATAATTGATTTTGTGACTACTGAATGGCTTATTTTATTTAATTGAAATAGTTACATTTTCACTTTGTCAATTGAATGATTGGTCTTATTTATCAAATGAGTTGTCAATATATTTGTTGGTAAAAGAGTGGTTTCCTTATATACTGAGGTAGACATGAGAACTTTGACACTGGAGCAGAAGACAGCAGAAGTCTTTTAGGAGGATGGCCAAGTTAAAAAACTAGAGTGGCACACGGTGTTACTGTAGGGTGAGCTTGGAAAGACATTTTATTCCTCCCCTGTACTGTGCATTTGTGTGTTTCCCACCTTTAAAAAATAATCCACACTTCTGATCAAGCCCTTGTTGATTGCTTCTTGGCTAGAGCTAGGACACGCTGCTGGTCTGGTTCTCTTTACAGCTTCAAAATGTCATTTATTGGATTATGACCATGCTTTAGGGGTTTAGATGATAGGAACCTGCTTATCCTCAGAAAAGAGTGAGAACTTTTAGGATGAAACACAATTAACAATGGTAAACAAAGTAAAAGATCTGGTGTAAAGTACGTTGAAGATCAAAGCACAATTTAAGACTAAGTGATGAACCTTCTGTGTTCCCTCCTTTCGTATCATTTAAAAATCAATACACCCTAAGTCATCAGAAAAATTGCCGTTTCACAGTGATACACAATGGTGCACTAAATGTAAGGGATTCATCCATGCCTAGAAAAAAAAAACATTCTTGATCATGCCTGTAACACAGCGATTAAATAGGATTGTGAATAAATCTCAGTTGTGACCACCATTCTAAAGTTAGGGGTAACCCTTAATCAGAGGAAAATCAGGCTTGATCTCCCCAAAGTGGGTGGCCATGATGCCCCAACACTTCCGGAGGTCTTATAGGGCTGGGCCTCCAATGCTGCTTTCTCCTCTGTTCATTCCCTAAAAGAGGCTGCATGGCCTGACCACTACAAATCAAGGACAGTTTGCTGACCCATGTCAGTTAAAAGGCAGATGACTGAACTTATGCCAGTCCTTCCTAATCTCTTTTTTCTATTTTATTGATTTTATTAAAATCACACAACATTCCATATAAATAAATCAATTTTTACAAACATAAGATCAGAAACAAATTAACCTTTCCAAGCTCTTTCTTGAGTGGATAACCTGGCTACAGCATCCCAGCTACCATCAGTCCATAGATCTAGATAGATAGATAGATACTTTATTAATCCCAATGGGAAATTTACATCTATTATCCACAATCTATCTATTGGTTCCTCATGTCATTCTTGATACGCCTGGGTCACCTGCCCCCTAGCGGTCTATAAGAACATCAGTATTTCCTGCCAGGTTACAGTATATGATGTTAAACTTCATCTGGCTCTGCAAGAGTTCCTCCAACTTGCAGGGACAACTTGGGGGATGATGGCAGGATTCGAACTCCAGCCACAGTAAAAACTTCTTGAAACTCCGAAACGTCAAACAAGACTCCTTTCTGCTCTCGGCGGGAATAGCTGTGCTGCATTATGAAGAAGGTAAGGGAAAGCCCCCAGGTGTCATCCCTGGAAGAGTCTAAACCACTGGAGAGCCAGTGGGGTCAGGCCTATTGGGGATCGTAACTGTTATGGTGCGGAGGCATTGTCTGCTGCACAACAGTGCTCGGGTCCCAATTTGAGGCGGCCCTCAATGTCTCTCTGACATGTTGATGATCTTCCTCTGCTGTCAGCGGAGCTTCGTAAACTGTATTTCAGTGGTGGCACACTCTCTGTGCACACCTGGGACTGGCCAGATCTCTGTAGCTGGGCACAGGCTGGTTTGATCGCTCTGATGGCTGTCATACTCAGGGAGCAGCTGTTGCGGATTGGCATCTTCCGATGGTGTCCGATGTCGCTCCTTTCAATGAGTGTATTATGAAATTCAGATTAAAGTACTCTCTGGGTGCCTTGTCTGTTGTCTTATTGTATGGTCTGACTGTGGTGAGTGACGTCTTGTTGAGGGAGACATTTGCAACTGAACTCGGTGGTTGATGGTTGCCCTTGAGGTGACTCTTCTTCTGTCATGAGTGACTTCAGCGCGACCACTGGCACTGACAGGGATGGCTATGAGGATTGTGATGGTCCCCATAGGTCTGGTGACCGTGGTGAAAGTGGCTTTCTTGACTTTGCAAAAAGTCAGAGGCTACTAATTGCTTGATCCTGGTTCCAGTGTCCTAAGCTGCATCATTGGACTTTGCACTCCAATATTGGTGGTGCCATGAAGGAGATCGATCATATCCTCGTGGGCAGAAACTGGAGGCTCCTACAGAAGAGACCAATTTGTGAATTCTGACCACAGATTTGTTGCTACTCTGAAGATCCATCTTAGGTCCAGTAAGCTACCACCTACTAGGAGAATGAGACTGGACCTGGCCAGACACCAAGATCAGGCTGTTTCTTGTGAGGAATTTGCAGACATAGGTGCGACTGCCAATCCTAATGTGATTTGGGAGACCTTCTGTGACAAGACCCTGAAAGTTGCTGTAAGTTGTGTTGGTGTTGCCGGTGTTCCCAGAAGGATGTATTTCATATTGCAGGGCACCCTGGATATCATCAAGAGGAGTTGCATCACACAGCTTGATGACAACTCTGGTCTGTACTGGGAACTGAGAAGGATGACTGCGAGGGCTCTGAGGGCAGATAAGGAAGAGTTTGATAGAGGAGTCTGTGAGCAAGTAACAAACCATCTATTGTCTAGTGACCCATGGCATGCTTACAGAGGAATCAAAGCATTACGCACATCTGATTCTGTTCCTCATAGAGTCACAGTGAGGGCAGGTGATGGAGTGGTCCTTAAGGATGATGCTGCAGTTGTTACCTGCTGGGCTGGCTACTTTGAGCAGCTGTTTAAAGCCGATCCTTCAGCTAGGACGTTGGACATCTCTGGGTCCATGGTTCTTGAGGCCATTCTTCCAAATAGCTGTTAACTACCTAACTTCACTTAGCTTGCACAGGTGGTGTTCCAGCTGAGGGTGGGGAAGCCTGCAGGGATCTGTGGTGTCCGGGGTGAACTTCTGCAGGCTGGTGGTAAGGCTGTCCTCCTGGCATTGCAAGCAATCTTTGCTTCCATTTAGGAGACGGGCATCATAACATTGCTCTCTTTGATGGGTAAAGTCCTTGCTAGGGTCATCCTCAATACAATCTGTGATTACTTCCTCACCTACCTGCAACTGGAGCAGTCTGGTTTTATGCCTAAGAAGTCTACCATCGACTGCATCCCAGCACTGAGGGATCTCATGAAGCACATACTGTACGTGAATATCAGAAAAGTTTCTTTGCTGTGTTTGCTGATTTTCGTAAAGCATTCGACACTGTTGACCGAGCTGTCCTATGTGACATTATGAGACTTTGGGGATCTCCCAGAGTTGCTGGATTTCATGGCTGGCCTGTATACTGACACTGAGTGCTGAGCAGAGTGGAGGCAGAATCTCTGCTTTTTTTCCCAGTTGATTCTGGGACTAAGTGAGGAGTCTGAGTGTCTGAGCCTGCAACTGTCCTGATAAAAACCATCATCAGGCCTTTCACGACCTCTTAGGCACGGCCATCAGCAGTGTGTCTGTCTGTGGAGAGTGTCAACCTCATTGAGTAGTTTACTTACCTCAGCAGTGACATTCATGTCTCTGGTGACTCTTCCTATGAAGTCAGTAGACGGATTGGGAGAGCATGGGGGGATCATGAGGTTGCTGGAAAGAGGTGCCTGATGCTCCCAATATCTCTGGAAAAGGATGAAGGTCCAAGTCTTTAGAGTCCTGGTGCTCCCTGTTTTGCTATATGGTTGTGACACATAGATGCTCTCCAGTAACCTGAGATGAAGACTGGACTCCTTTGGTACTGTGCCTCTTTGGAGAATCCTTGGGTACCGCTGGTTTGACTTTGTGTCGAACGAGTGGTTGCTCATGGCGTCCCAAATAAGGAACATTACCTGCATTGCCAGGGAGTGTCAGTTACAACACAATGGCCATGTGACACAATTTCCTGAGGGTGATGTGGCTTGCATGATCCTAATTGCTGAGGACCCGAGCGGCTGGACCAGGCCAAGGGGACACCCATGTAACACCTGGATGTGGCAGATAGATGGTCATTTATGTAAGGGTGGGACTAGACTGCGTGTCTGCCTGGGGGGGTTGCCAACCGGGACCCCGAGCTGTTTTGTTGTGTGGTGGGTGCAGTAATGTGCTCTACCATTGCATGTTCCCCAGTTTGACCCTGGCCTGACCCGTTACAATGCTCACTCTGCTTCCCCTAGAAGCCCCTGCCAGCCCACACTGGCATACGTGGTGTTTTATCTTGATAGAGTATTATATTGCTCTACTTTCCCCTTTTGTATTATTAAGATGTAGCCTCTGTCAGAACGCCTCAAATCTCACAGACTTACCATTGTTTATAAGGTATTATAGTATATAACTTCTCCCCACCTTCCCTTCTATATCTATAGCCTCAGGCAATTAGGTATAGTAAAAGACAAGCAGGAGTTACATTACAATTTAAACAATGTATTATTGGTAATATTCATAAATAATAATAATATGCATAGTTCATTTGAATATTGGCAACCATACAACCTGATTAAATGTTGATGTGTAGTTTCAGGCGGCACACGGACTTGTTAGTTACTTAAAATGTCTCTAGTTAAGGCCTCATTTGTGGTTAGCTCGCTGCATGTCTGTTTCAATATGTCAATATGGCTGCGGAGCTGTGCTCTTCATTGTGTTGTCCTTTCAGTTCATGGATCAGTTTGGTAAGAGAGAGAGATGCTCCTTCATCAGATGTTAGTAACAGAGAGAGAGTGTGAGTGAGTGAGCAAATTTATAGATGTTCTGTCCAACCCCTAGAGCCAATAGGACGTCATGGTTCTGTTACAAGCCAATTCCAAACAGCCATACTTCAGACCAATGGGGAAATAGAACATCTTGAATTGAATCTTGAACAAACTGAAACTTACTCTTATTCGATGTTAATTAATGTTGATTTATTTTGTTTTATAATTGTGTCTTTCATTTTTCTATTCTTTAATATGTAAAGCACTTTGAGCTACTGTTTGTATGAAAATGTGCTATATAAATAAATGTTGTTGTTGTTATCTTAACACCTGCCATCCCCCCAAAACCATTTGTTGAGGTAAACCTTGGCAGTTAGGCAACCTGGCTTTGTGTGGGGGATGAGAGAGAGACTCTGGCAGAGAAACATTTGTTTCAAGCAACTTCCCCCAACTCTGTTGTAAAATTCACTTTCCTGACTTAGTTTTGCCTAAATTACAAATAAAGACATACAAAATATTTATCAACTTATATGCAAAATCTTACATCACAACACGTGGTACTCTTTGCCCTGCCCTGGGGAATCCTGGTGGTGCTCTTAACACATTGCCGGACACTTTATTTAAAAAAAAACCCAAATAACTCCAGAGGATAAACATTTTAGGAAGTTCACATACAGCAGGGAACACCTGTTAGGGGAAAAGATGAGACTTTTAGTCTCTTTTAGTATGAAATGTTCTCCATCATTTAGTAAGTATGTGTTTGCTGTCATTTGATTGATGGAGACTATAATGTTTTCTTGATCATGAAAGGGCACAGCTGTGTAATATTGTAGACTTAAATAGATAAAATGAGAAAATCCAGGTAATTTTTGTTTTGAGGCATGCATATTTGTGTATAAAAAATATTAAATTCATAATACATATTTCTTTCATTATATTTTTATTTGTAAATGATTATGGTTGTATCAGTAGCATATGTTCTTGTGCTTTATTTTATTAGAAGGAGCTATAAAAATAGTAAGACAGTAAGATTTCTTCATGTAAATCAGTAACACCGCTGATTATTTTTATTTTTTTTTATTTACTATTATGTATGTTGTTTTATGTATTGTATATTTGCTATGTGTTTTATAGGTAAGACTTTGTGATAACACTGAAATAGCGTTGCTTAGATATTTTTGGTATTTTTTTTTAAAAGTGGTGTATTGGTGTGATGGGTTAATTTTCCTTTACATGAGGTGATCTGACTGATCCTAAAAACTTGAGACCCATTATCTTAGTGTGTGTCCTGCGGTAATTAAAAGGAAACAAATCGTGCAAGACAAAGTTGTGCAAAACATATTAAATTCATGGGCAATATGGTAGTGCAGTGGCTGTCAATACATCTACAGTGTTACACACAGACAGACAAAAGTGTTCTTTTATTGTCATGTAGATACCACTAAATATATCCATCCATCCATTATCCAACCCGCTATAGCCCAACTACAGGGTCACGGGGGTCTGCTGGAGCCAATCCCAGACAACACAGGGCGCAAGGCAGGAAACAAACCCCGGGCAGGGTGCCAGCCCACTGCAGCCACTAAATATATACATAGTATTATAGCTGAATAACTATAAAGCTTTATAAACAGACAGACAGAGCGACAGGCAGACAGGCACAGCTGGAGCTTTTACTCTCCAGTGGTTACCAGTACACCTTTGTATGATCTTAGATGGGATGAGTGCAGACAATGGTATGATTAATTATCAGGAGATAAATAAAAAATATATGGAAAAAAGATTTTTAAATGACACAATTTTAGTCAAAAATACACTAGAATGTAAAAAATATTTTTTCTTGTACTAAGATTTTGTTGGTCATATGTGACTAAAAATAAATTGGTAGGGCGCCCATAAAAGAATGAATTAAAGTCAATTAAAATGCACAGATTTGTTAAAGTGGAATTTCTAACCAGCTTAGCTATGGAAAGAAAATGACACATCATATTAAAGTTGATCAATGAATATCAGATAATGATTAAAACTGGAGATATTTTCAAATTGTAAGAGTTATTTAAGGAATCTGTAGCCACCCTAATGCCACACATTACAAAAACCTTGATTTGGGTGGGAAGGTGATTTGACAGAAATGACATTAGCGACAGAGTGGAGTCGAAGGTACGATCTTAAAGTCAAACGTAACATTCATTCCTTTTCATTTCTCATTTCAGAAAATCCTTCAGAAACCTTACATACGTGTGAAGTCCTGGAAATGCCAGTCAGTCAGTCAGTCATTTTCCAACCTGCTATATCCTAACTACAGGGTCACGGGGGTCTGCTGGAGCCAATCTCAGTCAACACAGGGCACAAGGCAGGAAACAAACCCCGGGCAGGGCACCAGCCCACCGTAAGATACACACACACACACACACACGCACACACCAGGGACAATTTAGGATCACCTAACCTGCATGTCTTTGGACACGGGGAGAACATGCAAACTCCAAGCAAGGAGGACCCAGGAAGTGAACCCAGGTCTCCTTACTGTGAGGCAACAATGCTACCCACTGTGCCACCATGCTGCCTGTCCTGGAAATGTGCATTGGAGAATCGAACCTTCAATGTTTATTAGAAAAGCCAAACACTTTATCCACTGAGCCAATATCACCAAATCACCGATTTTGCCAAATTTGTATTTAAATGAGGAAAAACTGGTAAAATTAAAAAAAAAACAAAAACTTTGATCTCAAACCTTCGACCATTTAATTGAATGTCCATCACACTAACCACTTGATCACTGCTGCTTAACTGTCATATTGAAGTAATTTGAGAAAACTTCAATATCAATTAATCAAAATGATTTCCATCCATCCTCCAACCCACTATATCCTAATTACAGGGTCACGAGGGTCTGCTGGAGCCAATCCCAATCAACACAGGGCGCAAGGCAGGGCACCAGCACACCAAGTACAATTTAGGATCGCCAATGCACCTAACCTGCATGTCTTTGGACTGAAGGAGGAAACCCACGCAAAAAAGTCTCCTCCTGCTCATATAGTGCTTCCGGTTGAGTGGACGCTAGCGCGTTTGGCTGCCGCTGCTCACCGGTAAAACCAGTAAAACTTTGTTTGTTTGCAACTCTGTTTGATCGTCTTGGGTCTGCTTACCCTGACGCCGACAAATATGTGGACTACTGCCTGGTTTGTGATCATCTGGGCTCTCCTACTGCCTGTACATCGGTTTGCGTTGGGATTGCTCCAGTATTCTGCTGTTGAACTTCTCCGGCTGCGTCGCTCCATGTCAACGCCTCCTCCTGCTTCTCTGCATCTCCATCCGGACATCATCTTCCAACCACGCCGGAGATACATTCATCGTGGATCCCTGACTATTGTAACTCTCTTCTTTTTGGTCTCCCTCAAAAAACTCTTCACAAACTTCAATTAGTCCAGAACTCAGCCGCCCGTATTATCACGAGATCTCCTTCTACTCACCACATCACTCCTGTTCTGCATCAACTTCACTGGCTCCCTGTCAAGTTCCGCATCGAGTTTAAAATCCTTCTGCTAACCTTTAAAGCTATTCATGATTTAGCACCCCCATACCTGTCTAACCTTCTCCACATCGTCACCCCTTCCCGTACTCTTAGATCATCCTCCTCAATTAAATTGACTGTTCCTTCCGCTCGTCTTTCCACAATGGGGAACAGAGCTTTCAGTCGTTCTGCCCCCCGACTTTGGAATGCACTGCCTCCTGAGATTAGAAACATTAATTCATTCTCTCTGTTTAAGTCTTCAGTTAAAACTCATCTTTTTAAACTTGCCTTCTCTATGTAAACACTGTACTGTATTGTGTGTTGGGTGTTGTGTAAAGTGTACGGTGTCCTTGAGTGTTTGAAAGGCGCCTATAAATAAAATGTATTATTATTATTATTATTAGACACGGGGAGAACTTGCAAACTCCACACAGGGAGGACCTGGGAAGTGAACCCAAGTCTCCTTACTGCGGGGCAGCAGCACTACCACTATGCCACCTTGCCGCCCTCAAAATGATTTTTATATATTAATTTATCTACATTGGTCTTGAACCACAGACCATTTGATTGAAAGTCCAAAATACTAACCACCTGACCAACACAACTCATTTTTCATATATAAATGAGTTTTGGCTAAAAGCACTATATGTATATAGATACTCATATGTATAAATGTGTAATCGCTGAAAGTATAAAATAAGGAAATGACTAATGTACAGATCCCAAGTGAAAACTGACGAAATATTGCATTGTCACCGGAGATCAGCATGCAGGCAAAGTTTGAAGGAAATCGGTTCAGTAAAAATGGGTAAAAATTGATTGTAAAATTTGACCCAGACAAATGTAGAGGGCAAGTTGAATAAAATCGTGTAAAAACATGGAGGAGGCGGAAGTGAAGTCAGGAATAGGCTTTAGATATGAATATTGGGAAAACTCAAAATATCAATTATCAGGTAGAAAATACCGGAGCAAAAATCATAGTCCAAAAAGACCAGCAAAAGTCTTGACACTAACTTGTTTTAATTACCACTAATTATCTGCGAATGGAAATATTTTGAATTTGCAGCAAATCCAATACTTGTGTGGCAGAATCTGTGTGCCCCCGACTTATATAGGCGGGATAAAATTACATAATGTCCCATGAATGGCAATGGATGTAGCAACCATGAACATTACCAGAATAACAATACTGTAATGCATTTGAAAATTCTCAAAAACAAACTATTGCCGTCAACAGTGGGGATCTCAGACCCCAAACTCCAGACACAAATACACGAGGCACAAGATTCAAATGACAATTTATTATTTTTTATTATAATACCTTATCACAGACCCGGCAGTGTCCAGAGTTTGTTCCCCCATTGCACTCCATACTAGCTGGGATAGGGTCCTGCACCCTCCGCACCCCTGTTCAGGACTAAGCGGGTTAGGCAATGACTGACTGACCTTATCACAGGTTGTTTTCTCTTCTTCTTCACAAGCACAATTCTTTTTTTCTTTCCCAGACAAGCGTTTTCCTTGTCCTCTCCTAACTCTAACTCAAGAGCAGCTTCCTTTTACGCCAGACCCAGGATCACTTCTGGTGCCACTATATTGCACCCAGGAAGCACTTCCAGGTCTGGCAGAACCTCCTTAAAAACAAGGAATCCATGAAGTAACCCCTGGTGCATCCTAAGATACCCATCGGGACTCCAATTGCCATGCTGCCCAGCGGATGTGCACATGTGAGATCCACTGGGGAGATGTTGCCACCTATTATGTTGGAGGAGACATCCATCCTGGCTGAGATACCAGCCAACCTGTGTCCTCTATGCAAACACAAAAGGTAAACTTTCAGATAGTAGCACACCGACAGTGGTACAGACAGACACCTTGACATCCACATTGGTCCCAAGATACCTGTTCCTGAACTCTACTTCAAATCGGTCCCTACTTCTTTGTCATTCAGAGAAGACTGAGAGAAGAAACAAACAGAGAGAGAAAGAGGAGCACTTTTCTGATGCCATGACGCCCAACATTAAAGCAAAACAAATGGTTCTTCGTAAGTTTGACTCCTTTAAGAGATGATATAATGGAAGAAGAAGAGAAGTTAAACCGAACAGCCGAAAGTTCTAATAGAGTGAAGTTGTAAAATAAATTGCTGGTCTTGTTCAGAAAGCGGACGCCACTTGAGACGGCCTTCCCCTCGCCCAAACACTAACCCTAAGTTCAAATAAATAGGTCCCTGATGTTAAGTCACTATTTTAGGGCTAAAATGATAGCAGAAACGTGAAACCTACTTATATACCTAATGTTAATTATTGTGAAACAACCAAGTGGCGTCCACTTTCTGAACAAGAGCCTAAATTGCTACTGGCAAAGTGGCCCTTACTCTTAACGCCTCCTAAAAGTCAAATGCTCATATTTGAGAGTGTCTTATTCTTTTTCACTAGGAAAGCGTGAAGGGAATTTCCCTTAACAGGTTAAAGTGCAGTACAGGATATTCAAGAGACGGCTGCTTTGCCTATCAGTTCCACCATCCCTGAAGCAGCATTTTTCCAAGTCAATTAGGGGGGAAAAAAGTCAAGTGCATCCTCTACTGTCAGCAGCATTAAGAAATAAAACAGAAATGTTCTTAGCTGTATTCACGACAACGTGAGGCTAAAGAGTGCTGCTGGCAAAGTTTAGAAACTAATCTGTGTGTTCTCTCCTAATGTTATCCCATTACAATCCTTACGACTTTCACTATCTGATCGCCATGGCTGTGTGAGACGGCAGCGGATAATGAACTGCTAATTCTTTAATTGTGAACGGAATTAAAGCGGGCTAAATTGAAAACCAAATGCATTACTTTGCAATTACCCATGTGGCTGCCATTTCCAGTAGTGCTGAGCCTGTACAGAAATACCAATTGTAAGAGTAAATAAACCTTGACAAAAAGCAGAGTGCCATTTGATGTAATTAGATGCATTAGCTTTATTGTAGCTTGAAGGCACTAGAATTAGATGGACCTACTAGAAGATGAAGCATTTGGAAGTTAATCGTTTTCCAGCTCTTTCTTTCTTTTTTCCATGCCACAGTAACCTTATCATCGCATCTCTTTGCCTGTTCAATTCTAGTGCACATCTGTCTTTTTCTTAGTCCTCAAATTAGGCTTATTAGGTAATGGCTTTCAGCTCATAACCATCCACACACTGCTACCTGTTAGGTAAAACCAATCCATTTTTTAAATTTAGATGAGGTAAATTGGATAGCATATTTATATTAAAGTAATTCTGGGGTCAGAGGTCTGAGGAGATTAGTTATACTGAAAGAGAATGCAATTTGAAGCAACAACCAGTTACAATCCATTATGGCTCAGAAATAATTAGCATAATAATTATTATCATTTCGTTATTACACTTATTTATATATGCACACACAAAGATTTATATGCAAACTGGTGGATATCAAAAGCGTGCACTCTTAATGAAATGTCAGATTTTGTTAGTGTTAAGGCTGAACTCAAGACAAATTATGTTAGACATTTTTTTCTTCTTTATTAACCAATGATAGTTGACTGAACAAATCATTTTTAAGAAAAAAAATAAGAAAAAATACCTTGTTGGCCTGAATGTACAGACCATCTGAATAGTATTTTGTGAGTTTTTGGATCGGCCTGTCTATTCACAGTTTCCCTTGCAGAAGGGGTGAAGCTCAGTCAAGTTGTGGCAGAGAGACCCCCCTGGTGTACAGCCAGTCTACAGGTTACACTGGGTAACAAAACGTCACTTCTTTGTCACATATATTTGAATCGTTTTGAATTTAATTAAACAATCAAACATCATCTTGGAAGGATTTTAAGTGACATAAGATTAAAATTTTAAATAAATGTATATTTATACTTTATATACATGCTGGCAACATCTCACCTAAAAGGAAGTGTACGCTGCCTCAGAAATATCCCTCTCAATGGCCGAGTCCAGCGGCTGTCAGCAAACATACAGTGCATCCGGAAAGTATTCACAGCGCATCACTTTTTTCCACATTTTGTTATGTTACAGCCTTATTCCAAAATGGATTCAATTCATTTTTTTCCTCAGAATTCTACACACAACACCCCATAATGACAACGTGAAAAACGTTTACTTGAGATTTTTGCAAATTTATTAAAAATAACAAAATTGAGAAAGCACATGTACATAAGTATTCACAGCCTTTGCCATGAAGCTCAAAATTGAGCTCAGGTGCATCCTGTTTCCCTAATCATCTTTGAGATGCTTCTGCAGCTTCATTGGAGTCCACCTGTGGTCAATTCAGTTGATTGGACATGATTTGGAAAGGCACACACCTGTCTATAGAAGGTCCCACAGTTGACAGTTCATGTCAGAGCACAAACCAAGCATGAAGTCAAAGGAATTGTCTGTAGACCTCCGAGACAGGATTGTCTCGAGGCACAAATCTGGGGAAGGTTACAGAAAAATTTCTGCTGCTTTGAAGGTCCCAATGAGCACAGTGGGCTCCATCATCCGTAAGTGGAAGAAGTTCAAAACCACCAGGACTCTTTCTAGAGTTGGCCGGCCATCTAAACTGAGCGATGGGGGGAGAAGGGCCTTAGTCAGGGAGGTGACCAAGAACCCAATGGTCACTCTGTCAGAGCTCCAGAGGTCCACTGTGGAGAGAGGAGAACCTTCCAGAAGGACAACCATCTCTGCAGCAATCCACCAGTCAGGCCTGTATGGTAGAGTGGCCAGACGGAAGCCACTCCTTAGTAAAAGGCACATGGCAGCCCGCCTGGAGTTTGCCAAAAGGCACCTGAAGGACTCTCAGACCATGAGGAAATTCTCTGGTCTAATGAGACAAAGACTGAACTCTTTGGCTTGAATGCCAGGCGTTACGTTTGGAGGAAACCAGACACCGCTCATCTCCAGGCCAATACCATCCCTACAGTGAAACATGATGGTGGCAGCATCATGCTGTGGGGATGTTTTTCAGCGGCAGGAACTGGGAGACTAGTCAGGACAAAGGGAAAGATGACTGCAGCAATGTACAGAGACATCCTGGATGAAAACCTGCTCCAGAGCGCTCTTGACCTCAGACTGGGGCGACGGACGGTTCATCTTTCAGCAGGACAACGACCCTAAGCACACAGCCAAGATATCAAAGGAGTGGCTTCAGGACAACTCTGTGAATGTCCTTGAGTGGCCCAGCCAGAGCAGAGCCAGACTTGAATCCGATTGAACATCTCTGGAGAGATCGTAAAATGGCTGTGTACTGGCGCTTCCCATCCAACCTGATGGAGCTTGAGAGGTGCTGCAAAGAGGAATGGGTGAAACTGGCCAAGGATAGGTGTGCCAAGCTTGTGGCATCATATTCAAAAAGACTTGAGGCTGGAATTGCTGCCAAAGGTGCATCAACAAAGTATTGAGCAAAGGCTGTGAATACTTATGTACATGGGATTTCTCAGTTTTTTTATTCTTAATAAATTTGGCAAAACGTCAAGTAAACTTTTTTCACGTTGTCATTATGGGGTGTTGTGTGTAGAATTCTGAGGAAAAAAATTAATTGAATCCATTTTTGAATAAGGCTGTAACATAAAAAAATGTGGAAAAAGTGATGCGTTGTGAATACTTTCCGGATATACTGTACTTGGGCACCACTTGCCAGAAATATCCTAATGAAGCACTTGCTGGGCTTGCCACTGACCGCTCTGAGATTTCCAGAGAAACATTCCAAATGAGAATCCATGAAATGAATTGTTAAGGATTTAAACACATAGATGTGTACATTTATCTGATCACCAGTGGGCATGGAGCTGTGCCTCAGACAGCGAGAAGGCCCCTTATGTTCAAACCTGTTACAGCCTGCAGACTCTGGCACAACAGATGTTTTATGCCATTCTGGAAAGTTTGCAAACAGCAATAAACACATTTTAATTCTAAATTTAACTTGACATAGGTCAAAGTGCATTGTAAGCTGTCAAAGACAGTCAAGTCAAGTTAAGTTGGGGAGCAGGCACTGGTACAGTGTGTTGCTGCACCCACTGCACGACAAAACAACTCGGGATCCCGGTTGGCAACCCCCAGGCAGACGCAAGGTCCGGTCCCACCCTCTGGAAATGACCCTCTATCTGCTGCAGCCAGGTGTTACGTGGGCAACCCCTTGGCTTGGTCAAGCCACTCAGGTCCCCAACAATGAGGATCTTACGAGCTGAATCACCCTCGAGGAAACGCGCCACATGGCCGTAATGCCATAACTGGCGCTCCCTCACAATGTGCCTCATTCAGGACTCCATGAGCAACACAAAGTCAAACCAACGGTACCCAAGGATTCTCCAAAGAGACACAGTACTGAAGGAGTCCAGTCTTCGTCTCAGGTCACTGGATAGCGTCCGTGTCTCACAACCATATAGCAAGACGAGAAGCACCAGGACTCTAAAGACTTGGACCTTCGTCCTTTTGCATAGATATCGGGAGCGCCACACACCCCTTTACTGCGACCTCATGACCCCCATGCTCTCCCAATCCGTCTACTGACTTCACAGGAAGAGTCACCAGAGTCACATGAATGTCACTGCCGAGGTAAGAAAACCTCTCAACAAGGTCAACACTCTCTCCGCAGTCAGACACACTGCTGATGACCGTGCCCAAGAGGTCATTAAAGGCCTGGATCCTGATAGAAAGATCAAAGAGAAAAAAAACAAATTAAAATTAGATAGGAATAATAATGAATAAATAGTATACCAAAAATAAATAATGCACACTTACATAAGATAGATCTATAATTAAGAGAAGTAGAGTCCTCATAGTTGTATACAACTGAGGTCCGTTGCTCTATTGATCTTCCTTTTTTTCAGTCATTCCTTGGCTGAGCGGACCACATGAAATTCTTATTTGCATGTCCGACGCAGCATGTTGGCACACTAGTTGGTGGTGGTGGCGCGAGAGCACATCAATATGATCATTCTCCTTTTCAAGTCTCCTTTTCTCTTCACTCTGTTCATCTCCGACTATAAATATAACACCCGGTCAGGTCACTTGCAGAAATTCTCCGACGGGGCGTATCAGTAAGGAAGGTGGATGAGGAGAGAGGAGACATTTCAGGTGGAGAACTTTGTCTCTTGGTGCAAAAAGAACTGTCTGCATCTTAACATCAGCAAAACCAAGGAACTGGTGTTTGACCTTCACAACACCAAAGGGCCTCTGTGTCCGGTTACTGTTCAGGGAGTGGATGTAGAGGTGATGCACTCCTACAAGTACTTGGGGGTCCACATCAGCGTCTCGCAGCACAGAGGAGCTATATAAGAAATGGCAGAGCAGCCCTTTATTCTTAGGAGACTCCGTTTCTTTAATGAAGGATTGACATCCTTCACATCTTCTGCACCTCTGTGATTACCGGTGCAATTTTTGATGCTGTGGTGTGTCTGAGCTGGTAACATCATTTCAAGAGAGAGCCCACCAACCGAATCAACAAGCTAATTAAAAGGGCAGGCTCAGTTATGGGACACACTTGGAGACCCCCGGGGTGCAAGTGTTGGAGAGAATGAAGACAAAACTGAATGCCATTATAAACAATGCTACACATCCTCCCTCTCTCTGACACACCAACACGGAGGACTTTCAGCCTACGACCCATTCAGCAGAAGTGTGTCAAGAAACACTACGGGGGGCTCCTTTATAATTACAGCAATACATCTGTGTCCCACCTCACTAGAAAGGGACAGCTTTTAAATTTCCTTCTTTTTAAGTCATTCTGGTGTTTGCTCAGACCGTAGTGTGTCTTAATATGTGTTTATTTATTTATTGAAAGCCAGATTTTATTGTGGACAAATAAATCCATCCATCCATTATCCAACCCGCTATATCCTAACACAGGGTCTGCTGGAGCCAATCTCAGCCAACAAACCCCAGATGGGGCGCTTAGCCCACCGCAGGGCACACACCCCCACAATTTAGGATCGCCAATGCACCTAACCCGCATGTCTTTGGACTGTGGGAGGAAACCCACGCAGACACAGGGAGAACATACAAACTCCACACAGGGAGGACCCGGGAAGTGAACCCAGGTCTCCTTACTGTAAGGCAGCAGCGCTACCCACTAGGCCGTGCCGCCCCTGGGCAAATAAAGTTCTATCTAAATCTAAATTCTACAGAGCTTATAGATTATTTTCAATGGTATGGGTGGGTGGTGACGCATTGCATGTTGATTTGACGTGCAAGTAAGAATTTCACTGTACTCTATACCCACGTGACATTACTACAACTAAAATATACATCGTTAAATTTACTCTAAGTCTTAAGGCAAAACAGAGAGGGCTGTCGGGACTGAAATGTGAAGAAATGAGCTGCCAGAACAACGAGTGTGAAATGAACTAGACTTGCAACCAAAAGTCAAAACCTGCCTTCCAAAGGAATTCCTAGAGAAGCTACAATAGTTCCCTCTAATTAAAACAGATACTTAGTTTATCAAAACAAACTTTAGACAGTAACCAAACACAAGACTGGCTCTGAACTCTTTGACAGCTGAATATTTTTTCTAAAAAGCACTCAAAGCGATCGTTTCACACATAAATTAATATAAAACATCTGCTGCTGCATGCTGTGGCTGCTGCCGGCGCCTGTTTGGCATCTCTGGCAGCCGCGACTGCGCAGGGGCAGCTCGATTCCCAGCAGAAACGCATGGCGGGCACCCTGGGTGCCTGGCTGTCTTTGTGTCGCAGGTGGCAGTCGCAGTTTCATGCAATCTGGTTTGTAGCTCTTGTCATTGGAAGTGGTGCTCCTCCCAGGCGCGTCAGCTACATGATCGTGTTCACCATCACCATCAGCTGGGAACTGATCAGCTGACGCTGGTACCACGCTTTTGTTTTCAGAGTCAGAAAATTCGATTCAGCGATAAAACGTAAAACGTTATCCACGGAGTATTTTGCTTTGCGCATTCGCTTTGGTCTCTCGCCAGATGTCAAAGCCATTTTAGTGGTTGTTTGTTCTTCGCTACTCATGCACACGCAGGGGGTCGAGATCAAATCAATGAAGCTCACTTTCCTTCTAGCAAAGAGAGTCGAACTAAAATGTAACGGCAAGTTTTCTCACAGTTTACGGCTGATTACTGTCCTCTACCGCGCTGAAAGAGTTACCGTATATACACGCAAAAAAGTTCTCCCGCGGATAAGTCGTGACTTGATTTTATCGTATAATTTCTGGTATTTTATAATGTCGGTCGTATAAGTCGAATGCAGAAAACTCACGCAATTGGTACAAGGGATTATGTTATGCTAACGCCAACCTGAGAGAGTAACCTCAGAGCACACAGACTTTTATTTCTATGTATTGTGCCTGCGTGACCACACGGTAAGTATGGAGGAATATTTTGGACAAAATGAAATAAATAAATACATGCGCAAATAAATACAAGTACTGTGAAATGTGACCATAAATAAATGTGTCACGAAACGAGAGCCTAAATAAATAAATATGTCATGGAATGAGAACATAAATAAATAAATGTGTCACAAAATGTTTTTTGTTGCTTATTTATTTATTGATTTATTTAATTTTGTCCGTAACATTCCTCCAAACCATCATGAAATACGATTTGAAATAAAACTGTCACTTTCACTCGTCAAAGTTGAGAGGGTGGGCTCTAACACGCCCTCTAGTTACTGATTGGTGAATCGATAGTACAAGAATTAATTAGAAAAATGCTTTCTACTGCCGATGAAATGGATTCTGCCGAAGATATTACGTATTTCAGAGAGAGAATTGAAGATTTATCGGAAGAAATTACAATGTTGGCGGCCCTTTTAGACTCCGATATAGATGAAACTGTTTTTGAAATTATCGAAGAACAGGTGGAACGGACTCTACTACACTCCAGTTCAGGTGATGCAGTACCCTGCTCTGGACGTCCATCCTTTGACATTCCAGCTGAGTCAATAGAACACCTTCTGTTATGCGGTTTAAAAGTACGACAGATTGCAGATCTATATGGTGTATCGGGGAAGACGATCACAAGGCGAATGAGCCAGTTTGATATACGGTAAGCTGCAACGGCTGTTTTAGTTTAGGTACAGTACTTTGACATGGAATGCCCAAAGCATCGCCAACTAATATTTTGAACTGAGTATTTGACCCTTGTTTTACGAGTATAAAGTCAGGCGCACATTCGCAGCTACTTTTTCAAACAACTTTACAGCTCTGATCAGTGGCAAAGAGTGTAGTCGAGTCCTTTCCACCAGTTCTTCGATATTTTTTAATAATAGTTTAATTTATATCGGAGTCTAAAAGGGCCGCCAACATTGTAATTTCTTCCGATAAATCTTCAATTCTCTCTCTGAAATACGTAATATCTGCGGCAGAATCCATTTCATCGGCAGTAGAAAGCATTTTTCTAATTAATTCTTGTGCTATCGATTCACCAATCAGTAACTAGAGGGCGTGTTAGAGCCCACCCTCTCAACTTTGACGAGTGAAAGTGACATTTTTATTTCAAGTCGTTATTTCATGACGGTTTGGAAGAATGTTACGGACAAAATTAAATAAATAAATAAATAAGCAACAAAAACATATTTCGTGACACATTTATTTATTTAGGCTCTCATTTCATGACACATTTATTTATTTATGCTCACATTTCACAGAACTTTTATTTATTTGCGCATGTATTTATTTATTTAATTTTGTCCGAAATATTCCTCCATAATTACACCTTTATTGTAAGATCATCCGTTATCTACGATGGAGCGTTCCATCAGAAGAAAATATGAAGCTGGTTTTAAATTAAAAGTCATTGAAGTGGCGAAAGAAATTGGTAACTGAGCTGCTGCAACAAAATTTGATACTTCTGAGAAACTGATGCGAGATCGGAGGAGGCAAGATGATGTAAAAAAAAAAATAAAAATACATTTATTCACATTTAGTCACATTTTTGAATGGGCGTATAAGTCGGGATTTGATTTTATGATCGATTTTTCGGGTTTCAAGACCCAACTTATACGTGAGTATATACGGTAAATAAGATGGAAGCCATGATGCTACGCTCATTAGGGAACACTGTAGTACCACCAACAAAAAAAATAAAAGAACATGCAGACTCTACAAAGACAGTGTTCAGGTCTGGAAGTCGAGCCTCGATTGCTGGAGATTTCAGGGGGCAGCACCGATCACCCTTACCCATTTTCTGAACCCCTTTCTTCCATTACAGGCTTGTAGAGACCTGGCAGTGGTCACACTGAACCTAGAAAATCAAGCTTGTCACTTAAAGTAGGCTAATCACACCGGAACCCTAAACCCCCAGACTTGTGACCATTTACACACTTGCTTATTTGGCTGACGCCTTCATTCAAGCAAATTACAACTGTTGTGATACACTCTGTTAGATTTCTTTTGTTTTTCCAGGCAGGAGAAGTGACTTGCACAGGGTCACACACTGTCAGTGGCGGGATATGAACCCACGACCTCAGGGTTAGCAGTCCAAGCCTTAACCACTACTCCGCACTGCCTATTCCATTGTGCCACCCACCTGAAATACAAAATGAAGGGAAAAGAATTTGGCCAAAAGCAGCAACCCGCCTCCACCAAATGACAATAGTGAAATTCATTTCAAATGTTTGCTGATGCAGACATAAAGCAGGGCACTGCATATGCAACCCAAAGTGAAAAGACGCAGACATCCTCATCCTCATCATCTCAGGTGCCTCTTCTTCTTTTGGCTGCTCCTGTTAGGGGTCGCCACAGCGGATCATCATCTTCCATATCTTTCTCTCCTCTACATCTTGTTCTGTCACACCCATCACCTGCATGTTCTCTCTCACCACATCCATAAACCTTCTATTAGGCCTTCCTCTTGTCCTCTTGCCTGGCAGCTCTATCCTTAGCACCCTTCTCCCAGTATACCCAGCATCTCTTCTCTCCTCTGCACATGTCCAAACCAACACAATCTCGCAATCTTGTCTCACAACTGTCCAAGTTGAGCTGACCCTCTAATGTCCTCATTTCTAATCCTGTCCCTCCTCATCACCCCCAGTGCAAATCCTAGCATCTTTAACTCTGCCACCTCCAGCTCTGTCTCCTGTGCCACCGTCTCCTGCCCATATAACATACAGTGGTGTGAAAAACTATTTGCCCCCTTCCTGATTTCTTATTCTTTTGCATGTTTGTCACACAAAATGTTTCTGATCATCAAACACCTTTAACCAGTAGTCAAATATAACACAAGTAAACACAAAATGCAGTTTTTAAATGATGGTTTTTATTATTTAGGGAGAAAAAAAAATCCAAACCTACATGGCCCTGTGTGAAAAGTAATTGCCCCTGAACCTAATAACTGGTTGGGCCACCCTTAGCAGCAATAACTGCAATCAAATGTTTGAGATAACTTGCAATGAGTCTTTTACAGCGCTCTGGAGGAATTTTGGCCCACTCATCTTTGCAGAATTGTTGTAATTCAGCTTTATTTGAGGGTTTTCTAGCATGAACCACCTTTTTAAGATCATGCCATAGCATCTCAATTGGATTCAGGTCAGGACTTTGACTAGGCCACTCCAAAGTCTTCATTTTGTTTGTCTTCAGCCATTCAGAGGTGGATTTGCTGGTGTGTTTTGGGTCATTGTCCTGTTGCAGCACTCAAGATCGCTTCAGCTTGAGTTGACAAACAGATGGCCAGACATTCTCCTTCAGGATTTTTTGGTAGACAGTAGAATTCATGGTTCCATCTATCACAGCAAGCCTTCCAGGTCCTGAAGCAGCAAAACAACCCCAGACCATCACACTACCACCACCATATTTTACTGTTGGTATGATGTTCTTTTCTGAAATGCTGTGTTCCTTTTACGCCAGATGTAATGGGCCATTTGCCTTCCAAAAAGTTCAACTTTTGTCTCATCAGTCCACAAGGTATTTTCCCAAAAGTCTTGGCAATCATTGAGATGTTTCTTAGCAAAATTGAGACGAGCCCTAATGTTCTTTTTGCTTAACAGTGGTTTGCGTCTTGGAAATCTGCCATGCAGGCTGTTTTTGCCCAGTCTCTTTCTTATGGTGGAGTCGTGAACACTGACCTTAATTGAGGCAAGTGAGGCCTGCAGTTCTTTAGACGTTGTCCTGGGGTCTTTGTGACCTCTCGGATGAGTCGTCTCTGTGCTCTTGGGGTAATTTTGGTCGGCCGGCCACTCCTGGGAAGGTTCACCACTGTTCCATGTTTTTGCCATTTGTGGATAATGGCTCTCACTGTGGTTCGCTGGAGTCCCAAAGCTTTAGAAATGGCTTTATAACCTTCACCAGACTGATAGATCTCAATTACTTCTGTTCTCATTTGTTCCTGAATTTCTTTGGATCTTGGCATGATGTCTAACTTTTGAGGTGCTTTTGGTCTACTTCTCTGTGTCAGGCAGCTCCTATTTAAGGATTTCTTGATTGAAACAGGTGTGGCAGTAATCAGGAAATTGAACTCAGGTGTGATACACCACAGTTAGGTTATTTTTTAACAAGGGAGCAATTACTTTTTCACACAGGGCCATGTAGGTTTGGATTTTTTTTCTCCATAAATAATAAAAACCATCATTTAAAAACTGAATTTTGTGTTTACTTGTGTTATATTTGACTAATGGTTAAATGTGTTTGATGATCAGAAACATTTTGTGTGACAAACATGCAAAAGAATAAGAAATCAGGAAGGGGGCAAATAGTTTTTCACACCACTGTAGCTGGTCTCCCTACCGTCCTGTAGACCTTCTCTTTCACTCTTGGTGACACCCGTCTGTCACAAATCACTCCTGACACTCTTCTCCACCCTGCCTGCACTCTCTTTTTCACTTCTCTTCCACAATCCCCGTGTCTCTTATTTGATATTAAATAGTTGTTTGTGCCCCCATGGGACAGTTTATGTGTACGTTACCTCTTAGCATGACGACGTTACACATATATGAACACAGTGTATTTTTATTCATTTTTTACATTTTTGGACAGTCTAGGATGGAAATGTTTGAGTAAAAGGGGGAAATTCAGCGGAGTTGCAGGGCATCACTTCCAGCCTGTGCCTTTCACGGCACGTCTCTCTTCCTCTCCTTTCCATTACAAATGGATGAGCTCAGGTGTTTTTCCTGTTGTGATAATAGGCTCATATTGCCAAAGAACTGCTGGATGGCTGGACAGATACAAGCCCATCTCCAGCTCTGCTTTTGATCTCTGTGCTTGAGAACCGTCCTTTCTACTCGCTTGCAATTAAACTCGATGCCAGCACTAAAATGCACACATTGTGCTCCTTGCCGCCTGGGATTTATCAGGAAAAATAAATCAGTTTTATGTGCCCTCATATAGTGGGGCTGCTCCCTGATACCTCGCTGCCTCGCGCTTATGAGCCTCCGTTGAGATTAATCAGCCCTGCCGGCTACAGACAGCCGAGCCGAGACACGAATGACATGGCAGAAAACTTTCTACCTTTTTCCATTTGGCAGATATATGTATTGCATTTATTTCCTGATCTCCGTCAATGTCAACGCCAACTAATGATTTATTGGGATCGTAAAACTGCGAATTCGGAATAAAGACTTTCCATCTTGGTGGACTGAATTTCCGCAACTTATTCTGAAAGGCACTATATAAGATTAACATTGATTGAAGACCATGTGTTTCACAAGCTGACATTTTACTTTGTAATCGTGCGTATGAAAACTACAATATAAGAGCAAGTCGGACTAAGGAGCATTTATTTCACAAACTACAAGTTAGAGATGCACATTGTTCTAAAGGGCTCTGTATTCGCCGCTCCCTCACTGCCCACACCACTGCTATCCTCGTTCATAGCCGATGCGATTATTGCAATTCCCTTTTCTTTGGTCTTTCTCACAAATCCCTCAATTAGCTTCAACTGGTCCAGGATTCATCATCACTAGGACCCCCTCTACTCACCGAATCATCACGCCCGTCTTGCAGCAGCTTCACTGGCTTCCTGTTAAGTTCCACATTGACTTCAAAATTCTCCTGTTAACATTCCAGGCTCTCCATACCCTTGGCCCTCCATATTGGTCCGAGCTCCTCCATGTTGCCATTCCCTCCCGCACCCTCGGATCCTCTTCCTCCAATACACTTGACTGTCCCCTTCGCCAGTCTTACCACTCTGCTCCCCAGCTCTGGCACTCATTACCATCAGAGCATTTTCACTTTTCAAATCTGAACTTAAAACTCCTCTCTTTAAGACTGCTGTCTCTCTTTGATTACAATTGCTCGGTCTGATTTTAACTTTTCTTTTTCTATTTCTTTGTATTTTTATTTTTTGTTTCTAATGTATTTTTTATCTAGTGTTCAGTTTCCTTGAGTGTTTAGAAAGGCACCTATGAATAAATAAAATATATTATTATTATTATGACCAAGTGTTTCATACACCACCACTTAGCTGTGAGGTGCATTATATTCTGAAAGGCGCTATATAAGAGCCTGCCTGTGGTCAGTCACTCTAGTAAAATGACTTGGAATGGTGTTCACTATAGAAATTTGCTAAAAGTAATATATTTTATAAAATAAAAATCTGGCAGCATGGTGGCGCAGTGGGCAGTGCTGCTGCCTCACAGTTAGGAGCCGCGGGTTCGCTTCGCTGCGTGGAGTTTGCATGTTCTCCCCGTGTCTGCGAGGGTTTCCTCCCACAGTCCAAAGACATGCAGTTTAGGTGCTTTGGCGATCCTAAATTGTCCCTAGTGTGTGCTTGGTGGGTGGGCATGTGTCCTGCGGTGGGCTGGCGCCATGCCCGGGGATTTGTTCCTGCCTTGAGCCCTGTGTTGGCTGGGACTGGCGCCAGCAGACCCCCGTTGGATAATGGATGGATGGGATGGATATAAAAATCTGATGTTTGCTGAATTGATCTCCAAGTGACACTTGGCTGAGCCTGAGCACGTCGTTTAGCTCAGGGGTCGCCAACTCCAGTCCTGGAGGGCCGCAGTGGCTGCAGGTTTTCATTCTAACCCTTTCCTCAATCAGTGACCTGTTTCTGGTGCTAATTCACTTGTTTTGAAATTGTTTTATTTGACTCGCTCTTGAAGACTCAGCCCCCTTGTTTCTTTTTCTTTAACTAGCAGTCAAACGATAATGAGATGCAAAATGAGCCAAAACAACTGGTGTCCGTCACACAATATCTGCAAATAAAGAAATGTGAAGGTCTCAGGAATATCAATTTGCTCAGGTCACCAAAACATTTTATCAGGGCTCTTAGAAAGAGAAAAGTAACAATTTCAGAAATGTCTTCTATGGCACAACGAGAGGAGCAACAAAGCCACGGAATTAAAGAACGAGTTTAATAAACAACAAGAACTGGGACCTCATTAAGCAGCTGGTTGGAGTGAAACTGGTTGGAGTTTGAGGCCCTGTCTTAGCTGGTTTTCTGTTGGCTCACTCACTTCACATTTCATTTCTTTTTTGGACCCATTTAAGGAAAGAAATGAGGAAATTCAGGGGAACAAATCTTAAAAATGCTATTCAATTAAAGTGAATTTACAAGACGTGAATTAGCAGCACAAACAGGGGACTCGTTAAAAAAAAGGATTAGAATGAAAACCTGCAGCTACGGTGGTCCTCCAGGACTGGAACTTTAGCTGGCTGATGTTCAGCTGTAAATCACTCGCTGTCCTTCTGTAAAGTGCCTTGGGATGCCGTTCTGTTCTGTTCTGTACACAAAGGTGCTGTTTAAAAATGACACCGGCCTGTCCAGTCTACATGACTTACTCAACTGGCTCACATTTATGGATGCATACACAGAACGCGTGAAGTCTTACTTGTATGTCTCCTTTAGAATAGTGACGGCAGAACAATACCAAAGCCACGCACAAACATAGAAATCGTATTATTTGTTGAATTCTGCTCGGCACTTGTACTATTTCGATTGCACTATTGTATCGTATTGAGGACTACTTGTGTTCTGGTCTGTGGATTGGATTGGATTGGATTGGTCCTGTGGTGGGTTGGCTCCCTGCCCAGGATTGGTTCCTGCCTTGTGCCCTGTGTTGGCTGGGATTGGCTCCAGCAGACCCCCGTGACCCTGTGTTCGGATTCAGTGGGTTGGAAAATGGAAGGATGGATTGTATTGTATTGTATTGTATTGTATTGGAGTGTATTGTATTGTATTGTATTGGAGTGTATTGCAGTGTATTGTATTTTATTGTATTGTATTGGAGTCTATTGTATTGTATTATATTGTATTCTATTGGAGTGTATTGTATTGTATTGGAGTCTATTGTATTGTATTGTATTGTATTGGAGTGTATCGTATTGTATCGAAGTGTATTGTATTGTATTGGAGTGTATTGGAGTGTATCGTATTGTATTGTATTGTATTGTATTGTATTTTTCCCCCATTTTTTTGACACCCACTGCACGCCCAGCCTTCCTTGATAGGGGTCTCCCTTTGAACTGCCTTTCCCAAGGCTTCTTCCATTTTTTCCATACAACGTGGTTCTCAACCTGTGGGGGGCATGAAATAACAAAAAAAGGGACACAAAGATGTGGAAAAAAAAGAAAACAAGAATCAAAAATATGAAAAATGCATCTATTGAAACCAATATAAATGAACTTAAACTACATTCTGATACTAGAAAAGTAAATATAGAGTTAGATAAATGGTGATAAAAGTTAAGTAGGTATAATAAAACTTGTAGCGGTGTATTGGCAGCAAAAAATATAGGAATAAATTTTATTACGGTTTCAAAAAAAAACAACAACATTTATTTATATAGCACATTTTCATACAAAAAACTGTAGCTCAAAGTGCTTTACAAAATGAAGAATAGAAAAATAGAAGACACAATAAAAAATAAACATAAGTCAACATTAATTAACATAGAATAAGAATTGTTAGGGGGACGCGATTAAATCTGTTATGAAAACTTGGGTTGCAAATACTTAAAGGCTGAGGGACGCCGCCGGTCTTCTTAGAAAGTCAAGGCTGGATGGGGGGGCTTTCAAAAGGCAGGGTCTGTTAAGCCCATTGCGACACTTGTGTTAATATGTTAACATATTTTTATATATTTTTTTTATATTTATATTATATATTTCATATATGTTATATATAGTAACTATGTTAATTAATGTTGACTTATTTTATTTTCTGTGTCTTTTATTTTTCTGTTCTTTATTATGTAAAGCACTTTAAGCTACATTTTTTTTTTTTTTGTATGAAAATGTGCTATATAAATAAATGTTGTTGTGTGATGTTGAGCTATACAGAATGAAATTGTATTGTATTGTTTAGGGAATAAAGCACATGCATATCATTATCATTATCATTATATCCAACTAGCTGTGTAAGCGCGTGCTGTAAAAAGTCCGGGGTCCTAGAAACTATCGAAATCATCAGAAAAAAACTTGAAATGTTGAGAGGTCAGGTAATGAAAGGACCTACTCTGGACGTCTCTATCCGAGGAGGTTTCATTTTGCCGACGTGCTCGCCTCGCTGGTGTTATTAGCGGCTAAGTGAGTTTCTCTTTCCTTGGAGGTGGAGCCTTTTCCCCGGCTCCGCCTCTCACTTCCAGACCGGAGAGACAGACAGACAGACAGACACTTCCACACATAGACGTTTATATATAGTCATGGCTGAAATTATCGGCACCCTTGGAATTTTCCCAGAAAATTGTTGCAATCACAAATGTTTTGGTATCCACACGTTTATTTTCTTTATGTGCATTGGAACAACACAAAAAAAACGGAGAAAAAAAGCCAAATCTGACATCATGTCACACAGAACTCCAAAAATGGGCCGGACAAAATTATTGGCACCTTTTCAAAACTGTGGGTAACTCGTTTTCTTTCAAGCATATGGCGCTCGTTTGAACTCACCTGTGGCAAGAAGCAGGTGCTAGCAACACAGCAATCACACCTGAAGGCAGTTAAAATGGAGAAAAGCTGACTGAACCTTTGTGTTGTGTGTGTGAGTGTGCCACACTGTGCAGACTGGCGCGGACACAGACAGGCGGACACGTTCAACTCACCCAACACTCGTTTATCGAACGTTATGTGCAGAGCACAACCTCCAAAAGTCCTGGCCACAAAGCACAATGCCTTCACTTCGGACCGCCTCCCGCTCTCTTCTCCAGCTCTAGTGCACTCCACTCCCGTACGAAGGGAGGCGGCCCCTTTTATACACACCCGGATGTGCTCCAGGTGCTTCCCAGCAATCTCCCACCGACACCCCCCAGTGTGGCTGAAGTGCCGGCTGCGTACCCGGAAGCACTCCGGGTGTCCCCAGTCTTCTGCCCTCCTGCACTTCCGCCACATCCAGGGCTCCAAAGGCACGGGGGCGCCTACAGGGTTGAGCTTCTAAGCTGTATACCCGTGGCCCCCAAAGGAACCAGGGTAGTCACCCCCACATGCCCTCCTCTGGTCTTCCTAGGCATCCCAGCTGGGTCGCCACCCCAGCCATCTCCGACACACACTAAGCATGGAGAACAGAAAGAAGGGCAGAGAATTGTCTGAGGACTTGAGAACAAAAACTGTGGAAAAATATCAACAATCTCAAGGCTACAAGTCCATCTCCAGAGATCTTCTTGTTCCTTTGTCCACTGTGCGCAACATAATCAAGAAGTTCACAACACATGGCACTGTAGTTAATCTCCCTGGACGTGGACGGAAGAGAAAAACTGATAAAAGACTGCAACGAAGGAATGGTGGATAAACAGCCCCAATCAACTTCGAAACATATTCAAACTGTTCTGCAGACTCAGGGTGCATCAGTGTCAGCTCGAACTATCTGTTGACATCTGAACAAAAAGAAACGCTATGGCAGGAGAGCCAGGAGGACCCCACTGTTGACACAGAAACATAAAAAAGCCAGACTGGAGTTTGTCAAAAAATGTACTTGAGGAAGCCAAAATCCTTCTGGGTGAATGTCTTGTGGACAGATGAGACCAAGGTAGAGCTTTTTGTTAAAGCTCATCATTCTACTGTTTACAGAAAACGGAATGAGGCCTACGAAGAAAAGAACACAGTACCTACAGTCAAACATGGTGGAGGTTCTAAGATGTTTTGGGGATGTTTTGCTGCCTCTGGCACTGGATGCCTTGACTGTGTGCAAGGCATCATGAAATCTGAAGACTACCAAAAAATATTGGGGCGTAATGTAGGGCCCAGTGTCAGAAAGCTTGGTCTGCGTCAGAGGTCATGAGTGTTCCAGCAGGACAATGACCCCAAACATACCTCTAAAAGCACCCAGAAATGGTTGAAGACAAAGCGCTGGAGAGTTATGAAGTGGCCAGTAATGAGTCTGGATCTAAATCCGATTGAACACCTATGGAGAAATCTCAAAATTGCTGTTGGGAGAAGGCGCCCTTCAAATCTGAGAGACCTTGAGCAGTTTGCAAAAGAAGAGTGGTCGGAAATTCCAGTTGAGAGGTGCAACAAGCTTGTTGATGGTTATAGGAAGCGCTTGATTTCAGTTAAGGGCGTACAACCAAATATTAAGTTGAGGGTGCAAATAATTTTGTCCAGACCGGATTTTGAGTTTTTTGTGACATGATGTCAGATTTGGCTTTTTTTTTTTAAAATTTTTTTGTGTTGTTCCAATGCACATAAAGGAAATAAACATGTGTATACCAAAACATTTGTAATTGCAACAATTTTCTGTGAGCAATGGTGCATTTTCTGGGAAAATTCCAGGGGTGCCGATAATTTCAGCCATGACTGTATAAGACCAGCTATGCTACCCGTCCTAGATGAGTCGAACTCGAAGTAATCACCATATATATACCTCAGCATTAATGTTTGCAATGCCTGTGCCTCTGTTATATGCCATTTGGTGTGGGATTCCATTTTATGCCAGTGGGAAGAACAACTGATGCTGTCTTTGCACTTAGGCAACTCTGAGAGAAGCTTCAAGAAAAACAGAAAGGTTTACACGTGGTAAGAGGTCTGAAGGAGGACCAGAGGCATACAGTATGTGAGGATTGTGCAGGGTATACAGTGGTGTGAAAAACTATTTGCCCCCTTCCTGATTTCTTATTCTTTTGCATGTTTGTCACACAAAATGTTTCTGATCATCAAACACATTTAACCATTAGTCAAATATAACACAAGTAAACACAAAATGCAGTTTTTAAATGATGGTTTTTATTATTTAGGGAGAAAAAAAAATCCAAACCTACATGGCCCTGTGTGAAAAAGTAATTGCCCCCTTGTTCAAAAATCACCTAACTGTGGTGTATCACACCTGAGTTCAATTTCCGTAGCCACCCCCAGGCCTGATTACTGCCACACCTGTTTCAATCAAGAAATCACTTAAATAGGAGCTGCCTGACACAGAGAAGTAGACCAAAAGCACCTCAAAAGCTAGACATCATGCCAAGATCCAAAGAAATTCAGGAACAAATGAGAACAGAAGTAATTGAGATCTATCAGTCTGGTAAAGGTTATAAAGTCAATTCTAAAGCTTTGGGACTCCAGCGAACCACAGTGAGAGCCATTATCCACAAATGGCAAAAACATGGAACAGTGGTGAACCTTCCCAGGAGTGGCCGGCCGACCAAAATTACCCCAAGAGTGCAGAGACGACTCATCCGAGAGGTCACAAAAGACCCCAGGACAACGTCTAAAGAATTGCAGGCCTCACTTGCCTCAATTAAGGTCAGTGTTCACGACTCCACCATAAGAAAGAGACTGGGCAAAACGGCCTGCATGGCAGATTTCCAAGACGCAAACCACTGTTAAGCAAAAAGAACATTAGGGCTCGTCTCAGTTTTGCTAAGAAACATCTCAATGATTGCCAAGACTTTTGGGAAAATACCTTGTGGCCTGATGAGACAAAAGTTGAACTTTTTGGAAGGCAAATGTCCCGTTACATCTGGCGTAAAAGGAACACAGCATTTCAGAAAAAGAACATCATACCAACAGTAAAATATGGTGGTGGTAGTGTGATGGTCTGGGGTTGTTTTGCTGCTTCAGGACCTGGAAGGCTTGCTGTGATAGATGGAACCATGAATTCTACTGTCTACCAAAAATCCTGAAGGAGAATGTCCGGCCATCTGTTTGTCAACTCAAGCTGAAGCGATCTTGGGTGCTGCAACAGGACAATGACCCAAAACACACCAGCAAATCCACCTCTGAATGGCTGAAGAAAAACAAAATGAAGACTCTGGCGTGGCCTAGTCAAAGTCCTGACCTGAATCCAATTGAGACGCTATGGCATGACCTTAAAAAGGCGGTTCATGCTAGAAAACCCTCAAATAAAGCTGAATTACAACAATTCTGCAAAGATGAGTGGGCCAAAATTCCTCCAGAGCTGTAAAAGACTCATTGCAAGTTATCGCAAACGCTTGATTGCAGTTATTGCTGCTAAGGGTGGCCCAACCAGTTATTAGGTTCAGGGGGCAATTACTTTTTCACACAGGGCCATGTAGGTTTGGATTTTTTCTCCCTAAATAATAAAACCATCATTTAAAAACTGCATTTTGTGTTTACTTGTGTTATATTTGACTAATGGTTAAATGTGTTTGATGATCAGAAACATTTTGTGTGACAAACATGCAAAAGAATAAGAAATCAGGAAGGGGGCAAATAGTTTTTCACACCACTGTGTATGAGGGAGTGAGGACTCGAGTTCAAAACAAGGTTGGGGAAACAGACAAGATCGCAGTTAGAGGAGGTCTGCACCAGGGATCTTCTTGAAGTCCTTACCAACATGAACTGGTAATGGATGTGTCGAGTCAAAGGGGAAAAGAGCAATCCCCCAGGTGCAGCATTTCTGCTGATGACATTGTGTTGTGTAGCACCAGAAAAGAGAAAACGGAGGGGAAGTTGAAAAAATGGAGAAGATTGAATCTAAATATGAAGAAGACGGAAGATATTAGGTTTCATGCTGATCAGGATTCAGATGTTAGCCTGCAGGGAGCGCAATTAAAAAGAGTAGATACATTTAAACATCTAGGATCAATGGTAACCCAAGATGGAAAAACAGAGTGCAGTGCGGATGGAGCAATTGGAAGAAGGTATCAGGAGTATTGTGTGAATTAAAGGTGAACGTTTTCAAGACTGTGGTGAGACCAGCAATGATGTATGGAGCCGAGACATGGGCAGGAGAGGGAGCGGCGGAGAAGAAGTTGGATGTCGCAGAGATGTTGAGATGGATGTAGTTATGAAAAAGGACAGAATAAGACATGAGACAATCAGAGGTACAACAAAAGTGGGTTATAGCTTAAGAAAGTAAAGGAAAGTAGACTGAAGTGGTACAGACATGTGAAGAGGAGAGACAAAGAAAATGTGGGCACAAGAGTGATGGGAATGGAAGTCCAAGAGGGAACCAAAGCAGAGGTGGATGGATAAAGTAAAAGATCCGATGAGAAAAGTCAGATTAGGGAGGCTGATCAAGAACATCGACCTCACACAGAAGTGGGAAATGATGCAGAGGAAGGAGGTACTGGTGGTGTGGAATTTGTAACAGCAGCATTAATGTTTGTGATGCGCCTTCTGTTGGAATGGCAAAAGCAATGCACTTTATTACTACAAATGTTTTTGATAGATAGATAGATAGATACTTTATTAATCCCAAGGGGAAATTCACATAATCCAGCAGCAGTATACTGATACAAAGAAGCAATATTAAATTAAATAGTAATAAAAATGAAAAGAATTAAAATAAAATTAATGTTCGCATTTACTCCCCCGGGTGGAATTGAAGAGTCGCATAGTGTAGGGGAGGAACGATCTCCTCAGTCTGTCAGTGGAGCAGGATGGTGACAAAAGTCTGTCACTGAAGCTGCTCCTCTATCTGGAGATGACACTGTTCAGTGGATGCAGTGGATTCTTCATGATTGACAGGAGTTTGCTTAGTGCCCGTCGCTCTGCCACAGATGTTAAACTGTCCAACTTTAATCCTACAATAGAGCCTGCCTTCCTAACAAGTTTGTCCAGGCGTGAGGCGTCTTTCATCTTTATGCTGCCACCCCAGCACACCACCGCGTAGAAGAGGGCACTCGCCACAACCGTCTGTTGGAATGACAGAGGCGTAGTAACCACACAGACACACAGAGAGATACTTATCCTTTTGTTAAGGTGGATACATGCACAGTATACGCCCAAATGTATGCGGACACCCCTCCAATTTTTTGATTTCAGGTGTTGCATAACATCAAGCACATAGCCACGCAGTCTCCATTGACATTCAGTAGAATGGGTCACACTGAAAAGCTCAGTGCTTTTTAATGTGGCATTGTGTTAGGACGCCACCTTTGATTCATTGTCAGTATGCTCTGCTAGATCTGGCCTGGTCAACTGCAAGTGTTATGATGGTGAAGTGGAAACACTGAGGAGAAACAACAGCTCCACCACAAAGTGGTAGACTATGCAAACTCACAGAGCAGGACCACCGAGTGCTGAAGTGTGTAAAAATCAATAAGCATTCACAACGGGGTCCCAAAGTGCCCCTGGAGGCAAGGTCAGCACAAGAACCGAACCATCAGTTGCTTCCTAAAACTGGTTTCCATAGACAAGTAGCTTCACACAAGCCAAAGATCTCAATTGACAATGACTAATGTTGGCTGGAGTATGTAAAGCACGTCATCATTGGACTCTGGAGCAGAGGAAACATTCTATGGAGTGACGAGTCCCACTCCACTATCTGGCAGTCTGGCACTACCTTCTGGACTGTAGATCTCCTACTGTAGTTTGGTGAAAGGATTCTGGCAGGTTCTGGAGTAGGCCCCTTGGTTTCAGTGACTGGTACTGTTAATGCTAGAGCATACAAAGACGACACTTGTTTGTTGAAGGCCGTCTACCTGGTCCAGCATGACTACGGTCCTGTGTACAAAGGCAGGACCATAAAGACATGGAGAAACGCGAGTGGCCTGCACGGAGACCTGACCCCAATCCTATTGAACACCACTGGGATGAACAGAAATGCAGACTGTGAGTCAGGTCTTCTCGTACAGCTTCAGTACCTGACCTCCTAAACGAAGTTTTGACTGAATGGACACAAATTCCCAGAGATAAACCCTAAAAGCTTGTTTAAAGTCGTTCCAGATGGTTAACGATGTTATAGCCGCAAAAGGGGGTTCAACTCCGTATTAGTGCTCATAGTTTTGGAATAGCATGTCCAGTAAGATCATATAGGTGCGATTGTCTGGTGTCCAAAAACTTATGGCCATATAGTAGACAGGGAAACAGGAAACGATGGAATTAGGTGTTGGCGACCCTGGGGTGTCGGTAGTTGTTTGGGACCCTTGCCATTAGTTATAATGGAGCAGTGGAGTGGTGCGCAACGAGCACTCGCTGTGAAAGCCTTTTATAAGAATGGCGATAGTGTGACCGCTGGGCAAAGACAATTTCAGAGTCATAACCAGTTTGAACGTCGTGATCGTGTCCGGTCTGCTCATGCAATTACAACATGGCCGTGTAATTTAGAAGAAACGGGTTCAGCCTTAAAAAAAGAAGTCCCCTGGTGGAGCCACTTCACTTACTGCCCAACAATCAATCGATGGCAGGTAATCGACGATTGTTTGGCAGACGTGTCATTTCATGCAACGGTGACAATCCATTTGTCTTAGAGATCCCCCGTTTGTCATTTTTTATCTGTGGGGACATCTTAAAGGCCAAGTGTACCGCACACACCCTGCAACCATAGCTGAACGCAAAAGGAGGATTGAAGAGGAAATCGCTGGCATCCTTCTTGATGTGTTACATTGAGCAATGCAGAATTTCCACAACAGGCTGCTGGAATGTCTACGGAGAAATGACACCACTTTCATGAAGTTTTCTTCATTAATTGCATATCCGATACATTTTATCATTAAATATATTTTTTAATGTTTATTCGTGTATTGAACGTTAATTGAAAATTTCCCATTTCCCTGTGCCATCCTGTATATAATACAACAAATCATATGGCATTATGACTGGCTGTTCAGTAACTTAGGACCTTGGAGAGGAGACTGTCCTGACTCTCCTCGAGTGGACACCAATGGTCCAGAACGGGGAAGTGATAAAAGTGAACTCACAGGATGGCCGAGGTTTTATTATATGCCGTTTACCTTTCCAGGTCTGCGAGTGTTGAATTTGTCCTGAACAGAAGGCAGCTGGGTGCTGGTAATATTCCTTGCCCACCTCTCCATTGCTTTGATTCGTGGGCCAAGCAGATACCATCCTAGAATGTGACAGATGGACTCCATTCTGCACCAGAATAGGTTTGGGAGTTGAGGAGGAGGAGGAATCTAAGCTTTGCTTAGTCGTCAGAGAAAGAGGTAAGATTTCTTGACAAAATACGTTGTGTCCACTGTAGTTACTAAATGATGGCCACGCCGCTCACCCTCCAATCTTTACGTCACTGTGGTATGCCTTCTGCTTTGTAATGTCTATGACCAGGTCCTTGGTGTTGCGGATATTAAGTGTGGCGGATTGTTGCTCTAGCATCACAGCACCGGCAGGCAGGCAGGCCTCTTCTCATTATTGCTGGGGTCAGTTGTAACCATGTTTGGGCACACAGTCAAAGGTGATCAAGTAGTAAAGATGGGGGTTTAGCACACTAAACTGAGGAGTGCCCGTGTTAAGGACCAGGCTGGAGGATGTGATGCTGCCAATCCACACCTTGTGTTAAACTGAGGAGTTTGGTGGTCAGCTTTGATGGTACAACAGTGTGAAAAGCTGAGCTGTCATCTATTAACAGGACTCTGGCCTTGCAGTTTTTATTATACATACGTGAAAAAAAATCTCCAGTGACTTTGAGCGACTCAACTCCCTTGTCAGTATATTCACCAAAAAAAAGGACGTTGCTGGCTTTGAGATGACATTCCCTATAGAAAGGCACAATATTAAAATCCACTGTTAGCTAGTTCCAGTTCCAGTTCCCTTTTCGGTTTTATTTTTCACTGTGAGAGCTACTTTTGGGCCTGGCTGACCTCCCAATTGCAAATCAGACATGTAATCAATAGCACTACACCTCGCAATTGCCTTGGGACAAATACAGTGGCATCTGTCCATCAGTCCGTCTAAATGTTTTCTATAAAGTCCCATTTGACTGTTCAGTCTACATGACTTGTTCGACAACGACCAGAAGACGCTTTAACCGGCCGCTGCTCCAGCCTCTATAATCAATCACTCCATTGCTCTTTACTTGGGAGGCGTTCACTAGGGAAGGTGCTACATAAAATACAGGGCTGCTGCCTCAATTCACAGGACACTGGCTCCACTGAGCAGATCACTTAATCCTGCACTTAAGACAGATGACAACCAGGGGGTAATCTCAATCGCAACAGGTCTAGATAAATAAATTGTAGATAACTTCTATGGTACTGCTCACCATCCACAGCATGTGCCCCAATTGTAAAACATTAACCTCTAAATAGTGTTGGGCTGGTCACTTTAGAATGGTTTTTACCATAAAACGCCACTAACCAATAATGAGTCAGTCAATTGGTTGCCCTGCCATTGTTGACCCCAAACATGCCCAAGCTCCAACGGTGAAATGTTTAGTCAGTTCTGTATTTGTGGGCTGCCATTCACCATAGAAAGATGCGAAGCAGAGTCACATTTGCCAGTTTAGTCTACACGGCTCACTCAGTGATGACCCTGATGGGAGTCGATTCATTTTTCAGCGTTCTGGAATACAATTTTCAGTGCCTCTAAAATACATTCATTCCTTGGAGGATTTCACATTTTATTATTATAGAACATGGGATGAGTGTATTTAATTTGTCTAATTTGCAATTATTCGACAGAAAGAGACTCTTTAATGTCATTTGTAATAAACTAGGAGTCCATGTCAGACATGTATTCTCTATTGATTTTTATAAATATATTAAGAAACGCTGACTTACCTTTTGGTGTTCACTATTAAATTTTTTGGTACTTGTCTTATCGCTGAAACACATTCTTCTTATAATGGGGTACTCTAGGGAACAGTTCCATAGCGATTTATTTTACAACTGTCCTCTTCTGTCAGATTCATCATCGTTTCTGGTGTAATGGCATTGTGATTGTTTCTCTTAACCAACTACTTTGAAAGAAGCTGTCCTGCTTTTATTAAATCATCATATTGATGGAGATAATGTCACTTTTAAAGTATACTGTAAATAAATATTTTCAAATAGCATAAAACAACTCTGCCATGTGGAACACATATTGGGATTTGATGTGAAAGGGCCTGCACGATGCCCTCTACTGTAGAAATCCAATTCCTTGTGTAAACAGAAAAACTAATTTTAAATAGAGAGGCTGCTACTTTTGCAATGTTTCATCTCTCGCTCTGACTTCTATTACTTGCACTCACACAAGACATACTTTGGATGGGGTAAGAAACTGAAGCAATAGGCATTTTGATTTTAGCTGATGTTTCATTGGAACCAGATATTTTGTTTTGTTTTTTAAACATCAGGAAGCTGTGGTCCTCATTAGATTAAAAAACAACCATCTGATAAGAACCAAATGGAATCAAAAAGCACCAATTCATCCACAGTGAGCATGACACTTCAGCTTACATTAACTCTGAATACGGAGCTCAAAATTTGCAAGTTAAATAAGTATTTTGGGGAAGTTTAAACATTTCCTTTTGACAGTCAGATTTTTTTAAATTTTCTTTATTGGTGCAGTGTGAAGATCCTAAAAGCGTTCACAGCTCATTTGTGCAACCTGCCTCCATATTGCTGCAAAAATGATTTCTATTCCAGTCAACAACAAAGCAACACCAGACTGGCCCCTCTTTACTCTTTTGGACCCCATTCTTAATGTAAGACTGGAGAAAGACAGAATGGGTGATGGCTGTGTGTTATAGGTATAAGTGGAGATACAAGACTGAAAACTGCTAGAAAAGAAACAGTCAAAAAACAAAAAAAGGTTAATCGCTAAACCTGTGAATTAAGTTAAAAAAAAAAAAAAGGATGGCTGGCAAAAGTTCAAAACCCTACATTGAAGAAAAAATCAAAAGCAAGCAATCCAAGGCAAAACTCAATAAACAGAGGAGGAAAAGTAAAAACACTGTATGACCAATCAAAAAAAAAAAGGCTTAAACAAAATCTAAGAGATGCTCCACAAATTCAATGATTAAATCTTGTATAATATAAATGGTGTCAAGTTATTGCAAGCCAGATAATTACAGTTGTCAAGCAAGTGCAAGTTGGGAAATGTGACCGAAGTACAAAGAATGCAAGGAGGGAGTGGCCAAAAAGTAAAAATAAATAAATAAATGAATGGGGGAGTGGCCAGAGGCACACAGCACAAGTGGTAAGCAAGGTCAACAGCAGTTAGGGTGTTGGTGACGAAGTAAAAGGTAGGTCTGAAAGTGTGGCACTTTAAATGTAAACTATCTAAAACTAAACAATATAGGGCCTACTGTAAATACTGCTAACTGCTGGATATATTTGTGCTGTTTTTTAAATGTAAGGTTACATATAGCATCTTTATTTTTAAATATCATCAACAATGACAGAGGAGGGTTCATAAATTGCTTGTGGAAGAAATAAATCAGTGCTACATCTGCATTTGGGAAGTGCTGGTGGCCCACAGTTCAAAATAAAGGATGACATGGTGGTCTACACTGTTACTGTCCCTTTTCTTTCTACAGTATCTGGTTTTCTTCCTAGGGAATTCCTATTTACTTCTTTGTCCCAAACATGTGAAGGTTGGTATGACTGGAAAATCTAAACTAGCCTTGTATGGGAGAGTATGTCCTGTGAAGGACTGGTACTCCATTTGGAGTTGGCTGTTGTCTTTTGCTGGATGGTGACAGGTTAGGCTCCAGTATTTTGTGATGTTGCACTGAAAAAGTTGAAAATAAACACATAAGAAAAAAAATCCATTAAAACCAAATAAGAAAAAAATATTTTTATATGAGGAAAACAGTTTTAACAAACTGATATAATGCAAGCTATGCAACTCACCCACGGTCAACAATTCTAGATCTACGAGCAAAGGTGTAGCAAAAATACTCAAGATCACAGTTCCAAAGCTTCCTCCTCATATACAATACACAACATAATTCTACGGAGCATTTTAGTTTTCACTTTACATTCTTGCTACATGCCTAGAAGCCATTTACTGTAACATACAGTTAACTAGAAGTAGCTGCCATATGGTAAAACACATGCCATTTAAAAAAATATATACAGTGTTTTAAAAATGTCTGGAAAAATCAAGATCTATACTTTGGTTAAACTAACCACTCCAACAGGTCCCAAGCAAAGCCAGACTTGTAAATCAGTACCAACAAACTTCTAACTAGTTTGCTTTTTGTTCAATTAAACGTGTCCTATTTTCCGCACTGAAGCTTAATGATATATTTACATAATGCTTATGTGGTCCAACTTTCATTGAAAGTTTACTTAGAAAGCTTATAGCCTGGCAGAATTACACCCTCACATAGGTGTATAGACGTGTGTATATTTTACATGTATATATATATATATATATATATATATATATATATATATATATATATATATATATATATATATATATATATATATATATATATATAAATTCCAAAGAACCTAAAGCTTTGTGTTAACCACATGCTTTCACACCATTTGGAAGTGGAGACTAGACAAATAAAAATGGTGACAAAGAACGCTCATTTATCCTCTAACTTTCAGTTTTCTCTTCTACTTCAGCAGGTCTGTCCTCTGAAGCATCAGGGCTGCCTGGTGAGTTGTTATCATTATTGGTGGTGTTATCATCATCATCATCATCATCATCTTTTTCACAAACAGGTGATGTCTTCATTTCAGAAGACCCAGGATTGCCCTTCTGTAGAATCTCTGTAGCTTCATGTTCAAGTACCTCTGAAGGAGTCAATGGCTCTAGATGAACGCTGCCTTGTTCACTAACATCAGAACTAACTGACTGTGGCTCGTCTACCTTCCGCAAAAACTGTTCAAAGGGAACAGCCTCTTCTGCATCTTCTTTCTGATCTACATCATCTTCTTCCTTTTCCGCTGCAGAAGGTTTTTCAAGTTTATTCTCACTTTCCAATTCCTCCTTTTCATCTGGCTTGGACGAGTTTTCACATGATGCAGGCTTCTCACCATTATCTGTTTTAGTTTCAGTTGTTTCTGGCACTTCCTTGGCTGAAAAACTGTCTTTATTTTTTAATTTATCTAGATGTTCTCCATTTTTGTCACACCCTTCAAGCATTTCACACTTTCCTATGTTTTCTGAAGTTGCCTTGTCTGTTTCCTCAGGAACAGCTTCACTTTTTTCATTCTTGTTTTCCTCCAAACTTGAATCGTTTACAGTGCTGACAAAAAAGAAAGCCTTTATTAGAAGAAGAAAAAAAAAAAAAAAAAACAACAACTGTATAAATGTCATGGAAGTGTTAACGTTCAAGTCTGCATTCTACCCTAGGCCAACAGTATTTGGCAAGACCCCAATTAAATTAAACATTGGTATAACAAAGAGAAACTCATGAAGTAATTCTTTTTAAGTACAGTATGTCTGAAGTGTTTAGAGTCATGTTTAATTTTCAAACACTTGTAAGAAAAAGCTACATTTTGAATCTGCACCTCAACTAATGGAGTGAGAGGATGTAGCCAAAGTGATTGCCTACCTAGAGGATGTATGCCTGAAAAAGAGGAGATATCTAGTATCAAGCCATTGGTGATAAATATGTAACATAACATTCTGATGCTAGTTCTAGGCAACAATAGGCATAATGCAAGAACCGCCATTCCCGGACAGATAGCTGGGACCATTCATAAATAAACCTGCACCCCACTCAACTAACTCAGAATTAGTAATTAATAGGCATGTGTCTGGAATGTACAAAACCAAACTATATAGAGAAACACTCCAGCATACACAAGGGAAAAGGTGCAAACTTTACTCAGATAGTAACCAGGTGATGGAATCCATCATCACTTCATCTATGAGGCAGAAGTGCTAACCATTGCCACCAACCAGTCACAGGTGGAAAACTTGATCAAAATATTAGTACATCCCACAAGAATGCCATAAGAGCAAATAATGCAGGGAAAATTGGGACAGCTCTGATTGTTCCTGAAGTGGAGGATAGACAGTTTACTCTGATAAAAATGTTTAAAATGACAAGAAGTCAAATGTGATTAGTGATTCTGAATAGAATTAAGTGGATCTGGTAACAGTTTGATGATATTTACTGTATCACTATACCACAAAGGACTGTTACTGTTTTTTTAAATTAATTATTTAATATATTTTTTCTGCCCTAATAAATTATGTGAATTGTTATCTTGCTGTTACAAACACTAAGTAGTTATTTATTTAAATGTTATTCTTAAAGTGAACACTAGTGATATGCAATGAATGAACAAACTAGTTCTTTTGTAGTTGTCTTGGTCTCTGAATGAATTTACTGGTACAATGACTTTAAAGAATTAATCTTCTTGAAGTATGCACAGTGCATGCTACGTGGTCAGTGGTGACATGTTCATGTTGATTAGCACATGAAAGTTAGAATTTCACGGTGATCTACACATGTGACAATGATGACTCTATAGAACCTAAAATTGGTACAAATAAATCACACCAACCTTTTTTTTTCTGGCTATGGGTCAGTCCCTGAATATACATATAATTCTTTGCTAGAAATTGATGTTTCCGTGTCCACAACCCTGAACTGAATTAAGAAGGTTTGATAATGGACAGACTGATGCTTTAATACCCGAGACCAAGGTTTAGTTCTTTAGGTACTAGACTTTGGCCAAGGTTTCAGTCCTCACATCTTTTGACTTACTGCGTGAAACCCAAGGAAGTCACTTGTCTAGCCAATTCTCCAAGTGTGCAAAATATTTATGAAGAACTACACTACATAATTGTGAAATACTCTTAGGATGTTATTTAGCATAGAAAGGTGCAGCATTTGTTTTATTAAAAAAAGACAAGTAAATAAAATATTACAACATCAAAGAAGAAATATCTTGACATCTTATCATGGACAGGTGCAATTAAGAGATGAATGATACATTTCATTTAATCCACATACTGTATTTTAAAACTGCATTGATTGCTTTATAACTATAAAGACATAAAATAACTGGAAACAAATGATCTTAAAGGAATAGTCAGTCATTACTCCACCCAAACACTTTATTTTTTATATGTTACTTACATCATGTGGTGTGTTAGTGATAGCCATGCTTTTGAATTAAAGACCCTCCTCTCCCCTCATTTGCTGATCAAGACTACAGTCTTAAATTCAAAAGTGCAATTCAATGTTAAAGCCATCTTGTTTGTTGACTACTTTCTTTTTCCAGAAGTATTTAATTAATATTTTAGTAAAAGATTAATTCATTTTGTGCACTGAATGCATATGACTAAATGACTTGATGTGTGGATTATGCAACATGAGCAATTTAAGATTTTTTTCATTGATGTTATTGATATTGTCTGCAGTTGTTCACGAGTTATTTACTGTGGGTTCCCATTTTATCATAAATCTGTTTCTGTTCTCCATGAAAATGAGATTAGAAATTCTTCTTTACCAACACTATTACTTGAACATATAAAGAAAACACACACACACTACAGAGGAGACTAAGTGATACACTTTTGCCACTCCAGTCTGTATGCCAGAAGGCAAAAATGCTAAGGCACAGTAAGAACTAAATTGTTGCACTCATTAGATTTTATTTCCTAAATACTTATTTCTGTCATTCTTGCTATGTTGAATGGGGTTGTGGTATAAAAATAAGTATTCCACCATTTATAATGTGCAATAAACAGTAGCAATGCTGAGCACCAAAAACAATTTTACCAGGGAAAAAACTTCCTTAATCTGATGGGAAATGTAGATTTTCTTTTGGTAAGTCCCAGTGTTGTAATGAGTTAACACCCTCAAAGCTCACCCTTTCTCTTTTATGTCTGGCTAAAGTAAATTACCTTTCACATTGCAGAGGAGTGGCTCCTTCTTGAACTACAGTTGTGCTTTTGCTTGTCTGAAATCAAAAAAGATGACAAGTAAAATGAAATTAGCACATTAGTTAATTAAAATATTTCACAACTTCATAAATATTTTTTTGATTTTTAATATGGCAAAGTATATTGATCTTATGAAAGTAATGGTATAAAGTTAATGCACATTAAACAAAAGCCATAACAAAGAA